>NC_142053.1:21936168-22242775 GCF_982192425.1 Myodes glareolus | reverse complement strand
TTCTCAAGGTGCCAAAAAGAAACCTGGGCACAAGTGTAGACACACGTGCACAAACAGGCAAGCACACTCACAATATGAATAGCAGCGGAAGCACTAGTCCGGCACTAATAAAACGCATGCACTGAGATACAGGGCTTTGCTAGCACACCAATATGAATATACATATACAGCAGCTCCCTGGAGGATATGTTCATTTACAAGTCCTTCCTCGACCCTCCTCCCCTTCATGCTTGTGAGACAAAGAAATGAATCATGTGGGCCAGTCAGGGGGCTCAGCAAGCATGACTATCTGAATTCAATCTCTGGGACACACATGTTGAAATGAAAGAACCAACTATTGCAAGTTGTCATCTGACCTCCACAGGAACACAATGGCACATGTGCGCTCTCTCTCTCTCTCTCTCTCTCTCTCTCTCTCTCTCACACACACACACACACACACACACACAAATATTTAACTGCAAAAAATCTTATGTTTGCTGTTTTGAAATACATTCTTACTATGTAACCCTGAACTTAGAACTTCCTATGTAGACAAGGTTGACTTTGAACTCACAGAGATTCTCCTGCCTCGCCTCTGTCTCTTCAGTGCTGGAATTAAAGGCCTGGGTCCCCACACCTAGCTCATAATGTTTTAAGCATGTTTATTCATTTTTATCTTGGACCACATTCATGGTTGTTCTCAGCAGGCTGCCTGCTTGCTGCGGGTTGAATTCACAAGAGTGTGGCTTCTGGGGAGACTTTGAGTTGAGAGGAAAAGAGCCAAAGAACAGGCTGAATTGCACGGTCTTTGATTATCCATCTAGGAGCAACTTGAGTTGCAGCGGGTATAAACATTTAGGATTCAGCGCTTGGAAGGTAAGGAGGCCACTGCAGTCTGAGCAGGGCCTCTGGTTGACTCCACAATGTGGGGAGGTTTTCAGTATTCCCACTGAACTCTCTTTAAATGGTTTCCAACAAAAGGTGGATGATTCAGAGAGCACAAAGGTCAGTCTGGCTTGTATAGGAGGCCGAGCACCAGGAGCCCTGTGTCTGGGTGCTGGAAGCTGAGAGGACAAGAAGCTGCCTGGCCAGAGGGCCTTTGTTATCAGCACGACTCTGAATCCGGAGGGCACCCACTGAGATGGCCAGGTTCTTTTGTCACAGAACAAAGACGGGAACCAGGGACACGTGGATAGTGAGAGAACTAGTGATGGTCCATTAAGAAAGACAATGGCACTCTTGAGAATGGGGGTGGGCTAGAGAGCTGGGACAAATCCCAGGCTCAAAACTCCCTTTCTAGGTTGCTCTGCTTTCTCTCACACTTGCAGATTGCATGCATTTCCCAGGCATGCTCTGCTTGGTTCCAGACAGCCCTGGTGGGAAGAGGTAAGGGTCCTTCTGGCTTCTTTCATATGTTAATCTTGATGCGTCTTTCTGCCTGCCCTACTTTCCCACCACACCTTACAGAGGATGCTAAGAAGCCTAGGAGGCCAGGGAAGCCCCTTCCTTGCCAGCTTCTTTTGTCCTCTGTGTACAAGGAAGCAAGGTTAATGTGATTCAAAGAGCACTTTCCTGATCTGATAATGCCAAGACCAAGGTTACTTGTCTGCCTCGAAAGCCAAAATGCCACCGGCAGTGGGAGAAAGTTGGATTTCTGGTCCTCAAAATGAAATTCTATAGTATTCTATGGCATTAACAACACAGGATCTCAGCGGCTACATTTGTTCAGGGCCTATAATACACTAGTGACAGCAGGATCCCCTGTTCAAATTAGAATAGAACTAGTGGAAACAATATTAGGGAGAGTGCGGCGCATTTACTATAAAGCAGAGAACAATATGCTTTGCCCTCATCCTGAGTATTCACTTCAACCCTGTTTTTCCAGCTGTCTATAATTTTTTTGAAAATGCTCATACTCTCAATAATGGGCAATTTTTGTCACAAAGATTGAAGGCATGCAAATGGTAGAGGCAATTCATTTCTGTGTTTATGTCTCTCTCCAAACTGAATGAACAACAGTGCTTAATGAAACGCTATGCTCAGGTTCAAGCTTTATATTATAAACAGGTTGGGTGTGTTATACACATCCCTCCCCACGGTCCTGTTCTCCCTCACAAAACACAGAGCTTTGATTTCTGGCCTAACAAAACCTGGGCCTCAAGAAATAGGGAGGATAATGCTGGGGTGCTGTGCATACTAACGGGGTGTGTGTTGTGGAAGTAAAATAAGCCCCGGATGGAGTTCCCAGTAACCTCATCAGAGGGACCATGCGGACTGATGACTGCGGAAGCATTTCAGGAACAGGGCATTTCCCCTTCTCGCTGAGAAGGAATGGAAGTCAACTCACGCTGGCCTTTTAGAAGTGTAGCATGCCAACCCACAGCAACCATAGTCTCAGCTCCTAGGCAGTCAGCTCACTTCTCTGCATCCCAGTTTCTGCGCATAAAAGAGTGAGCTGCCTCATGGACACAGGAAGAATGGGTCCAACCTTAAGCGAGCCTTCTTAAAGAGGCTAGAGCAAAGCTCCAGAGAGAACGTAGCTCTGGAGCTCAATTAGAGCGCTCTGAGTTCTCAGAGCCTCGGTTTTCCTCTCTATAAAAATGAGGCTCAGAGCTACCTCACTGGGTTCCGATTAACTAATCTACTGAGAACACTTTGGGTTCCCGGGAAAGCAGACCTTTCTCTACCAGTTTTGACTCTGAATATCTTTGATCTGATATCTTTTTTCCTAATAACGAGATTCTGGTGCTGGGTTGCAGAGATGGGCCTGATAGGAGCTAAATGGCTCTGTCCTCATGTTTATCTCTAGTATTGTCGTACCTTCCTCCCACAGCTCCCTAGCCCTCTCTCTGCTGATGTCCCTTGGATCCATTCAGCCACATGAAGGAGTAGGGCATAAATTCCTGAAAGAATAAGGTGCTTAAACATACTGAACGCTCGTTCTGGTGGAATACTCTCAAAGCCAGTAGGGGAGAGACTTGTGGAGCTAGGTGGAACAGACCAAAGTTACATGCAAGTGAAGGGGGAGGGGGTGCTGGCAAGGCCAGCCTCCTCCCGACTCCAGATACCAGTTTTCAGCTCTACTCATTTCCAGAGGTAATAGCTGATCTCGCCAGAGGGATTTCCATTTGAGCAGCTGGTCAAACCACAGCAGTTAGGGTTGAAAAAGCAAGGTCAGTTTTGCATTCGGCCTGCATGAACCAGAACTGAGCAAGCTCATCCATCAGCTAATCCCTAGGCTGGTTAGCTCACAGTGGCAAGGTAGATAGGCCGTCATGTTAGAGGTCACGACGATGTCCGTGGATGAGTCACTTGATATCTGGTATCTCTGGTATTCAGTTGCACCCCTTGATAAAATAACAAGGTGGCAGTAGACCCTAAAGGTCTCTCTCAAGAGGAAGTGTGTGTGTGTGTGTGTGTGTGTGTGTGTGTGTGTGTGTGTGTGTGTGTGTGTGTGATGTAATCTTTGCTAACTAATAGCAGGACGAACCCTGTCTGGATCTATCTTTCCTGACACTACCAAAGGTAACCAATGCTCTAGCTAGAAGCTGAGTCATAAGGGTAGAATGGGGGGCCTAGAGAGATGGCTCCATGGTTAGGAACACTTACTGCTCTTACAGAGGATCTGGGTTCAGTGCCCAGCATTCCATAGCAGTTCACACCGGTCTGTAACTCTAGTTCCAGGGTTTCAATGGCTTCTTCTGGCCTCCAAGGGCACTGCATATACAAGATGTACATAGACACATACTACCAAAACATGCACATAAAATAATAGATTTTAAACTCTTTTTGAAAGGAGGAACAAGAAGCTGGAAAGATGGATCAATTGGTAAAAGTCGTTGTTCTTGCAGAGGGCAGTTTCCGTTCCCAGCACTTACGGCTACAACTGCCTGTAGCTCCAGGTCCAGGACATCTGCCATTCTTTTGTGGCATCTGTGGGCACTGTACACACATGGTACACTTGCATTCAAGCAGGCCACTCATAAAAGAATTAATAACAATAAATATTTTTAAAAAAGGAACAGGAATTTCAATGAGGTCTGCTCCAGCAAAGATATTGGTTTGTGAGTCTACCCCTAAATAAATAATCATCTATTATTCCCCCCCAAAAAAATTTCAATGAGGAGCAATTTTTTTAAGGCCAGGCCAAGTGACACATGCCTTTAATCCTAGCACTCTGGAAACAGAACTCTCTCTCTGAGAGTTCGGGGCCAGCCTGGTCTACAGAGCTAGTTCCAGGGCAGTCAGGGCTACACAGAGAAACCCTGTCTAAATGTTCTCAGGTCACATGAATAAAATAGAAAGCTGAAAATAGAATTTTGAAACTCTACTGACAGACATGGTAAAATCAAAATCAAAAGACTTGTGGAAAATGGTGTTGAGAACAGACACCCGGCTGACATGGGAGTCATAAGAAAAGCAAATGGCCTTGCCCAGCCCAGGCTCTCCCATTTGCTTCACATTCTGGGTTCTCAATAAAAGAGGGATGCATTCCCTCTGCACCCATTACTGACTGATCACCACAGGAGGTCTTGTTTTTGATAATAAAATAAAAGGTTCAAAATTGTATCACAGGACAAAATGGAAGACATAAGCCTCAAGGCCCAAGTTATATACAGGAAAAGAAACTTTTAATGCCCAAGTGAGCTAGGGAGGGAATGTCTTATAAGTCAGGAAGAAAGAAATTTGGGAAACTATGCACCAACTAAATGAAAATTAATTTTAATAAGAGAGAGCCAGGCCAGAGGCTCCTAAAGCCCTGAACCGGACTTTATTGAATAGCCTCGAAAGGGACTTACTTGTTTTTTTCCATATTTTCAAAATCCACATTTCACTAAATAGCATTAAATTGCAGAGAACTGGAACATTAGAGCAGTGGGGGAAATGGGCTTGGTAAAAGGCACTTTGAGATTCATCTTCTACACTGAAGAATGCTCCGTTAATGGGTATCATCTTATAGAAAATTTAGCTGAGGGAGAAGATAATAGCTAGACCTTCAACGACAAGAGACAAAATATGGCTGGGAGCACTCAAAATGTAGAAATACATCTGGGTGTGGGAGAGGGAAGGAGTGGGTATGTTGGCGAGTGTGCCAAGCCCAGTGATCTCTGGTGATCAGGGATGGCATGCCCTGGTGACATATCCTTTTGGTTAGCACCAGAATGCTTAACAAATGATGCCAGCAGCTCCTTGGCTAAACATCTCTTAGATACTGGATACAGTACTAAACATGTACTATCTCAGTATTCCCAGTGAGCTAATGGGTTCATTGCAAAGGAGAACATACAACCAGGCAGCTAGAACTAACTAGTTCTTGAATCCAGATCTGTCTAGTTGTACAAACTGTAGTAACTATTGCCCTTATTATGAGCCTCACCCCAATTCAGGGTGTCTGGGCATGAGCTGGAGCCTATGAGACAATATTTTTCCAAATGCACAATCCCGAGATTTAGCTAGTCCACACCTTAGGTGGAAGAGCTGCATGGAGGGATTGTGGCGAGGGCTGCCCAAGGGCACAAGTTTGCGTTTGCAGGAAAGTGAACAAAAGGTAATGGAGAAGGAAGTACTCGGTACTCTAGTAAACGCTCAGTCCACTGCTCACTGCATTGTATTTCTTTTAAAAAGGCACTGAAGGAAATGGAGATTCCAGAGCCTGCATTTTCACAGGAAGAAACAGAGATTGAGACACTGTTCGACGGAACAACACCATACATACATACATAATACATACATACATACATACATAGCAATACATACATAGCCTTGGAACATGCGCATTATTAGCACTTATTCTGAAAGGTGCCATAAGCAAGCATTGTCTGTTGTACTCAGTAATAACCTTCTGGATGTGTAGGCCTTGGATTCTTTGTTTTTTAAAACTTCCTTGAAGTGTCCAATAAAAATAATATTTGGTCTAGGGCTTCACTGTTTACCAGATACTTTCACAGACAACGACTGGGCTTTTACAATCCTTCAAGGCAGCTGTTCTGCCCTCATTACTTGTATGAGGAAATCAGGTCTATGGGGGCTGGAGGAATTTAGCCAGTGGCCATACCTTATATGGAAATGCCACTGCTAACTGCCCCCTGGCTGCTCTCTAGCCACAGAGGTCAAGTATCAGGTAATACTCTCAGAAACTCAAGGAGAGAGAAGAGACGGTAGAGGGTCCCCTTTTGCAGTTTTGTATTGTGCACCCAAACAATTTCAACAGACAGGGACCCGTTTTCAGAGACTTTCCTCTCAATGTAAATAAATACGGCAAATAACAAAGAACCTGAGGACAGCAACTGAACACTAGGAGGCTGGTATCCTCTGGGAGAACGCCAGAAAGAGCTGCTGAGACCACCCGTATCCCTTCTGTCACAGTTGCAGAAAGAGAAACTTCTGCCGACAGAAATTGACTTGGGGTTCACTACATGTTTTCTTGCGTATTTATGTTGGCCGGTTGAGCATAGTTTCCCTCATGCTCCCCATCATCCCTTTGCTCCTCCCTCCCACCTTCTAGACAGTTTCCAACTTACTTCTAGGTTGTATATGCATACGTGGCTTCATATAACAATATGAAATCTAGAAACTACAAGGGAGAAACAATGTGACACTTGTCTTTCTGAGTCTAGCCAGATTCTCTAACTATGATTATTTTCAGCTGCGTCCATTTTCCTGCGCATGGCATGATTTCATTCTTCTTTGTGGCTGAATAAAATTTCACTCTGTATATAACCTATATTTTCTGTATGCAAGCCTCTGTTGCTGGCCACCGAAGCTCATTCTATAACTCGACGCCTGCGAATAGTGCTGGAATAAACATTAATGTGTAAGGGTCTCTGTGGTATGTTCTAGTACGGGGAACTGTGTTCATTGTCTTTCTTTTCCTTGTTTTCCTCAGTGTCCCCAGTCTCTTTGATGATGAAACTGTAGAAAACTCTTCAAACTCTCTCTAGCTCCAAATCCTACCCTCAATCTAACGAGGTACCCTCATCCTTCTGAGATCGTAATATTGCAAAAATGCTTAGTTCAGTCCATGTCGCAACCTCGATCCCGGCTAGAGAACAAATAGCTGACTTTTTTTTAGAACAGTTCTACAAGCTGCTTTTTGAATAAAGAAGCGAGAGGAGGGACCGTGACAGACGTGGTTTCAATAACATAAAATACATTTTGCACTTCACCCCAATCCTCCCCACAGTTCCTGGTCCTACCAGAGGTTTGGAAGCAAGTCAATGTGGAAATTGGCACTTGTTGTTACTGAGCCTTATGGAAGAGAATCGGATGATAAATTACCAAATGGACAGCTTCAAGCTCTCTTACCAAAGGCGAAATCTCAGGGCAGTTGAGAGGCTAAGATGCTGGAGCAACAACAAACTAACAACCATAATTTGCCAGGGCACTTGCGAGTCCAGCAAGTGGGTCAGACAATTTTCTCTGCTGACTCAAGTCTGGGGATATAGCTAGATATGTTTTATCATCCATATTAGAGGTTTATACCACAACATCCTAAGCAGAGATATTTTCAAGTTGGATGGCAACAGAAAATCATTTTTATTCTCCACAAATTTCATCAATCACCTGATCACTGACATGGAGTTCATTCGATGATCAGGGAGATGTGTGCATCGTAAAACTTATACAGACATCTGTTTGTTTTCCAAACATCTCTTGTACTTTATTACAGTCTATAACAAGCAATCTAAGATAAAACAGCAACAAAACCCATCCAAATCATGAGGGTGGGAGACTCAGGTTGAATTGCACCCATACCCTGAAACTGGAGTGGCAAGGCAGAGCTCCCTCTTAAGAATATTAACTGGCCATTTATGTAAAAGAGTATCAGAACTCTAAATTAGGTGCTCTGAGCAAGTCTCTTTTTTGTGCCCCTCCTTCACACAACTCCTGCTGGGCTGTGGGTCACTGCCGCAGGCTGCTCTTTCATCTCAGTAACCTGAGTGCTTTGGAAAGAGGTCCCCAGGTCAGGCTCTGACTAACTCCTGGGCATTCAATGAATTCCAAGTCAAGTCCAGGCTGGAGTCAGCTGCCGCCATTGTGAGTCTTTTGCAATTGGATGGATAGCTTGGCCCTTCTGTCTTGAGGAATGAAATCTCCTGAGCAGAGATTGGATTTCACCTTCCATGTCTACAGTGTTTGCATCATGGTTATTAATATAATCTCTGCAGGGGCATCATATTGAGAGCAAACTGAAATTCAGATAATAAAACCTGTACTGTGAAGCGAGCCTTGGCCAAGCTCTCAGAAGGAGATTGGAAAGCTGGGCAGCCAGCCACCCTGAGAAAATATAAGAACTATCTACTTAATCCATTCTAGGAGACAATATCTTGCTTTTTCTGTTAGTCCCACTCACCCAGCTTCTCAGCCATGCTTGGCAGAGCCCTAAAGTGTGTATGGGGAAAGAAAATAACCCAAAGAACAATTATTTCTATCTAAGGGTTCAGGACTCAGAGGATCCCCTTCCCAAAACTTAGTTTGAATTCAAAGAATCATTTAGACCACCCTAAGCAGGCCACCTGGGGAGCAGGCAGTTGCAGGAGCAAGTGTACAGCGGGAAGTCAAGCCAAACTTTGGCTCTGTCTTGCTCCTTACTCTATGGTACTGTGAAGCGAAGCCTTAGCTCCCAGTGTCTCCATTTCTTCCCTGTACAAAGAGGATGATGCTTATCAGCTACCTTGCAAAGTATGCATGAGAAATTAGAGATGATGCGTGTAAAGGAGCTGTTACAGGATTTAGCAAAGAAGAGGTAGCCACCCAATGAACAGGGCCGAAGAGATAGCTAGGATTTTCTTCAAATCTCAGTCCTAGGTGAATGTCCATAGCAACATTTCAGGCCTCAGTAAGTCACTGCAACTCCGTGTAACCTTCGCAATCTTTTCTAGCTCTATGATTTTTTTGATGTTTTCAGTTTTTAAAATTTTTAATCTACTTAATTATGTTTTAGACAGGATCTCAGTTTCTCAAGTGTATTTCAGTATGCCTAGTTTATGCAGTGTTAGGGAGCAAATCCAGGATTTCATGCATGCTAAACAAGCACTCTAATAACTGAGCTGTATCTCCAGCCCCGTGGAACTAACAATTCAAGTAATTCGTGACTGAAAACACAATACAGATTAACCCTTTTGGAACACTGACTTGATATTTTTTCTTCTCTCATCTATTAATAAAAGCTTTAAGCAAAAAATCTCTTGTAAAGGCTATCCTTAAAACCAGTATGTGGGTAATTTTACAAGAGTATTTTGGGAAAATTTTAAAATAAAATAAACTCATTGGCACAAAAATGCACACTCTAGCTTACCTATAGCTACTTTAAAGCAAAATATGTTTCATATGTATGTTTTGAATATTTTATTGAAATGTATATACATAAAGGAAGGTGAACACAGGATAAGTATACAGTGATGTATTTTCATAAAGTGAGTATACAGGACTAATCAGCCTTAATGTCAACAACATTGTTGTTGTAATCTGTTGTGGGATTTATACTGTGTGTGAAAATGTATTGCTGTGATTGGTATAACAAAAAGCTGAACAGCCGATAGTAAGGTAGGAGGTATAAGTGGGAACTTCCAGGCAAAGAGAGAACTCTGGGAAGAAGAAGGTGGAGTTATCAGTCTTCTGGAGGAAGCAGCATGGGCAGTACAAGAAGACAACTTAACAAGCCACATTAGAGAACGCAGATTAAAATAAATGGATTAATTTAAGCTATAAGAGCTAGTGGGACAAGCCTAAGCTAAAGCCGAGCTTTCATAATAATAAGTCTCCATGTCAATATTTTTTGAGCTGGCAGCCCAAAGAAAAATCCAACTACAGTAATCAACACAGATTAGTTTTGTCTGTCTTGTGCTTTCTATAAATCAAATCACAGTGAAATTGTTTTATATTGCCGAGTAACAAATTACCACAGACTCTGCAGCTTAAAACAACAGAAACCAATTATCTCAGGTTCGGTAGGTCAAAATCCAAGGCTAATGTGGAGTCTTTTGCCATGGCCTTATAGGGTTTAAGTAAAGGTTTCAAAAAGGACTATGATGATATCATTTATGGTTTGGGGTCCTTGTCCAATGCCATTGGTTTTAGCAGAACTCATTTCATTGCAGTTATAGTACTGAGGTCGGTGTCAGCAACTAGAGGTCACCAACATTCCTTGTCTCAAGACCTCTTCCAAGTTCCATCAACAACAGAGAACTTTTCCCATGTCGATTTTTTCCATGTCAGCAGCCCAAGAATATATTCTCTTGCTTTTGTGTGAAAAATTGTTTTTATCTTAAATAAGCGGTAAAATTATACACACACATACACATGCATAAACACACACTAGACATATATGTACCAAACAAGTATTTTAAAATAAATTTCTGTCTAAATGCTTGTACTTTTTGAGATTTTCATGCAAGTGTCTACTTAAGTTTTGATCATTTTCAAACTCTATGAGATTAATTTGAATCAGCAGAAGATAATCTCATTTTGTTCAGGCAGCTGGTGTGACACTTTCATTGCGTCTTGAAATTTTTACTGCGTGTTTGAACAACCACAACAAGGTACATACATACTGGGCTCATGGAGTCTTGGAAGACCATTTTAGACCATTTTAGAATTCTGTGTACTATGTACAATTTTTAAGTATGGTTTCTTCTATTAAACATTTTATTTACCAAGTTTTCCCATATTATAAAAGGTATTTAGTCCATTGCTATGAAATATGCCATTGTTTGTTGAATATGTCACATATTTTTATCCAACATTTGTTCATACTGATGGGCATTATTTATTATTTGATTTTATTTTACTTGTACTGATATCAGACTTTTGATGTTTTGTTGTTTTGAGACAGAGTTTCTCTATGTAGCTCTAACTATCCTGGGACACACTCTGTAGCTCAGGCTAGCCTGGAACTTACAGAGATCCCCGTTTTTGATCTTCCTGCCTCGGTCTCCTGAGCTGTTGTGGGCAGCTCTCACTGTCCTGATTTTAAGAGCTGAGCTATTATGAGCAGCTCCATGAACAAGACTTTTGGTGAACTTGTGAACACGAAGTGAACAATAAACAATCTTTTGGTTATAAGGTAGTAAGATTTTCTGAAGTTCTTTGTTAGCATAAAATAATCCAGTCTATCCCACATGAGCCATAAACCTGCAAGTAGAAATCGTATGACCAAAAAGAATAGATAACAGCATATTGCCACTAAAACAGGAAGTCCTGGGCTGGAGGGATTTCTCAGTCAGTAAAGTGCTCACCTTGCAAGCACAGGGGCCTGAGTTCAATCCTCAGGAACCCATGTAAAACGCTATCCATGTTGGTGATGTACACTTTTAATCCCAGTATTAGGAAGGTAAAGACCAGTAGACGCCCAAGATTCAGTGATCAGATGGTCTAGCCTAATTGGCGAACTCCAGATCAGTGAAAGACTCTGTTCCAAACATCAAGGTGGATGGCTCCTGAGGAATGACGCCCAAAGTTTTTCTCTGATCTCCACATTTATATGCACCTACACACACATACACATGCACATAGGCACACACACATGCACATAGGCATACACACCTACATACATACACACATACATATGCACATATGCATCAACCCACAAATACACATGCACATAGACATACACACAAATACACATGTGCATAGACATACACACACATACACATGCACACAGACATACACACATACATGCAAGAAAAAGGAAGTTCCATGAATATTGTATGAAAGTATTCCACTTGGTACAGCCTTACCACCACACAGTACACTATGTGTGTAGGTATTCATGAATTTTGCCAAGCTGGATTTTACCTTTTACACCTATAAAATATTACTCCATCCAAAGCACCAAGGGAACATGCCTTGTCTAACTCCAACAGTTATCCCTTACTGGCATGAAAGCATCCCCACAAACTTCATATGGTTTCTCGTTTATGGTGTTTATTGCTGACTTTCTATCTCTACCTACTAGGATGCAAGCTTTGTAGGCATCTGTTAGTTATTGATGCCCAGCTTTGGATGTGTGGGAGGAAATACGTGGTAGATGCACACACAGCCATGTATGAGAGGCTTTGCTTACAGAGAGCAGACATCTAGAAGTGCCTGCATCAAGATTCCTGTATGTGACTTTGGTTATAGAGGAGGATACAGAGTAGGAATTGACATTTAGTTATGGGGGGGGTAAGAAGCTGAGGGTGAGTTTGTACCTAGAAGAATGCCTGATAAACATCCCAAGTACTTAAAAGTATATGTTGAATAATAAGTTAAATATTAACCAAAGCTATAAAATTCAGATGATGATTATTTTAATGATGAATTAATTTCATAGTTATAGTAACCACATTCTTTTAAAAATTGAACAATTAAGATACTGGAGAAACTTCTTTTGAAGTTAGAGAAGGGAAAAATTTTACTTATGTTTTCATACCCATTGAACCTTCTGGGCTCCACTTCCCCTATCTCATTTTATTTTATTCACATGATTTACAAAGCAGAAACTTTCTCGGGTGCCCTACATTCTTTCTGACAACTAAGCGTACTCTGTAGAAAACTACATATTCAAAGATGCTCTTTTCATAGAGCAATATACCATACAAAATCAGTACCAGTGAACAATGAGATTCTGTCAACTCTGTCTCCCTTCTCCCAGGAACTAATCACTACTCTTCTCTTCTTTCAGGATCAGACGCAGTTGGAGTCAAGAGAAGAGCTGTCAAAGGCAACTTTCTTCAATGATGATAATGTTCTCTGCCTGCATTCTTCAATATGATAGTCACTAGTAGTGTGGAGCTACTGAGTACTTCAAACGCAGATACGGGGATGAAGAAACTATATTTTTCAATACTGAGGATTTAACCTAGAGCCTCACACATGCTGGACAAACAGTGCCATAGGGCTTTCTTCCCACTCCAGTCACCTCTTCGGTTTCACTTTGAAGACCAGTTATCACAATATTGCCAGGCTAACCTTGAACTCACTACCTGGTTCAGGCGGGCAATCCTCATGCTTCAGCCTTCCAAATAGCTAAGGTTACAGGTATGCACTACTAAGCCTAAATGAAGGATGTTGTGTGTGTGTGTGTGTGTGTGTGTGTGTGTGTGTGTGTGTTGCTGTTTGTTTGGTTTTGGCTTTGGGGTTTTTGGTGGTAGTGGTGGTGTTCTTGTGTTTGCTTGCTGTGCAGTGTCGGGAATTAGATTTAGGCCCTGGCACCTTGTTAAGAAAGCACTCTACCACTGAGCTGTGTGTCTCCAGATACCTTGAGAAGCTAAATTTTAACCTGGTTTAATTTTAAGTAATTTTAATTTAATTTGATCTTAAGTAAGTCATCTTTTTGTTTCTTTCTATTTATTTATTTATTTATTTTGGAGACAGGGTTTCTCAGTGTAACCCTGGCTGTCCTGGAACTCACTCGTAGACGTACTGGGCTGGTCTTGAATTCAGAGAGATCTGCCTTCATCTGCCTTCGAGTGCTGGAATTAAAGGCATATGCCACCACCTCCTGACTCAAGTAAGTCATCTTTGAATGGTCATATTGACCAGTAGTCACCATATTGGACAGCACAGCTCTAGAGGAAAAGAGGGCAAGTCTGACATCTATTTCTGATTCTTTGTGGTGGGTGGAGAGGTCCTAAGACTCACTGGGTAGGGAGTGAGAGTGTTCATCCATCACAACCATTTCCCCGAATGAAAGCCAGAAAGACAGAGGACTATTTGGCTCTCTCTCTTCAGGGCGGGAAACAGGGCTGTGGCAGAAGGAAAGGGTTCGAGCCATGCCCTGACCCTGACAGGTGCCTTGCTCGTTAGCTTAAGCTGTGTCTACATGAGCCCGTGTACTTGCCCTGCAGCTCTGGGTGGGGACAAGGACTGCACATCTCACACATAGTTCTCTGCTCCCCCTAGTCTTGTTCCGTCCACCTGAGGTTCACACACATAGAAGCATCTTATCTGATGCAGGCTGGGGATTCTCCAGGGCTCATGGTAATTACTGCATTGGGTAATGGAGCAGGAAAAAAAAAAGTCCAGTCTACATAGGTTATCCAAAAAAATAAAATAACCAGAATTAGGGCTTGAAAGAAAATGAATATTACCTACTTTGAGATACTTCTTGGAGCACAGAGTATCTGGCTCAACTGTACTGTTATGAAATTAATTTGAGGTTGAGAAACTAATATGTTACAGCTATCAGTCTCTCTGGACGGTTTTACAATCAACACGTAGGATATGAAAAAAAGAAAGATGCCAATAACATATTGATGTGGTCCTCAGTGTTCAGTCTTCTTTATGCAGCAGAATATTACAGCTGAGGAAGGAAAGATCAAAAAAAGTTGGTTCTCTTTTATACAAAGAAACGGAAGAAGGAAAGCTGAAGTTTAAATTATCCTATCTGTCGCTTCTCATTGATTGAGTCTTGCTCATTAAGATAAATTCCAAGGGAGACTATCATTTTTATCGTTTGAGCTCTCTAAAAATATATGTGCTTTTGACTGCCCTGCTTTCTCTCTTTCTACCTTTTATTCTTTTGCTTCTTTGCCCATGTCGGCAGCTGCCAAGGAGGAATTGTGCACTCTACCCCATCGTACTTCCTTTTCTAATTGGGTTCCTCTGGAAATAGACGTACCTGCGGTTTAACACCTGATGCCCACTAAGAGAAAAGCCCAAGTGAGATCAGCCATGTCCCTTCCCTCGGCTTTGCATGCCGTTCTGGTACGAGAAGGGTGTGTGACTTCTCACTGATAGAAGAGAACCCCAACTCAGCCAGCTCTGCCAGAAACTAGCTGTGGGATCTTGGGAGAGCCTTTCAGCCGAATTCTCGGCTCCCACATCTGTCGAGAAGCAGATAATAATGATGAACCCAAGACGACTTTTGGCATTCTCCCTTCTTTCCCAGCAGGCTGACTCTTTCGGTGGGTTATTTGAAACCCCCTCACACGCACGCCCCGCCTATGGGCTAACACTGATGTGATGTGGACATTCCTGGTAACTGGCAGATAGCAGGTGCTCAATAAACATGAATGCATTCCTCTTTCCACTCCATTCTCAGCAAGGCCGCTAAAGCGGGATGTTAAACAGCTGTCCCTTGTTCTTCCCCCCTGCCCGTCATTGCCGGGGATAAAGTAACAGGACAAAGCAGGAAGCATTCGTGCTCACAAATCAACAACTTGGGGCCAGATGGACACCGTGCAGAGGAGAAAAGTCGGCAGTTGATCCTCCTTGTTGACACACTCCACTCTCCAACCCTCCCCCGGCCTCTGCCCTGGGAACCAACTTTGCTGGGGCTTCTAGCTAAGGGCTCAGTTCCTATCTTGTCCCTTTTCTCCCTTAAATGTGGTTGATTTGTTTGTTTGGTGCTAGGATTAAACAGGGTTCCTTGTACATGGTTATCTCACACTCTAACATTAAGCTACATGCCCAGCCCCTAGAATGCATTGTTCTGAGCACAATATCTCAGGCATCAAATAATGGGAGAATTCCTTCCATTTACAAGGTTTTTTTCCCCTAATCCTGGCCATAAATCTTTGTCATTCCAAACTTAAAGGGGTGACTCAAAAACTGATGCCTCTTGAACTGCAGATGTGACCAACCAGTTTTTTAAGGGAGATTGCTGAGTCGTCCCCACATGAAGGAATTTCTCCTAGATTTCTGTCCAATTGAACAAGTGAGGAGAGCAGAGAACAGTCTGTTGGAAGCTGAGGTAAGGGATGTTAAATAGAATTCTAGAAGCAGTTTTAAAAGGGGTTTCTAGGAAGCCTGGTTGGAGATGGGTCCAGGCTTGAGATGCTTCAGAAAATAAATTGAAGGAACAGTTTTACAATCCCCAGTATGGGGCAGTAGCAGGGCAAAACAGAGGGACCTCTACCTCCAAAAGAGGCTGCAGGCAGAAAGGCAAGGAATTCCTCATGCAGCTACAGTCATTCTTCACAGTCTTTTGAGGATTCCAAAAGTACTGAATTTTAAGGATTTGATGAGATAAAATTCTTTGGAGAAATCGGTTATAATAAAGACAATGCATTTCACGGTGAAACACAAAGGGTTTTCAGTTACCACCCAGCCCTACAATCAAGCTCCAGGTTCAAAACTGACGTAGGCTTCAGGGGCAAAAAAAATTACAAGGCTATTTGTTCTTGGAGAAATGAACCTGGGGCTGCCTTGTCACTGAGGAAGGATTATCAGATCTCTCTTCAGAGAACTCAAGTTTATCCTAATCAATCCCAAAGTGCCCTTAAATTCTGCAGCTTATCAAGCAACTACATATTCATATTGGAGAAAGGAGTAACTCATTGCTTCTCTTTACTGGGATAGTTAATACATTGAAATATTTTTAAATGATCATGGCTTTATATTTTGTTATCTAAATACTTTCTCATAACAACAAATAGATTCTTTACTCATTTTTATAACTGTGATAAAAGTGAGGCAAAATCACTTGCCCAGATTCACAGAGCTAGCAAGTTGTAGAAAAGATTACAAAATCCAGTTCTACCACAAATCATATTGTGGGATAGCACCTTAGTTCCTTTCCCATTGCTATGAAAGAGATACCATGACTGAGGCAACTTACAAAATAAAATGTTTGTTGAAGCTCAGTGTTTCAGAGGGTTAGAGTTCATGATCACTACAACGGGAAGCTTGGCGGCAGCAGGCAGGCATGTTGTGCCAAGGACTTATATCCATTTCTGCAAGTTGAAGACACACAGAGAGAACTAACAGAGAATGGAGTGATGTTTTGAAATCTCAAAGTTCACATCCAGTGACATGCCTCTTCTAACAAAGCCACACCTCCTAATCCTTCCCAAACATTTCCACCAACTGGAGACCAAGCATTCAAATATATGAGCATATCGGGGACATTCTCATTCACCACACAGAGGTACCCACAATAGTCCAGACCCAAAGTCTGGATAGTCAACATTATTAGAGTGACAAACAGGTTCTCAAGCTTCAGGGCACTCAGAACAACATGTAAACATTTTCCTAGGTAAGAATAGTGGTCAGAATGTCCATTTCAAGTGTCTACTTCTGCAAAATGGTGAGGAGACTTACCCAGTGTTTAAGTCAATGAGACACATCCCAGGTGGGTGGGGCTTTCTCTCCACCTTTGCAAACATGGCCCCTACATATTCTTTTGAGTGCAATAAACATTTCTGCTTCAAAATTCATGCAGTTTGTTGAATTTTATAGATATGGGTTTTCATGTGTTTAAATCTTTTTATGTGTGTGCTTTGCTTGCATGTATGTATGTACACCCTGTTGCCTGCAGAGGTTAGAAGGCACCAAACCCCATGGAACTGGAGTCACAGGTGGTTGTGAGCCACCATGTGGGTGCTGGAAGCAAACTCGGGTTCTCGGAAAGAGCTCTTAACTCCCGAGGCATCTTTCCAGCCCCTAGATAGAAGTTTTCTTCCTTCATCTTCCATACTTTCTTTAGTTGTAGTTGACAACAGATATCTATCTATTAAGAGAAGGAGCGTGTTTTAGAAAGAAAAAAAGCAAAAACCTTAGTGTATGTGGGGGAGCTGGGAAGCCACTTCCTACACTCTCCTATGACTATCACTTAGCAGCTACTGCCCCACTTGAGGACATGGATTTGGATCTCCTAATGGACTCGACAGACAGGCAGCAATAAAACATATACATGTGGCTTCGAAAGAAAATATTCCTTTCAATCATCTTTAAAGGGCGCAACATGTTTGTTCCTTTTTTGATCAACTCTACTGAACAATAAAAGAAAAAGAAGCAAACGGGAGGCATTTTTGAGAGTAATGAAGGCAGACACCGCAGTGTATAAATAATAGGTTCTGACAGGTTAGTTTAATCTGTCTTTGTACACAAAACTCAAGGATCTTCCCTATTGTTCTATCTTCTGTCATCTTAGATATACAGAGCCTTTCATTGACTTTATAAATAAATTGTTCAAAAGCATCCTACCCTAGAATGAGAAATAATTTTATTAGGATGCTTCTCACCTTCCCTGTGATGGCATGCCATTATGGCTTAGTGTCATGAAACTGTCAACATGGTTCACCTTGCTCTACTTCCTATATTAAAGGAAATTTGTAAAAAAAGATTTCTCTTTCTACCTAGATGTGGTGGAGCAAGTCTTTAATCCCAGCACTCCAGAGACAGAGGCAGGAGGATTGTGACAAGTTCAGAACTAGCCTGAGACTTATAACAAGTGCCAGGCTAGTCAGTACAAAAGAGTAAAACCCCATCTGTGGTAATTTGATTGTAATTGGTCCCCAAAATCTCATAGGGAGTGACACTATTAGGAGTTGTGATGTTGTTGGAGTGGGTATGGCCTTGTTGGAGGAAGTGTGTCACTGTGGGGATGGACTTTGAGATTTCCTATGCTCAGGATACTGCCTAGTGACTCAGTCAACTTCCTGTTCCTGCAAGATGTAGGACTCACAGCTTCCTCTCAAGCACCATGTCTACCTACCTGCACACTGCCATGCTCCCCACCTTGATGATAATAGACTGAATCTCTGAACTGTAAGCAAGTAACTCCAATTAAACATTTCTTTATAAGAGTTACCATGGTCATGGGGGTCTCTTCACAGCCATAAAACCCTAAGACATCATCTGAAAATGTTTATTTCCTTCCTTCCTTCCTTCCTTTCTTTCTTCCTTCCTTTCTTCCTATCAACTCCAGGACTTTGCACACACTAAGCATGCATTCTACCATGGATGTATACAATTAGTCCCTCTTTCTCATTTGTCTGTTAGATCTAAGATATAATTTTCCCAAAAAGAAAAAAAAATATTTCCTCATCTGAATGATACAACCTCACAATGGCGTACATCACAATAATTGCTCTAAGTATGCAATCTGGCTCAACATTTTCTTGTATAAGGGAGTTGCTTCCTGCAAAAGCGCATAGCCCTCAGAAGGAGGACAAGGGAATGTAAAAACAGGGGTGTTTGCAGGGCTGGAAGTGGAAAGTAAAGGGGCAGAAAAGAGGATCAAGGAAGGTGGAAAACACAGAGACAGAACAGGAAAGTCTTGAGTTAAGAGCAGCTATGAAGGAGTTATTGAATGAGCTAGGTTGAAATGCCGAGCCAAATGAGTAACTAATTATCCAAAAGAGATTAAGTTTTAAACCAGAAAAGACTGAGTCATTTCAAAGAGACAAAGTGTAAGTAATTCCCTTCTTTGGAGGAACTGGGGACTCATGAGCAGGTGGAGATCAGTAATAGAGAGATGGAGGGTTTTTTTTAAATTTTGTTTTGTTTTTTTTGCACAGATGACTCACAGATCTGCAAGAAGGCTCTAACTCCCACAGAATTTCTAAATGACGTCAAAAATGCTTGCATGTCCTCTGGTAAATTCCCCCTAATCTGTAGCTGAATGCTAGAGAATGGTCGTTTCATCATACACTGTCAGCTATTAAAAGAAAAGCGATGACTCATGGCTCAATATACGTAGAGGAAACTGAGCTACATTTTTAAAAAATGGGTGACTGTAATTGCAATTATTTTTAAATTAAGTTTACTCGCTGATAATTCCACACATGTATCTAATGCACTCTGATTACGGCCTCCCTCTACCCTCTTTATTCCACCTTCAACCCCATCTGTCCTCCCTCTTCCTTACAAATTTTTCCCTTCACTGTGTTGCCTTTTTGTTTTGTGACTCACAGAGTTTAACCAAGGCTGTCTGTGTCACCATGGGCTTTGAACTACTCACTGGACCCTTATGGACACACAGTTGAAGACAACACTGCCTCCTCTCCCAGATCCTGTCGGCAGCCAATAGCTGAGCACTGAGGGTGGAAGCCCGTTTTAGCTTCATTTCTGTTGCTGTGAGAAAATATTCTGACCAAAAGCAATTTAGGGAGGAAACAGTTTCTTTTAGCTCCCAATCCCAGCTTACTGCAGGCAAGTCAAAGCAACAGGAATTTGAAGCAGCTCCTCAAATCCATAGAAGAGCAGGGAAAAAAATGAATTATGCATGCCTGCGTGTGCTCAGCCACCTTTCTATACTTAAACTGTTTGCAAACCAGAGAGTGGCGCCAGCCACAATGTGCGCGTCTTCCACATTGAAAGCAGTCAAGGCAGTTCCCCACAGACATGCCCATAGATTACCCTCCTTTAGATAATCCTTCACCAAGGATTCTCTTTGCAGGTGAATCTACGTTGTGTCAAGTTAACAGTTAAAACTATTACAGGTCCCATGTGCCCCTCTCTCATCCATGACTGACTGTTGACAGGGCCAGTCTGGTGCAGGCCCAGTGCCAATAAATGCAGCTGCTGTGAGTTCATGCTATTGCAAGGGTTCTTAGCATCATTGTTGAATGCTATTATGTCTCTTCCAAGAGGGGATAAGCAAATTAAGTTTCTCAAACCCACTTGCCAGGGAATTAGTTGTTCGTAAGATATATATTAATAACTTATTAACCTAATAGTCCCTGAAAATTTTTGGGAAAGAAGGCTTTATTCTTTAAAGTACTTTATAGGAGATCTAGGTAGGGCACAGACAGGAGCAGGAGGGAGACAGCTTGTAAAATATGAACAAAAGAAAAACATTCAGAGGGTTGGAGAAATGGCTCAGCGGTTAAGAGCACTGACTGCTCTTCCAGAGTACCCGGGTTCAATTCCCAGCACCCACATGGCAGCTCACAACTGTCTGAAAATCTGGTTCCAGGGGATCTGACACCTTCACACCAATGCACATAAAATTAAAAAAAGATAAATAAATCATAAAAAATTTAAAAAGAAAAGAAAAGAAAAACATTCAGAACCATTGAGATGACTGATTTTGATCAAGACCTAGAACCCATGTAGAGGAAGGCGAGAACCAACTCATCAAAGTTGTCTTCTGACCTCAACACGCATGCCACAGCGTGAGCATACGCATGTGCACACATGTGTACACACACTAAATAAATGTAATTAAGGAATTTTCAATGAACCTACTTGTTTTTTGTTTTGTTTTGTTGTTGTTTGTTTGTGAGGGAAGTATACAATCCTCTGCCTCATATAAGCACAGTTTCTTTTAATGATCCCTCAGCATATCCAGATGTGGGCAGGGATTATGACGGGTCTAGCCCAACACTTGTAAAGTTAACCAAGATGGTTAGCAGTGGGGTCTTCCAAGCAGCAAGAAGATCTTGGGCCTTCACAGAGTGTCCAAAGGCTGCAGCTTAGCACGACAAGGTGGGACAGCAGTGGTGCCTCTGAGTTAGGAGCACTTGCTGCTCTTGCAAAGGGCCTGGGTTTGACTCCCAGGACCCACATGGGAGCTTCCAATCATTTGCAACTCCACTTCCATGGGGTCTTTCCTATCCCATCCTCTGTCCTCTGAGAGCACAAGACATGTACATGGGGCCCATACACACAAGCACAAAACAACATAAATATTTTAATAAAACCAATAAAAATAAAAACAGCCATTTTGTCAAGAATCTCTAATTAGTGGGACTGGAAGGAGGGGAGAGGGGCGATACCCATGCACTAGAAATGACAGGTGTGGCCTGCCATGCTTTCCTGGAACAGGGAAATTGCCATCAAAACTTCAAACAATGAAAAATTTGGTAACAGAGTGTTAAGTTAGTGAAATACAGTTTGTTCGACCTATGTCGGCTGCTCTCTGGTTTTTCGTGTCTGTAATTGTCTTTGACATTTAATTGAAAGGATTTTTTTTTACTAAGCAACCCATTTAAGCCCTTGGTGGTCACTTAAGAGCCACTGCTTTGCCATGTAGCGCTCAGCCTCGGCTAGGTTTCTGTAGTAGATTCATGGTTTGGCGCTGTCTGCTGCGTTTGTCTATTGATCTTGTGGTTCTTGGGGAAGCAATATCTCATTCATATTTTCACATTCTATCTTATAATGAAGGTTCTTTGGCTTCCCATGGTCTCATAGCTGTGAAATCAATTATGACTTCAGTAGCACTGACAAGGTACTATATTTGTGAAGCGAAAATTGAAAAATGATTACCTGATGGATGAGAAATGGTTTTGACATTTAAAAGCAGAAAAATGCTTTTCCATATCTCTTCTAAATTACATCTGATGTTGACATTAGCATTTAGGTAATTCACCCAATTGTGGCAAGTATCATGCACTAATTCTTAACAGCAGTAAAACCTATTACAATGGGGAATAATAGCCCTTCAAAGGGCTTCATTTAAGCTTTCTCCTGCTCTGTATATCATATCAGCCCCATAATAATTAACTTAGTTTTCTGTAGTTCTGCTGCAGCAAACCCTGAGGAGAACATAATGGGCCACCTGGAATTGCAGTAGACTCAGCCAGGACAATAGGCCTTAGTCCAAAGATTCGTGTTCATTCAGGAAAAGCTTAGTGGGCAATATTGAACTAAAATGGATAAGCTTTTACTTTTTTTTTTTTTTAATTTTGGGCAATAAGGGACAAATGTTCCCTTAATTACCTGGAAGCAATTTTGACAAAAAGAGAAATAGAATAATATGAGTCTGTGATCTGTGGGATTATAATAAAAGCAGATGAAGTTGCCACTCTACCTGTGTCTCCTTGCTTTTGGAAGATTCTAAACAGATGTGTTCAGACCTTTTCCTGATGGAAGTGAGTATACGCGCTGGAACCATCCCTCTTCCAAAATAACCTGGGCGGCAGGGTCCTATCTCATCAAGTCATCCAGAAGACCGAGAATGGTGTGTGCAGAATGAGCTTACCAACCTGCATCTTTGTCATCTGAAACATGGTGGCCGTTAAAGAGATTTCACACAGTTGTGGTTGAAGTGTTCCCCCTTGCCTTAGGCAGAAGGTCAACAAGCGCCACCCAGCCAAGCAGAAAACAGGGAGATAAACTCGCAAATGCTAAGACTAGTACACGCAAAGGGAAGGCATCACAGAAGTCTGCCTTCTAAGGATACTGAGAGAAGGTCAGGGTGACATCAACTACTATGATTACACCGGTCCCAGCGGGAGCCAGGAACCATAAGAGCAATCTATGCCACATTCAGTTTGGGCTTGATTTCCGTCCCAGTGAAGTGAAGCTAACAATCTAGAAATCTAGAAATAAAGTGCTGTAAGGTGACCTTCTTCCTTGTCTAATCCCTGGGTATTACAGCTTCCTAAAACAAATCCAGCTTGAACCCCATCACCACATACTTTGTGAAACCTCCTGACTAACCCTATCACCTCCTTTCTCTCTCTTTCTCTCTCTCTCTCTCTCTCTCTCTCTCTCTCTCTCTCTCTTTCTCTCTCTCTCTCTCTCATATATATATATATATTCCTACCTTCTCATAAATACTTCCTTCTAAATGTTCCCATTTGACATTTGATCTTGTAATTGCTTTTACCCTGGACTTAAAATGATCTAGTGGATGAATTAATATACATGTCTACTTTCTCCGTGAGAACATGAGCAGAGAGTGGAGCTGGGGAGATGAGTCAATGGTTAAGGACCTGAGTTCAGTTCCCAGAACCTACCCTGGATGGTTCACAATCACTTGTAACTCCAGCTTCAGGGGATCTGACATCTCTGGCCCCTTTGGACACCAGCACTCAAGTGTACATATACCACCATCCATAATTAAAATATTTTTGTGAACAGAGAGTTTTTTCATCTCTAACCACTATCTGAAATGTAGTAGGGTTTGGTACATGTTTTTTAGAAGAAAGAACTTGCTTATATTTTCTACAGCTCAGTTTGATTCTGCCTCTGAGAAAAGAAAGTAGCATTCAGATTTTCTCCTTAATCTGTTGAAATCGTTTCACACACGTCGTTCATAGTCACTGATTTCTAATCAATTGAGTTTTGTGCAAAGCATACTAAGGATGAGCTGCATTTTTATTTGTTTACAGACCCTATAGCTCAAGCTCTAGAATTAAATGTCTACGGCGCTTTCCCCTCATTTACTTCCAAAAGAGAAGTTAGGATATATTCTTTCCCTTTAAACGGTGAGCATGAGAAAGCAATAAGAATGCATTTAAAGCACATGTGCATTCACTTTTCATTTATCTTAGATCAAAATTAGATCGTTCTCCTCCATTATCTCATCAAAGTATGTGATTTATGAAAGAAACTCAAATGAGCGTCATTAAAACTGATTACACTAAGTAGATGCTGACGCATATGTGAGTAGACAATGCTGATTACGATGTTAGAGAAAGCCTCTAATGATAAGTGTGATAATGCAATTCTGTGGCGTTGCTAAATGGGTGAAAAGTGGAGGTCTTTGGTGTAACAGCACCTGCTGACCTGGCGCACAGGCTGAATGGAAGCTAAGTGGATGTACATTTCTTTCTACTTGTTCCCACCCGCAACAGGTCTCAGGTGGATAATGCCCGCAGGTTGCCCCAGCTGTGGAATGTCCCTGTTGACGATTCTGAACCCAGGGGTCTCATTCAGAAACAGAAAGGCTAAGGGAGAACATAGTATAGAGAAGAAAGTTCCGAGGGAAGAACTGATCCACTGGACCAGTACTTTCCCAGACATTCCCAACCCCACCCGCCATCATCGCTGCCTTTCTCTCCGCTCCCTGAATTCCTGATCTACCCCCTACTCACACCTTCCACCTCACTCTGAAGGCTGCTGTATGCACGCTCCTACTCTTTCCTCCACTGCACCCTATTTTCCTCCATCACCTCCACCTTCAGAACGTTTCAACATAACTTTTCAACATGTTTCAGTCTTTATATTGTGTAATCTTTCTTCTCTGCTTATCTTCCTGGACAAACAGAGGAAAGACCCAGCCCTCACTTTCTTCAATCCTCCCTAGCTCCTTAACCCTCTCTCCAAGTCTGGAGCTGTATCTCTATCCAACAACTCTCCTTCTTCCTCTTCGTCTCCTCCTCCTTTCAAGACAGGCGTTTCACTATGTAGCCCTGGCTATCCTGGAACTCTCTCTGTAGACCAGAGTGGCCTCAAACTCAGAGATCCACCTGCCTCTGCCTCCTGAGGGCTAAAATTAAGTCACCACTGCCTGGCTAAAGCCCTTCTTAATAAGGTAGACACACATCTCATTATCTAGTGCCACCTCCCACAATCAGTTCTCCCTCTAATTTGACCTCTCAGAAACACATGACGACTGCTTCAGATTTTCTCCTCATATTCTATCCCATAGTGACCTCTCCTGATTCTAGCTACCTCTCAAATAAATCCCTTCTCTACCTCTTGCTCCCTGAATACGGGCCTGTTTAAGAATGTTTATGGCTTGCCTCCCCTTTCCTTTCAATATGTTTTTCCTGTGGCTGATTGTCCGCTTGTGATGCCAGCCAATAATGCTTTCCTTCGTTCTTTCTTCCCATTGGCATTTAGCTGGTTCTTCCTTTAGTAAATTCACTCTCTGTCCTTATGGCACTGTTCACTGTAGTGCTAGGCATGTTAGCACTCTGGTGGAAGTTAGAAGGTCATCTAGAAAAATATTGCCTGTTGAACACTGGTCACATTTCATAAACAACTTGAGCCACGGTTTTCCCATATGGAGAACCAAAGATAATAACATATCCCTGTCTCATGTAGTTGTAAGAATTGAGAGAATTCATATAAATCACCTTGCCTAAAGTAATTGTTCCAAGGGTTAGAGGTGTTGTTATTGTTTTGTTATTATTATTATTATCATTATTATTCCCAGTAAATGTTTCCTGAAAGTAAATGAACCATGGGGGTGCTTCAAGCACTGGAGCAGAAAGGTGGGGGATCATTAGGTTTAAGGACATTTGTTTGTTTGCTTATTCATTCATTAATTACTTGGGATGGGGTCTCACTATGTACTCCTGGCTGGCCTGGAACTCATATGTAAATAAGGCTAGCCTTAAACTCCTAGAGATAAAGCTGTATCTGCACCCTGGGTGCTGAAATGAAAGGCATGAGCTATCACACAGGGCCATGTTTAAGGCCTTACGGGTCTCCTACAGTCTTGTAGCATAGAGTAGAGAAAACTCCAGTCCAATATGAATGACTGTCTTTTACAAAGCATCTCTTTATTTTTTGAGGATGAGTTTTGCTGTTGCCCAAGCTTGCTTGAAGCTCCTTTGGTCACACAATCCCCCTGCCTTAGCCCCCAAATACCTGGAACTACAGAACCACCACATCTGTCTTATGGTATAGTACTTTTATAAAACATATTTTCATATACATAGCATAATCATCTTTTAGATTAAGCTGTTTATCCACTTTAGCCTGCTATATACAAACCCATTATGAGGTGATTCCAGTCTTTGCTGATTACCCCATTAAGTAATCCATTGGGATCCATGTTTTCCATTTAAAACAATTACCTCAATGAAAATTGCATAAACAGAACGTGCTATCAAAGAAGAAAATCATCATTTGATTCTCTGAAATTAAAACATCCCTCCCCAACTCAGCCAACTCATCTTGTGGGATATAACAGGCTTTTTCTCGTAAGTAACTTTTCCACATAAATCAAGCAATTATCTCCCTACAGGATTTTCCCCCAGAGCGTGAGTGAATCAGGGCTTTGATTAGCAATCTGTCTTTGCTTCACTGAGTGATCGGGTTTGTTCTAACTAAGATTAGTTTTACTTTTTACTTTGGAGTCATTTTGTACTTACAGAGCCATTGCATCTTTCCTTATATGTCTGGCAACCAGGTCCTCTGAATGTTAATATCATGCTTTCTTTATACAACAGCACTACACTTATCAAGTCAAGAAATTAACTCAGACATTATCAACTAAACTATAGATTTTATTCAGATTTCACTAGTTTTTCACCTAATGTTTTTTTTTTTAATCCTAGAATTCAATTCAGGATACTACGTTGTCATCATGTCATTTGAATAAATACCCCATTAATACTAAATAACACCAAATAATTCCTGCCAAATGTTCTCATCAAACTGGAAGGTGAGAAAAAAAACAGGCAAAGTGGAATTTAGGCCAGTCATCCAAAATGAGCAAAATCAGTTGGGAAAAATATTTTTCAGTTTCTAAATCCTAAGCCTTCTGTGTGTCCTGCCCCACCACTAGCCTAAAACTCTCTCTAGTTTTGTCTTTCATTAAAGTTACGTTTCTGCTTGTATGTCTATTGATGGTCTGGAAGTGACATACTCATCATCAAATCAAAACAGAGCAGGATCTCCCAACTCATTGCTGCCTCGATGCAAGCGCTAATTTCCAGGTCCTATTCTTCACATGCCTGTCTGGAAAAGTTGGTCCTGGGAATCTGCATACACACACACACACACACACACACACACACACACACACACACTGAGAATGTACAGCAGGGTCTAGAACACATTGAATTAGATACGCTGCATGTTTCCTTGGTTTTTGAGGCTAAAGGGGCCTTGGGACATGCCCTGGATTAGGAGAGGTAGAGGAAACCTCCTTGTGCAGCAGGCCTGGTTCTTTGTGGAAGCCCCAAGACTGTCAGAGTAAAGAAATGATTGCGACTTCTCAGGCTTTTGTGACATGAATATTGTGCAATGCATATTTAACTTACATAGTCGAAGAGCTGCATTCTATTTAATTGGTTTTATGGAAAGTAACTGAAGAGGACAACAGAGAGAAATGACAGTTTTACAGACACATTGGCACTTGAGTAAATGACACCTTATCTTTGTTGCATTTGAAGTTTGTACATTGGTTACTTTTCCTTCTCTTCATGGAAGTGCAGAAAAATGAGAACGCGATAATTTCACACGATATGCTTAGTTGATTTTCCTCCTTCACCCACACTGTGCCTTTTTAGAAACCTTCTCATCATACTCCAGTAACCAGCACATAACAAAGAAATATTACCAAATTGATTTTGTCTGTGATTCCACTGGCTTTCTACATTCTCATGCACAAGGCTGAAAAGAATACAGTGATCACGGAATCAAAAGGGATTATAGATCAAATATTTTCATTAAATGAGGAAACCGAACTTTTTAACTGAATGCAAGCCATTTAGTCTCATAACTGTGTGAGGCCTCTGTTATTTCCATCCCTCACAGGTGAGGAAATAGAAGGTCAGACCTAATAGGAGAAGCAGGAAATCCACATGGACCTGGAGTCTCAAATGCTGGGCTCCAGAGGGATACCTGCCAATTGTATGCGCTAGCATGGACTGAAAGTAGAACAGAAATGCTTAAATAATCTCCTGTTTGCTCCCAATATGTCATCATTACAATGGACAGGCACTCTCTCATTCTGCAAATGGGAGACTACACCAGTGCAACCATTCCTGAAGGCAATTTAGCAATATCCATAAAGTGCAATAACCATAAGTTTATGTGTTATGACTCAGTAATTCTAGTATCTTATCTTAAGGTGATAATCAGAACCTTAGAAAAAAATCATTTGCAAATATTCTTATTGAAATATAACTGATAAAAAAAGTGAGACAGACACAGTTGTGCACTTTAATCCAGCAATCAGGAGGCAGAGGAAGGTGAATTAATGGACTTCGAGGCCAGCCTGGTCTACAGAGTGAGTTCTAAAACTTGTATTAAAAACGGGAATAAAATGACAATAAATAAATAGACAAACTGAGGCTGGAGAGATGGTTCAGTGGTTAAGAATGCTCGTTGCTGGTGTGGAGGACCTAGGTTTGGCTGCCAGCACCACACAGTGGCTCACAACCACAGCCATCAGTAACGCAACTTTCATGGGATCTTGCACCCTCTTCTGGCCTCCACTGGTATTGCACACATGTACCACATAAAATTTCATGAGGATAAAAATAAACATTCACTCACATAAAATAAAAAATAAATTTAAAAAAATGAGAAACTGAGCCTGACTGGGTGGTCCACATCCTTGACCCCAATTACTCAAGAAGCTGAGGCAAAATGACCTGAGAGTCAAGTGCAGACTGACTTGCAGCATGAGTCTAAGACCAGCCTCTACTATGTATTACATAGCAAGAATTTTGTTTTTGTTTTGTTTTTTCACTTTTAAAATTTTTAAAGAAACTGAAGATTCAAAAGTAAAGAGTTAAATAAATATATGGCAGGTTTTTTCTTGTTTTGTTTTGTTTTCTTTACTTAAGATTTGTTTATTTAGCCTGTACACCAGAAGAGGGCAGCAGATCTCATTATAAATGGCTGTGAGCCATCGTGTGGGTGCTGGGAATTGAACTCAGGACCTCTGGAAGAGCAGCCAGTTTCTAAACTACTGAGCCATCTCTCCAGCCCCTTTGTTTTGTTTTTAAAACAGGGTCTTTCTGCTGGGCAGTGGTGGCGCAGGTCTTTAATCCCAGCACTTGGAAGGAAGAGGCAGGCGGATCTCTGTGAGTTCAAGGCCAGCCTGGTCTTCAAGAGCTAGTTCCAGGTCAGGCTCCAAAGCCACAGAGAAACCCTGTCTCGAAAAACAAAAAAACAAACAAAAAAGGGACAGGGTCTTTCTGTGTAGCACTGGCTGTCCTGAGACTCACATTGAAGAGCAGGCTGGCCTTGAACTTGAAGAAATCTTCCCACGTCTGCCTCTCAAGTGCTAGGATTAAAGGCATGTGCCACAACTTCTGGCAATAAATTGCCCTTTTTAAAAATTGTGACACAGTAGACAGTCATTAAAGCAGTGTCTTCTATATAGGAAAGGGAGTTGTGCCCCTGCAATCTGAACAATATGGTTCCTTAAGCAAAATCAAGCATGATAGAAAGGAATGTAGCCTTTTCGGAGCAAAAGTAGAATCAAATCACGCGTGCGCATTAGGATTCCCAGTCTTGCTCAAAGAAAAATGTGAGCATGTGTAAAGTTAAGATAGGAGAGAACTACGCCGCTGGGCGTGATGGCGCACTCTCATCACCTCAGCGCAGGGAGGCAGGAGGTAGGAGAAACAGGAGTTCAAGTCTTTCTTAGCTGTGCAGCTAGTTTGAAGCCAGCCTTGACTACAAGAGCTCCCGTTTAAAAACAAAACAAAACAAAACAAAACATTAAATCCACAAAAGAATGCAACTCTCAACCCTCGTTAGGAAAACTTCTATTTGCAGAAATAATGGTTAACACAGAGACCCACAACTGGTCAATGTGCAGAGAATAAAAGACTGGAATTATCAGTCCCAAATGGGATATCTTTTTCACATCCCTTCCTCCTGAGGCGCAGGGATCATGGAAGAAGGAGAGGTAGAAAGATCAGAAGAGCCAGAGGTGGCAGATGAACACAACAGTGCAGCTCCATGTATGAAATCACAGCAGTTGTGACAGTCTGCATAAGACCTGTAGAATCCAGATCAAATTCCAGCCAGAAGAATTCCACCGGTAACCATGAAGCTATTTACTGGCAATTGTTAGGCACTGGGTGAGGGGCAGTCAGTTTTCCCTAAGAGCACAGCCCCTGCTATGTAGATTATTAGCAGGTAACCTAGTGATGTGGATGGATTCTTGCTAAACAGCAGAGAGAAAATCAATCCCTAGAGGATGGCACCAGAACATACTCCCTCATTTTCTTTCTCCTTCTCTCCCAGCAACCCAATCCCTTTTGGGCTGCATTTTCTGCTCAAGGCCTGGACATATCAATTGCAGCTCCCGAGTATTACCAACGATCTTATTTTTATCTTGCTCGCAGCTCTTCCTCATTTCTGTTCTGATAACCCCGCTGCTAGAACTCTTGCCCAGGCATTCCTCAAAAATCTTACTCAAACTTTCCATTGGAAGTTAACTAATTGGCTGTTTGTCTTACCAGAAGCAGGCTCTTTGTGTGATTTTGCGACTAGTTCACAAAGGGAACGATTTCATTGCCAGTGCTGCTTTACGAAAGCAAGTGAGGAAAGGGGGAGGATGTGCAGTGCAAACGCAGGCATTTCCTCTGCAGAACATATGCTGGGCCTCTTATCTAGAAATGAGACTAGCGAAATGATTTAGAGGATAAAGACATTTGCTCAGCAGGCCTGGTGACCCGAGTTCCATTCCTGGAACTCATGTAGACATGTAAAGAGAGAACCGACTCCATGGAGCTGTCCTCTGACATCCACATGTGTGCAGTGGCACTCATGAGAGTGTACACGTACACACATGTACAAACACACACACAAACATTCAAAAACACAGAGCCATAAAGTGTATACTAACTCCCATTCTCAAAGATAAGTGAAGTAACTAGAAAAATCACAATTAAAGGAAGGAATTAATAAATAGCATTTGCTTTACACCCTTGTTGGTGATGGGAATAAGGATGATGTACAAAGCTGAGAGAATAAAAGAAAATCTTACCTACATTATGATTAGAATTGTGTATTTGCTTTGTAGTTTGAGTCTACTCAACTGTGGAACTTCAGAATACAGATGGGATGGATTAAGATATGGCACTTCAACAGCACTTTGTACATAGTAAATGGTGTGAAATCTATCCTCAAAGAAAAGCATGCCCTGAAGGTACAGGCTACCCCAGATTCAGATTTGACATATATGGCGAGGTGATGAAGCCTATATGTTGTGTGTGTCCAAATGAAAATAAGTTCCTGACAATGTCTACTGTTTAAATACAAATTGTGAATCAGGCATAAATGCATGCTAAACCTATGAAAGTATTTGTCTGAGATGTAGACTCAGATCCTTAAGATCGAGGATTAATATCCAAATAAATGCAACAAATCATTATGAGCTGCAAGCGGGGGCATCTCTTACAGAAACCCAGCAGGTTCAAGCATCTGCTATAAATTATCTCTCAAAGTGCTTTGAATAAATCAGGTGAATCGAGTAGTGTAAAGCTGGGTTAAAGTGACGGAGTTGGAGGCATTTTTGCAATCAGAAGTTCATTTATTGAGTGCTTCCCACCCTTCTTTATGGAAAGATAGAATGGCTATGAGACCACATATAGAGGCTCTGGGCTTAGAAAAAAGTGTATTATTAGTTCTGTGAAATGAAAGGGAAAAAATCCTGTTCTTTAAAATAAATTGGCTATGTCTTTTTCCATTCAAGATGTTCAGCATATACAGTCAAGCACTTCATAGTAAGAGAATAATTGAGATTAATGGGGAAGGGTGACTGGAGGAGGAGAGGACGGGACCACTTAGGTTTCAAAATGTCTGAAGAGGAAAAAAGAAAGAGCAAGTGACAACCAGTGTTCAGTCTAGGGGGTTGAGGATGTTTTCAGGTTGGCAGAGTGTAGAGTGTTTTGATTGCTTTCAACATTATTGATGACTTAGCTTTGGAAATCACTGACTTGTTGGGTTCGGGAGAGCAGAGGCTGTGAAATCACTAACTTGTCAGGTTATGGAGAACAAAGTCTGGCGCTTTCCTGGAATCTAGCTCCTTGCAGCCATCCTTTAATGGGTATAAGTCAATAAACAACAGAATGGCCCAGAAATAGAAAAGTTCTTCACAGTTAAGACTTAGTCAAATTTATATCAAAAGTTACTGAAAATGTTGAAGCAATTATTAAATGAAAACACCCAAACTTTAGACAAGGTAACAGGATATGACCCAAATTTTGTAGCCTTGGAACCCCACCCAAGGCCTCATAATGCTACCATAGTGCTTTGACACTCACACACACTCCTAGTCCAGATCCTATACTAGCAAGAAGTTAAAAATATTATCTTCAAAAACACCGTATCTCAACAGGTGTCATCTCGAGGAAAACATTACTTTCTATATTTTCATGTCATGATAGCATAACATCGTGAAATCATATCAGTACCATTGGAAAGCCCATGGGGCTATATTAGATCTGAAATATTGTAAGGTATTAAATTTTTAAATATTTAAAGGGAAATTATAAGGCACGTTTTATTTCCTTTAAGTCTCTGTTTAATACTCATCAGCTTTTGTGGGCCTGGGGTGTAGTAGTTGGCAGAGTACTTACCTAGTGTGCATGAAACCTTGGGCTTGGTCCTTGGCACCACCATGAGCCAGCTGTGGGAAAACACACCTCCAATCTCAGCATTTGAGAAGTGAAAGCAAGAAAATTAGAAGTTCAATGTCCAGACAAGATCCAGATGAGGGACATAGCTCAGATTGAATCCCAAGAATCTGTATCTTTTTTAAAGTCAAGCTGGAGGCTCACTCTTATAATCCCAGAATGGGAGGTTGAGACAGGAGGATCTCTGGTGTTCACTATTCAGAAGACTTACTGTTCAGTTCTCCTGAGCTGTTCTTGCTTCTTTGCTTTTGAATATTTGTTACTTCAGTTTTAAATTTTATAATAAAATTCCTAAGAAGCTTTTCCAGTGGTGTTCTCAATGCTGTATAGCTCCCACTGGCAGTTTATTTTACCATCCAAAATGAAATGAGGATAATCCAAGAGCTTTGCCGCTCTATCAAATACAACCTCTCCAGCCTTTCGGGGCAGAGCCCTGAGTTACAAGAACTGATGCACTGAAGGCAAAGAATTGGTGGCAGCATCTAAGGCTAGGCTAGGATGGAAGTTCTCTCCTTTGTAAGAAAAAGATGTATAGAAGAAACTCCCTTTGTTGAGACAGGATTCTAGGAAGCAGAGGAGAAACACAGGAAGTCCAAATGGAAACCAACAATCAAACTAGGGGAGCTATCTGTCTGCCATGTAAAACAGCAGTTAGGAAAAAATGCCCACCAATAGATAGAAATCAGGATTATTCAACACACATTTCCAAACAACAACTGCTATCCAATCATCACAAGTAAGAGCATGTATTGTCATACATTTTCCCAAATGTCCAGAGAACAGCTTTTAAAATTTTTAAATTATTTTTATTTTATTACTTTATGTGTATGGGTATTTTGCCTATAAGCACATCTTTGTACCACATGAATGCAGGGCAGGGCCCACTGAGGTCAAAAGAGGAAATTGGATCCCCTAGAGTTAGAGACAGTTGTGAGCTGCCATGTGGTGTTGGGAAGAGAGCCTGGGCCCTTTGGCGAGTGCTGTTAACTGCTGAGCCAACTCTCTAGCCCCAGATAGCTTTTATTTTTCCCAAAGAAAGATACAGACAAGATTCATGCACTGCATTTGCTACCTTTCACCCTTTACTCTCGTTTAATTCACAGCAGTCTGCTCCTTATCTTTTTTAACCTCATGAAGTGACTTCTTGAAGGATTGGGATCATTATTCCGACAGCCACTTTCTCTTCTTTTAAAATATATTCTTAATTGACAAGAAAGCAAAAGATAGGAAGTAGTACAATATCTCCTCATGAAAAGTGATGCTTAGCTCCACTTGTGGATTACTGGGGTGAATCTGAGTTCTGGATTTTATAGTGGACCATCAGGAAATACGAAATGTCATAAAAAAGGATAACTGAAGTGCATCCTTGTGTGTGTCAGTGTGCATGCCTCTCCATGGACCATCTGAGCATCCATCAATTTTTTTCTCCTTTATGGGAGATTTAACAAAATAGAGACATTCTTTGAAGGCTAGATTATTAGCAAGATTGGGAAGAACACATTTTATTCTAATTTTCTTGTGCAGAACATCTGTGTTCTAGCAACAACACTGTTTCTTAGTCTGGCAAAGAAAGACCAATAAGCCACCTGTATCACTAGGTTATTGTTCATGTCCACTTCCTTTTGGACTGGAAAAGAAAGTCTTAATGCCACAAAGACTGCTTTACAAAGAAACACAAGAGCTACTTTAATTCAATACTGCTAATTACCACATGAAGAAACAGAGAAACATTTTGATGGGTCACAAAAGACCCAAATCAATAATTGAACAAGATCTGAGTAGCATTCAAGTCTCCTGACATCTAATCTAATATCTGCTTTTAAACGTCTGCTTTTCAAAGACTCACATGACGTGTGTAATCTCTAGTACCATCAGATAAAGCCGTTAACTCACTTTTTCCCTTATAAATATGGTTCTGCAGCAGCATGTCTTGTATCTTTTTAAACTGTAAAGGACTAGGAAGCTTTCTGTCTTGAACAAATCACCAGAGAATTGATATTTACATCCATATTTTGGATACATAATGTCAATAAATTTTAATCTTGCTGTCCCTTCTTGATGTTTCAGTTTGGCTGTCCTCATTTGTAAGTACGAGCTAGCAGGAAGTACTGGACCATAGGAAGGAAATCACTATGTGCCACACGCAGTCTGAATCCATGGCAACTTAGATCTGTTGGGGTAACAGCAAACTCAGTGGCAAGGCCAGTGAGACTCAAATACAATTCCCTTTCCCAATTATGATCTCCCTTAAATATATAAAATAGACAGAGGGTCACCTGTCTCTTTCTGTGTCATCCAATCAGACTGTGCCTAAAGAATGTTCTAGTCTAGAAGCTCCCCTGAAGAAGAATGTGGTCAAGAGATGATATTAGCTGCAGAGAAGAAACAGATAAGTCCCTTCCATGCATGCGTACATGCTACAAAATTACCAAGTAGCTTTCCTCAGGAGAGTAGTTTTCATAGAAATAAGAACTCAGAGTTCCAATCGTGTAAGTAGAGTAGTCTTACTCTCCCCAAATCAGAAAACCCATGACTGTATATAACTGAGCCCAAACAAAACTGTATGACGAGTCATCCGAACATTTGTGAACTCCGAGCACAGAAACCCTATGTATAGCAATGCGCTCAGGGGACTGTGAGTCTTCTGATAAACAGTCACAAGAGTCTCCTCATCTGCCCCGACTCTCGTACACAGTTGCAGATACCCCTGTACACACAGTGCAATGGAATTATTTTCCACTCTCTGGGGGAGCTGCATCCTCCATTCCCAAGGGTGGTGTAGGCTGACCATTTTGAATGCGGGGTGTTTGTATGTCAGCGAGTACCTGTATTCATTTCAGCTTCCCGAAGCATTTATGTACATAGGTTAGTCATATTTCAGCCACAATATGGGAGATAAGACAGCCAGGGGATCTCATAGGTAGGCTCTGAGTAATAAATAATGAAAGAGCACTTTGCAAAATATGAAGTATGATCCTAATGCTCAATAGCATAAGATACTTTACTTTACCATTAGCCTACTTTATCACGAGCTGCCTTGAAGGGAGGCAGACGCTAGACATCATCAGCCCGGCCTCCAGTTATGGATTAGGTCACGGAGAGCAAAGTAACTTTAGCTGTAACTGTTTCATCTGAAATGAAACGAGGTCATACAATTTTTCAAGAAGGCACCTCATTCTTGGGGGGGTCTCATGACCCCCATTTACTGCTCAAAAGTAAACTTTTTAATAAGGTAAAAACTGTTTTAATCTATTCATTTCATCTGGGAAAATAGCACTAATAATAGATCGATTTTTTTGCCTTCATAGAGAAGGCTGCTTATTACCAGATATTCAAGCCTAAGACAGTCTAATAAACAGACAGAACATAGAATTAGAGTTATAAATAAGGGCTCCAAATCAGCGATTCATTTTCCTATACTGAACTTTAGAAATTAGCCCCTTTTTAAACTGTTCTGTAACTAATAACTGAAATGTAATTATACATACGAGATGGACACCAACGAAAAATTAGTAAATGTGGACTGGGGATGTAGCTCACTGGGTGGAGTGTTCGCCTAGAAGGCATGAAATCCTCATGATTTTGATTCCCCAGCACTGCATCCACCGGCTGTGGTAGGGTACACGTATGATTCAGAACTTGGCGGGGAGCAGGAGCATTAGACACCGTTTGCTACACAGTGAGTTGGAGATCAGCAAAGGGTGCATTAGTGGATTTCATCACAGACAGACAGAGTGGGAGGGAGGGAGGAAGGAAGGAGGGAGGGGATGCTGAGTAGACAAGAGGTGCCACAAGACCGAGGCTTCTGAAAAACAACTCTTCTCGTGAAGCTGAGAACACACCAAGTACTCTACCGCCTTCTGTGAATTTAAATTCAAAATGAGGTGACAAATGTGTATCATATGAAGAAGGAGGAGGCATTCTATAAAGTATTCTGTGCAGAAACTGGCACCATTCTTTTCTCTGCACCTCCATCCACCTCGCTCCCACAAAGACGGGAAGCATCCCGGCCCCAAACAGCTACTCAATGGAAATTGCACATTTAATGACAGCTGTTGCCGAAGGCTCCTCTGTCTCCTTTTAAAATGAAAGCACTTCTTACACAGTCACATATGTTTAAGTAAAATGTTGAGTTGTCTGGGGATTGCTTCAGAATTATAGTGGCAAGGAAAGGGAGGATGTAGAGACCAAAGCCTATTGGTCAGGGGCTGGTAGTTGTTGTAATAAATGATGGATACATTTAATTGAATTGTTTGTGTGTTCGAACATTTCCATGAGGAGTTCAGAGGCTGCAAACTGCTTTGCAACGCAATCTGGAATACAGGTCATGGCGGGTAACGCTGAGTGATTTGTCCCAGTCACTTTTCTCCGGAGCAGGAAGGCAAACCAGTACTCCACACTGTCTACTGTAAGGTGAACTCAGAGGGAGTTCACAGGTGCTGGAGAATTGTTTGTCCCCAGCCTCAGCACCATCTCTGGCCAGGCCTGTGGTATTAGTAACTGAAGATGTCAATCATGGGAGGAGACCTCAAGACTACAGATCTCCTCAATGGTTATAAACACATTTGGATCTGAGTACACAGGCAACCCCAGTAGCTCTGCGATGAACTCTCCAAAAACTCACATCTCCAGTCATTAAAATGAGTGATGATTACTCTCAATTGTTAACTTGGCAATATCTCAAATCACCTGGGGGACGGGCTGCTGGGCATCCCCGTGGAGAGTTACCTTAATTGCATGCATTGAGGTGAGAGGACCCAACACAGGGAGCTAAACAACAGGTATGCATGCATCCCTCTGTTTCCTGGCTGTAGCTGTGGCTGTGATCTGCCCAGCTGCCTCAAGCTCCAGCTTCCTTGATTTGCCTATCACAATGGACTAGATGGTCCACAAGGAACTGTGAGCTGGAATAAATCCTTTCTCCACAAAGTTGCTTTTGTCAGAGTACTTTATTACAGCAGCAGGAAAAGGAATGAATACAATAAAATTATCACAGGCAACTGACACCACACACTGGGAGAATAATGACTTTCACATCAGGCACCAGAATAAATAAGTGTTTCAGAAAACAAATTGGAGCCCACACTATTTGTAGAAGAAACAACAAAAAAAAAGTATCTGCACATTTTCCACCTTAATCCATTCTGTTTACCCATTCTGAATCTTGCTAACATGAAGGGGCAACTAATCATAAATCGATGTGGGACTGGTGCCTCCTCAAAGATCTAATCTCATCCTTCTCTTTCGGATTTTTCTCTACTGAAGTGCTTGAGAAGCTAAGCATACATCTACCAGAACATCTGACAGCTACTGCTAGCCATGTGCGACACGTGTTGTCCAGAGAACAATGAAGAAGTACCAGGCTAGTATGCGAAGGCAGAACTCCAGGCCTGCAAAAGCATGACTCCTCGTGTCACAACTGTGACACAGCAGTACAAATGGGTGACTGACTCTCAGTAGGACCTGCTGGGAGAAACCTGTGTTCTGTTGTTGCTCACTTGGGTGCTCAGATGTGTGCAGCCAAATATACTTCTGCTTCAGAAAGGGTTAATACCTCTGTAAACAGACAAGAGCCTGAAAAGTGTGTGTGTATGTATGTGTTTATGTGTGTCTCTCTGTGTATGTCTGTACATGTTTGTAGATCTGTCTATTGTGCATGTACGCATGTGTGTATGCATGTGTGTATATGAACCTGTTCATGTGTACATGCATGTGTGTCTGTGTGTATATGTATACATAAATGTGTGCATATATACATGTATACACACACATATATATACATGTGTGTGTGTGATTTTACCAGCATAAATATATGCTGGGAAAATCTTAACAACTAGCGTTCTGAAAGATGAAAAGATGTGGTTTCTTGTTCGTGTTTGCCAGCTTTCTTAGAACACTCACTCAAATCATGACCATGTTCAATATGGGGTCAGTTTAAAAGGCTATGGTTTGAATTTGAAATGCTCCCCACTTATCTGTGGATCTAAGAATAAGTATTAAAATACATTTCAAAATATTCTAATTGAGGAAAATGGCAGTAGTGGGTTCTCCTCTAGAGTCTCTGACTTCTCCATCCGTGGGTACTTAGCAAGGCTTACAGTGCTGGTCATGAATTCCTTACCATTGAGTGGGCCTTAAATTTAGCGATTGGTTAGCCTCAAAATAAAATTGACGCTATTGCACCATTAGGGCTATCTTGTTGGGCTAGTCACTGCTGTGGTTCAGCTAGACAGGGTACTACCGGTTGTTCCTCTCCTTTGGCTTCTTATACTCTGAGCGGCAGATCCTCAGGGAGAAAATGACCAGGTCAGTACCAGCTAAATTCTTACAAGTCCTATGTCCAGGGTGTACGACATCTTAAGCAATAGGGTCTTACCTTCCAGTTTTGGAAAGCAACCAAGGGCATTGTCAATAGCCTTAGTTTTCCTCAGGGATCAAGCACTCTAGAATTCTGAGGTAGCAACACCTTGGGAAGGCAAGTGGTTTTTGTGCTTTGATAATTCCAGCTAACTCAAATTTGGCCCCCCCCATCCTACTGCCCTGGCGTGCTCCTTGTTTAACCCATGTTTAAACAGTAAAACTATGCCTGGCGTTTCACACACATTAGCTCACTTATTCACCGACTTCATCCAGTAGTGATGAAACCGGGCTTTAAAACGTGTTTTGCAGCTGGGGAGCCACAGTTCCAGAATGAAATAAGCATTGAGCCTAAGACAAGTGCAGACTATATTCCTCGTAAAGGAGCAGAAATCTGAAGTGGTTCTTCTCACTGCAGCTCCACTCCATCTGGGGCAGAGCCCCGGGGACAAGGGAGGCTTCTCTGACTGTCGAGTGCTGACTTGAAGGCACAGCTAATATGTTGGTTTGTAGTAAAAACAAACACAGCGGCCTATTTCCCTTCTTTATGGAAATCACAACAAGCCCTCAGAGACGGCATGTGAAAAGCATTATTAATTTTTACATCTATTCCGTAGACTCTGGGGTTTTCACTTTTCAGAGAAACAACTAAGATCTCTGACACTCCAGTTGCTCTTACAGATAATTGCTTAGAAAATGAAAAGGGCAAAAGGAAAATTAGAAGCTTCTAAAAGAGGAAACAGAAAGTCCTATAGAGAAGACAATCATTTTCAATAATGGTCATCGTTATCGCTAAAGGATAGTCCTGGTCTCGCAAACTTCTCGTCTCCCACTTCTCTTGGTAGAACTCCAGCGCTCCCTCAGATTTACCAATACGATCCTCACTGCAAACCATGCATTAGAGTGAATCCCAAAGCCCATGTGATTACACGAAATATGTCTTATTCCTCCCCGACTCCAGAGTGATTTTATAACCGGATCCTTAGTCTCCACCACAGGGCACCAGTGCCAGGGGGATAAAGCTGCACCAAGTAAGCACTCACCTTGACAGTGTAATTGCTACCATCCCACACATGGGGAGGAGCAGCCTAGAGACAAAGAAAACCCGCATGTGCTGGAAGGGAAGGCTCTAAGCCGAAAAAGAGAAATGAAGGTGAACACGAGGCAATTTAAAATGTGATCCTTTAGGGGAAAGGCAGACATGAGGGTGCTCCTGAACGGAGGGGTCTAATAAATGGAGAGATGCTGAATTCTGTCAAGGGGTAGATGCAAAAGTGAACTATGGGAGATGGAGAGGGTCAATCCAAAGCAAAAGTGATACACTATATAATGAACCAGACTATGGCACAGTTGAGCTAGAGAACAATGGTGTGTGTGTGTGTGTGTGTGTGTGTGTATGTGTGTGTGTGTATCTGTGTCTGAGTACATGCATCTGTATATGTGTGTGTGAGTCTGTGTGTGTATCCAAGTGTGAGTCTGTGTGTGTGTGCGCGCGCGCGTACAAGAGAGTGAGAGATAGAGATAGAGACAGAGAGCCTGTGTGTCTGTTATGTGCGGGCACATATGCGCATGCGTGCCAGAGGTCAACCTCACTCAGTTGTCATTCCTCCTTGGGTGCTGTATAGTTTTCGTTTTGACAGTTTCTCTCAGTGGAACCTGGAGTTCACTGAGTAGAAAGAAAGGCTGCCCAGGTAGTCCCAGAGATCTGTCACTCTGTCCTGGCAGTGCTGAGATTACAAGCTTCCATCTTGATTGTATGGTAAGCACTTAACTGACTGCCTATGGCCCCGGTGTCAGGATGGTTTTTTTGAGCAGAGTGGCTAATTATCTGCCTGAAAAATCACACAGAAGACTTTGCCCCTGAAAGGCCAGTATAGCAGCTAGCTCACTTCCAGCTGAAGGCAAAGGCCGATAAGTATACAGGTTTCTACAGGACATAAAAAGCAGACTGCCCGAGAAGCAGCTGGTAGTAAGACACCCTGGAGACAACCGGCCACACAAAGTCAGGTATTGTGACACTCTATTGAATTAGATGCTATTAGAAGTCCCCTTAAGTTCTCCATCACAAACTCTCCCTTGCATCATCTGGGAGAGATTGTTGAGGACGACAGAGCACATCTGTGCTACTGAAAACAGTTCTTGGTGCTTTGCAGGCTATAAGGAAGATGTACCTGGTTTCTCTTTACCCGTGGGATAGCCTTGACCAACATTGGAACAAACATGTCAAAAGAGATCCAACTGCCACACCACATACATGAACAACTTATTTAGGAATCCACTATGTTAGGAAAAATTTATTAATATGTTTTCTTGTCTCTTCCTATAAGAAATCATCTTGTGTGTTCGATCGTCTTTCCACCGAGTCAACAAGTACCTACATATACGATTGCAAGCGAGGGACAGAGGACAGAAGTCAGCTAGCAGTAACGCCTCCATTTAAATTTGCATATGAATTTTTGATATAAATGTTGAATAGAAAGCACGAATACAAGTCAGAATGTTTCAGGGAACAAGTTCCAGCTGTTCAACTTTGTAACACTTTGCTTTTGAGTACCTCTTAAAATGGTTAGGACGATAACAGTATGGATTGTTTAGAAGTAAATTTCTTAATCAACAACTATCTAAAACCTTCCCAAATAAACAAAAATACCCGAACAGTACAACCCCACATTAAGTGGGGGCATAAGCTTTCATAGAAATTGAGAACAATTAATTACATGGACGTTTTGAACAAGAGCCGACCTGGGTAGGCCATGATAAAGGGAGGCAACGATGCACAAGGAGAGTCGCCATGCGTGGAGGACATGTTAGTGGTTTACCACACATGTGTGTAAGGACCAAGTTTACATTTTAATTTTAGTTACTATGCCTAAGAGATCCAGGAAACAAAAATGCCTCTGATCTGCAAGCCCCTTGCCCAAGGACAGTCGGTTCCCGAACCACAGGAGGCTGTTGTTTATGGAAGATAACAAGTCACGTGTTTTCACTCCCCTAAACAAGTTTGTTTGACCTGACTACGTCAGATGTGCTTGCTCACGTGCTGGCAGGAAGTTCACAGGCAGGAAATACATTAAGATGTATGCGTCCCCTGTTTGGACCTGATGGGAACTACTTTAAGTCTCTGCAAACCATGACTAAGGGCCATTTCCTGGGGACCTGGCTATGGACCTGGCCAGAGCCCATTCACCTGCCCAGCATTTAATTAAAGCTTGCTTCAAATTTGACTTTTAACTGTGGTTGTGAATTTATTCTTGACCAGTAGGATTAACAGTCCAAGTGATATCCAGGGCGCCGCCACAAGTGGCAGAGGATGCCTATGGATGTGGCCCAACACAAAACCGTAAACTTACATTACTTTAACATTATTTATATTTCTGTGCAGAAGGAAAACATTTATTGTGTTGGCTCTTGAGCATGAACTTTGTAGATAAGAGTGTCATTTTGCCATGTCAAATGATTGGACATGCTGGGGCCCTAAGGTATCACATAACATGTGTTTACATGATACACAGAGCCTTGTAGCAACCAGCATAGAAAATAATCACAGGCATATTAAAGTAATTGTTGCACCAGAAGCTGGGCGTGATCATGCACCCCTAAAATCCCAGCCCTTGGGAGGCGGAGGCAGGAAGATCAGGAGTTCAAAGCCACCCTTGGTTATATAAGACCCTTAGGGAAAAAAGTAACAGTTCTATCAGCTTTTCTGCATGAAAGAAATGGCAAGGCAAGGAAGAGTATATTAGTATCAAAGTCCTCAATGCCTTTCACTCCTCAGTAGAGCTTTAAGCCTTGGGTTTTCTGATGCACTATCTCATGTATGTATGTATGTATGTATGTATGTACAGCTTGTTTGAAAATTTTTAAGTGAAATCTTCTCAGGGGCGGAAAAAAGAAAGATCAAGAGTGTTAGGAAATACTATGAAGGGTCGTATGCAGTTTTAAATATTCAGAGAATATGTTATTTAAAGCATACCTGATATCAAGTCTTTCTTATTACAGATGGACCTAGGATTGGCGAATGCGCTTTTTGAACTATTTCCCAAGAATCAGAAAACTGAGGCTCAGGCATTTACAAAAGCAACTGTGGCGATTCCTGACCACGCTGAGGTGACAAGCCTGTGTCACTTAACAGTGTGCAGTCTGTTCGCTCCCTATTCGTCCATCCATACACGGTCTGTGGACAATAGCCAAAATTCAGACATTTCTCCTTTGCAATGCCGCCTCTTGACAGTAGAGGGCACTTGAGAGACACTGTGGAGGAAGCTGCTTTAGTTTCTGTCCCTTGCATTGTGTGTGGAGTGGGTCAGCATTGTTGAAATAAGGACATCTGGGGAAGGCATATGTAGAAGGCGTATGACTCAGAATTGACATAAACCATGAAGATATCAGGTAAGCAAAACGAAATACCCAGAGAATGTCAGTCAGATCTCCAGCCACCTGAGTGCTTGTTGATAAAGTGGCCACAGTGACAGAGATAGAGGCTTTGTACACACAAGCTTCCTCTCAGGAAGCTAACGCTTTGACTGCTGAGTAACTAATCTCCTAATGGTGAAGATGAACGTGAAGACTTGGGTATGGTACCTTTCTTCAGAAGGACCCGTAGGCCACCAGAGAGCAGACTTTATGCTTGGGATGTCTTTGAGGGAAAAAAGGTAAAATAGCTGTCTTTTTTACTTATATAAATTTGTACATACAGTAAAGGTTTACCCTTCCTAGCAATGAATCTGCTAGACCTGTCATCCATGGGCTCACAGAATACTTAATATAACATCGTAGCATTCCAAGTAGCCTTGCATCTCATCAGAAAATGCATCTCAGAAAAGGAAATGGCCATATACCCATGGCTATAATTAGTCTCATGGAATAACCCATTTCCCAGAAATAGCTGGTCCAGTTGAAATAGATATTTCAATAGAATACTTTGTGGACAACCTAGTTGCAGTGCCAATTGGAGGAAAACACCTTAACTGGATTGGCTTGAAGTCTCATAGGAGTCTATTTGCCTAGAGACCATAATATGATGCCATCTTCCTCATTCCCAGTTATGGTTTAAAAACTCATACACAGATGGCTCCGTGTTCTGAAGTTTTGATTTTCATTCCTTAGCTAGTTTGGAGACAAGTTCCCAAGGCGAGGCTGCTTCTGCTAGGGAGGACAGCAGGGATTCCACACCACTGAAGGGAAAGCGTGTCAACTGGACATTTGTCTCCTTGTGCCATCGAACAAACTGGAATAAAGAGGGGGCTAATCTGGGCCTTGAGATATGGCTCAGTAGGTTAAACACTTTCTACACAACCATGAAGATCAGAATGCAAATCCCCAGGAATGTGTCTGCAATGCAAGTACTTCTGTGTGACAAGAGAATCCCCAGAAGTTGGTGGGACAGATAGCCTAGCATAGAGAGTAGAAAATAACAAACCTGCCCTCAAACAAGGTGGAAGGTAGGAACTGACACTTAAGGCTGTTCTCTAACCTCCACATGCCTTTGCCCACACTAAAAACATGCATATATGCATACGCACCACCATAGGTTTTAATTTTGTTTTTAAATGTTCTTTACTATTTTTATTTATGTGCACATATGTGTTTATGCCACATATGTGTGGGTACCCATAAAGTCCGGATGAAGGCCTTTGGATCCCCTGGAGCTGGAGTTATAGGTAGTTATGAACAGCTGGATGCTGGAAGGGATGCTCTAGTCTTCTGGAAGATGCAGCAAATGCTCTTAACTGCTCAGTCATGCATGTCTCCTGCTCCCAAGATTTCTTTTTAAAAGGGAGGCTAATCTACTAACTGAATTGACTGACCTGATCACCAAAGAGAAATCAGGTTACTGCTACATGTTAGAACCATGAAAGTTTGAGGGGGAAAACTACAAAAGTTGGGGAGTTAGGTCCGTAGATAAAGTGCTTGCCTTGCAAGCATGAGAACCAGGATTCAATACCCAGAATGCACAGAAAGGCCAGTGGTCCCAGTGCTGAAGAAGTGGAGACAAGAGCTGCCTTAGGGCTCACTGACCTGCCCACTCAGCCTCCTTGGTAAGTGCAACCCAGTGAGACTCATCCCAAAGGAAGTAGATGGTCTTCCTATGGATGACACCAGAGTCTGTCTTCTGACATCCATGTGAATGCATATACATACACAGAGCAAAATCCATTTTTTTTTTTAAAGAAAGACTTTGAGTGGTCGGTTGCAACTTGGAAAACCTTTTAACCATTATATCTACGGGCATAACAAAGGACAGATGGAAAGGTTCTTTTTTTTTTTTTTTTTTTTTTTGTCATGTGCTGGGGTGTAAGGTAGGCTAAAAGGGATCAGGTGTGGGCGGGTGAGGTGAGTACACAGTGTCAACAGACGCAGAACCAAGGCTGTCTTTATTAGGGCCAGGTGATTTCTGGAGTCATCATTTAGGAGAAGATCCTCTGCATTCTGAAATTTGTGGAGGCTGAGAATGGGCCTCTGGGGAGAGTAGACGGCAGGCTCGAGTTAGCTCAGACAAAGGTGGCTGGTATTTGTCTACAGTGGTCAGCAGGTACATGAAAAGGGATGTGAGTTTGTACAGCCTGGCCTTGTCATGGATAAACAGGATATGTTCGTGTGTGAGAGTGATGTATAGGTCATATGAGGAAAGGTGATCTGTTCTTTACAGGGCTATTTGCTGGAACACAAGAGTGTGGGATCAGACCTGGTGGCACATGCTTCCAATCCCAGTGCTGGGGAGACTGAGGCAGAAGATTCGAGGATTTGAGTTAGAAGTCGTACTAGGAAAAGACTTATTCTCCTTCTCTTAGCAGGTATTAGTTAGCTGTGGCTCTTCATCTGAGGAGAGGGTTATAGGATTTCTGTCATCTAAAGTGTATTGTACACATGTATAAATTTAAATGATGTTATGCTCCTTGGGGGTGATACTACTCCCCACAAAACTCATAGACTACCTAACAAAAATCCCAAGGTCAGGCATGGGAATCCTTTCAAATTGTAGGTCAAGGTAGCCCAATAAACTCTGAAAACAATATAAGTTATTGCCATTGCCCTTGATTGTTTTCTAGAACTTGAAGAAAGACCCTATTGCTGAAGACAGGACCCACTGCAGAAACAGGGCTTGGAGAAATCGAGCTGCCCTGAGGACTTGCCCTCACAATAGCCAAAGGTGCTATATAAGCTGCCAAGGGCGAAAATTTGCCAACAGTCCAACCCAGCTGTAACTCCCATGAGTCTTTCCTTATTTAGTTGGAAGTGAATAGTCTAAATATGTGTAACCAGCTTGAGTTGGAGCTTGTGCTCTTGACGGCCTACCTCAGTATCAGAAGGCAGAGTTTTAGCTTCTGCATGTTACTTATCTGGTAGCATGGTGAGGTACTTACGATTTACATCAGTGTTAGGCCCATTTTGGGAACACCTTTAATCCCAGTACTCGGGAGGCAGAGGCAGGCGGATCTCTGTGAGTTCGAGGCCAGCCTGGTCTACAAGAGCTAGTTCCAGGACAGGCTCCAAAGCTACAGAGAAATATTGTCTTGAAAAAAAAAACACAAAAAAGAAGAAGGTGAGACACAGTGCTGTCTAGGCAGCCTGAGGATCGCCCCTTCCATCTGAAAATTGGTAGAGGTCAAAGGTCTCTCTAGTGGCTTACTGCTCTGCTTCTCTGATCTTCATTATTAAAAAGTAAATTTCTTTTTGAAAAGGGTCTAGTTGTCGGGGACCAGCTTTGACAAATATACCACTTACCAGGCATGAGGATTAGAAAATAAGTAATGAGCACAAAGACATGGGTAAAAATAATAAAGCAGAAAACATAGGATAGTACCAAGAAGAAGTTCCAGTGAATACTAAAATCTGCACATTTAATTTTCATTTGCTTAAAATACCCTAACCCCAAAAGGTAGGAGTAAGATAAAAAAAAAAAACCTGCATTAACATGATACAAGGAAATGAACAGACCAGTTGAAGGTTGCGGGCGGGCTATGTTCTTAGTTAAACATTCTGTTGCTAGAACAAGACAAGAAACACTTGCACCCTAGACCAAAACATTCTACAGGCAAACCACTCCCTGGGTGGAATCCATTGTTATCTCCCTAAGGGAGTAGGAACAGAGTTGGATCCTTAGACTTTTGTTTGGGGTAGAAACATATCTACTTCTCTATTGCCAAGGTCTGGATATTAGCCAGACCTGTCGACAATAACCTTGAGAGAGTAGAATTCTCCGTTCTAAATCTAGGTAGAACCTTTGTTTGAGGTAGAAACAGACAATAACCTTGAAAGAATAGAAGTAAATTCCAACTCTCTGACCTTTGGTCAGGGTGGAATGACAACTTTGAGCAAGCTGAAACTGTCTGACCTTCAGACAAGGTGGAAAAAGTCACATTTTTGGGCCACCACAGCTAGGGAGAAGGCTCAGCCAGCAGGTAAGAGCTCTCGCTGCTCTTACAAAGGACCTGGACCCAGCATTCAACAAGGTTGCTTATAACCATCTGTAATTTCAATTCCTCGGGATATGGCACCTACCTCTGGTTTCTGTGAGCACTGGGCATGCATGTGGCGCCCATAAATATAAGCAAGCAAAAGACTCGTACACGAAATAAAAATAAAGCGTTAAAAAAATGATACCTTCTTGGCCCGAAGAGATGGCTCAATGGTTAGGAGCACTTGCTACTATTGCAGAAAACCTGAGTTAGGTTCCCAGCCCTTACACAGCAGCTCACAGCCACTCCTAGCTCCAGTTCCATTCATGTAGACAAAACACCCATACACATAAAATAAATCTAATTTTAAAAACTTCTCAACTTGGTTGTTGCAGTTAGGTCACAGGTTAAAAGCATTACTGTGTGAATTATTTTAGTTATAAAAATGTGTGTCAGACTTCCACAGTGCATAGTTTATTGATTCCTGTCTTCCGTTTTGACATCCCAGTGTCCCTAAAATAACAATTCAAAGGCAATTCTCATTCTACTTCAATTGCCACTCCTCCAAATGTACCTATCTATTTTGGATTTCAGTGGCAGAAAATTTGGTGGTGTGATATGAAGAAAAGGCCAGGGAATGTGTGTTCCCACTGTGAACCTGGTTGTGAAAGTTACAGATGATAGCATGGCCAGACAGAAGCACATAGATACCTTAGTAGTGTTATCAGGGGCTTGAGGCATGTACAGGTAGAATTAAAAGGGAATTAGATGATGTGACTGTCAAGTGAAAACATTCTATTCTTGAAAAACTAATAATTGTTTTGAATGTTCTACACCGGAAACCTAGAGGAACATGTTTTTGTCTTTCCACAATGTCAGAATATATTGACTAACAATAAATTCACAAGAGTTGGAGGTTTCAGAGACAGCAATTTGTCATATAATCCACCAACCTTGGTAGCCTGGCTGAAGCAAATGCAGGTTCTTTTATTGCAATTTTAACTGTTAATATTATCTCACATGACACACAGTAAATATATATAATGTCTGCATGCATATATGGGCTCCAGAACGCATGCAAGTTAAGTGGGTTGCAGTACATACGGTTCAAGAGGTTTCAGAAGAAGGTTGAGGAAAAGTCTGTATTAACAAGTCAATCAGATCAGTGACAAGACAGAGCTTCTGGAGTTGGGTTTCTAAACATTCTGTTTTGCTAAGCATCTCATGCTCGTGTTCAAAATGTCTCGTTCTTCTGTTTGTCCTGTCTTTGTTCGCTCCCTGCCTTCCTCTTGCCATCTGAGGGGAGGGTGTCCACCCCACCCCCTCCACACAATCCTGCACTGTTGCTTCTGTCACTGTTCTCACCTTCCTTCTGTATCCCAGGAGGGGCAGCCGGGTCCCTCTTTTCTGCCCAGCTGTGGGCTTGCTTGAGAGAAGCAGAGAATGCCTGGGAAGATTCCTGTCTGCTTCATATGTATAAAAGAACGTGTAAATGATGTGACTACACATGTGTGTTTCTGAATGTCCTGTATGTGTGTCTTGCCAATTGGGTTTGCTTAAAACATGCATGGCTGCTCAAACACACACGTTGTCTGTCAGTACCTTACAACACGTGGTCAGGCGCCATCGTGGCTCAGGGAAAGTAAGATGAAGTAACCACCATATTTACTAAGGGTGACCATTTGACTGCCACCGTTTTGTCTGAGGTTAAAAGAGATACTTCACAGCCATCTTGACTAAGCGCAAAGCCAGCCAGGTCAGATGATCTAGCCACCATCTTTACTAAAAGAGATCACATGGGAAACCACCATTTTAACTAAAGGCAAAAGATGTGTATGTGTATGCATATTTTTAACCCTATAGTGTAAATATAAACTAGCTTTAACACTTTGTCTGTGTATGTAACTTAAACTCAACTGCATGTATGTGTGCATGTAGCTATTATTTAGAAAAAAATGTTTTAAACAGTCACAATGATCTCTTTTAAAGTCCTAATAATGATCTCTTTTAAACAGTTGTAATGAGCTCTGTTCATTGTATCTCCTTCTAGACTAACAAAACATGTTGCAAATATTTGAAACTGGTATGTACTTTCAGGTGATGATAAAAATATATAGTTAGATCTGTTACAACAGATCATATATGTGTTTCAATTCTGTTTTAAAATATACTCTATATAGTGTTAAAAATTTAAGGTTATAAAGATCTATTTAAAAAAAAAATCTATTTCAGATTAACAAAAGCTAACTTAGACATTTATGTCACCCAGTTCTTCCTGTAAGCTATTTATAAGAGTGACCTAACAAAGCAAAATTAAATCAAATCCGGTGTAAACTAAACTTAGAAGATTATCCCTACCTGTACTTTGTGGCTTCACTATTGTCAGTTTTTAAGTGCTAAAGATTTACTTATTTGGACTTCACACGCATAAATCTGACCTGGTAAGTTAAAACCAGTTATAGCTGAAGCTCCAGAGAACTGGGAGCTGCCTCCTCTCACCTGCAACCATCCTCCACTGCATCTGAAACCGCCAGAGCTTTGTCTATGACTGCCCCTGGAGAGGTGAGTGTCTGAGTCTCCTGCTGGGGGACCCTGCTCTCTAGATCCTAGCCCCAGAAGCACACTCCGTACCCCATCCCAACCCAGTAAAGCCTCAGAGACCCGGTAAACCCACAACCACCCCCCACTACACCTCTGACCACTGGAGCCTTGGTCCTGACTGCCCTAGGAGAGGTGAGTGTCCGGGTTCCAGACTAGAAGGTCCAGTTCCCTAGAATTCTTGAGGCACACCCCATGCACCATCCCCACCCAGCGAAGTCCCAAAGACCTGGGAGCAGTCTCCCCACACCTGCAACCATCCTCCACTGCATCTGTGACCACCGAAGCCTTGGTTCTGAACGTCTCTGGAGAGATGAGTGTCTGGGCTCCTAGATGGAGGGCCTCGTTCTCTAGATGCTACTCACTGGAGGCACATCCCATGCCCCAACCCCAACCAATGAGGCTCCAGAGACCTGGGAGCAGCTGGAGGACCCTGCTCTCTAGACCCTAGCCCAAAGAGAAACATCCCGTACCCCACATCCAACCACCGAACCCCAGAGATGCAGGAGCAACCTCCCAACAGTTGCAACAACCCCCCACTGAACCTATGACCACCAGAGTTTTAGCACTGACTGCACCTGGAGAGAAGCCCTTAGAGCCGCATCAGCAACTACCAGAGGCACAGCCCTGCCTGCACCATAAGGAAGAGTGACTACCTAAGCCACAGGTCCCAACTGCAACAATTGGAGGTAGAGAGACTCCCTGAAGCACAGGCCCCCAACTGCACCTCTTGGAAAAAGATATGGGCAGGTGTCAATGCAAGCATACGGTCAACACCCTAAAGAGCAACATGGCAAATCCTGAACCTAGTGGTTCTAAAAAAGGAAGACCTAAACATAATGACCCAAAAGAAACAGAAGAAAGTGTCCTTAAATATAACTTTTTGAAGATGGTAGAGACTCTGAAAGAGAAAATGAAAAATTCCCTTAAAGAAATGAAGGGAAAAAAACAAACAAAAAATTGGAAGAAGTCAATAAATCTCTTAAAGAAAGCCTAGAAAACCAAGACAAAGCAAAAAGAGTTCAAACAGTTCAAGATTTGAAAATTGAAATAAAGATAATAAAGAAAACACAAACCAAGGGATTTCTGGAAGTTGAAAATCTGGATAAATGAACAGGAACTACAGATGCAAGGATGACCAACAGATTACAAGAGATGGAAGACAGAATCTTAGAAGTTGAAAGTACGGTAGAGGAAATAGATTCATCAGTCAAAGAAAATGTTAAATCCAACACATCCTTAACACAAAACATCCAGGAAATCTGGAGCACCATGAAAAGACCAAACCTAAGAGTAATAGGGACAGAAGAAGAAGAACTCAACCTCAAAGGCACAGAAAATATATTCAACAAAATCATAAAAGAAAACTTTTCCAACCTAAAGAAGGATATGCCTATGAATGTACAAGAAGCTTACAGATCACAAAATAGACTGGACCAAAAAAAAACCTTGCAGGGCTGGAGAGATGGCTCAGAGGTTAAGAGCATTGCCTGCTCTTCCAAAGGTCCTGAGTTCAATTCCCGGCAACCACGTGGTGGCTCACAACCATCTGTAATGAGGTCTGGTGCCCTCTTCTGGCCTGCAGACATACACATGGACAGAATATTGTATACATAATAAATAAATGAATAAATAAATATTAAAAAAACCTTGCCATATAATAATAAAAACATTAAACATACAGAATAAAGAATATTAAGAGCCAAAATAAGATATAAAGACAGACCTGTCAGAATTACACTCGACTTCTCAATATAAACTCTGAAAGCCAGAAGGTCCTGGACAGATGTGCTGCAGACACTAAGAGACCATGAATGGAAGCCCAGACTACTATACCCAGCAAAGCTTTCAGTCACCATAGATAGTCCATGACAAAGCCATATTTAAACAATACTAATCCACAAATCCAACCTTACAGACGGTACTAGTAGGAAAAACTCCAATCCAAGGAAGTTAGCTGCGCCCACAAAGAACACAGAGAACAGATAATCTCACACCAGCAAACCCCAGAGAAGGAAAACACACAAACACTACCACCAAAAATAATAGGAATTAACAATCACTGGTAATTTAACAGCTCTTAATATCAACGTTCTCAATTCACCTATAAAAAGACACAGAATGAACACAAAACCATGATCGATCCTTCTGCTGTATACAAGAAACACACCTCATTATCTCAGACATTATCTCAGAATAAAGGGTTGAGAAAAGACTTTCCAATCAAGTGCACCTAAGAAACAAGCGGGTGTGGCTATGCTAATATCTAACAAAATAAACTTCATATTAAAATCATCCAAAAGAGATGGAGAGGAAAACTTCATACTCATCAAAGGAAAAATCCATCAAGATGAAGTCTGAATCCTGAGCATCTATGCTCCAAATACAAGATGACCCACATATGTAAAATAAACATTACTAAAGCTTAAATCACACATCAAACCCCACACAGTAATAGTAGGACACTTCAGCACCCGACTCTCGCCAAGGGACAGGTCGACCAGACAGAAACTTAACAGAGAAATAAGAACTCAATATGACTCAAGTGGACTTAACAGACACATATAGAACATTTCACGAAAACACAAAAGAACATACTTCTTCTCAGCACCTCATGGAACCTTTTCTAAAATTGACCACATACTCGGTCACAAAGCAAACCACAACAGATACAAAAACTTGGAGTTGTCCCCTATATCTTATCAAATTACCATGGCTTAAAGTTATAATTCAATAACAACACTAATTGCAGAAAGACTACAAACTCATGGGAATTGAACATTGATATATTGAATCACCCCTAGGTCAAGGATAAAATAAAAATTAAAGGCTTCATAGAATTCACTGAAAATGAATGCACAACATACTCAAAGCTGTGGGATACTATGAAAGCAGTGCTAAGAGGAAAGTTCCTAGCAGTAATTGCCTATATAAAGAAAATGGAGAAATCTCAAACAGCAATCTAATAGCAAACTTGGAAGCTCTAGAACAAAAAGAAGCAGACTCACCCAGGAGGAGGAGAAGACAGAAAATAATCAAATTGAGGACTGAAATAAATAAAATAGAAACAAAGAAAATAATACAAAAATCAATAAAACAAAGACTGCATTCTTTGAGAAAATCAACAAGATAGACAAACCCTTATACAAACTAACCAAAAGGCAGAACAAGAATATCAAAAATTAACAAAATCAGAAATGAAAAGGGGGCATAACAGACACTGAGGAAATCCAAAGAATCATTAGGTCATACTTTGAAAACCTATACCTCATAAAATTGGAAAATTTAAAAGAAATGGACAATTTTCTGAATAGGTATCACATACCAAAATTAAATCAGAACAGATAGACAATTTAAAAAGACCTATTACCCCTAAGGAAATAAAAATAGAAACAGTCATTAAAAATCTCCCCACCATGTAGTAGGAGGAGTGGAAAAAAAGGGATAATTGGATGATGGGATAATAGATTGGTATTTGTGAATTATTGTTTTTAGACAATTATATTGGTATTGATTCTTGTATATTGATACAAAGTTAAATTATATTGAATATTGTATGCATGTATGTTTCTACCTCTGTTTAAAACATTGTTTATGTATTGATATATATATATTTACCATATTGCAGTGTATATTACTACCTCTGATCAAGATACTTATACATTGTTACATTTGAACAGATTCGGTGCAATCCCCATCAAAAATCCCAACAGAATTTTTCACAGACCTCTAAAGAACAATACTCAGCTTCATATGGAAAAACCAAAACCCCAGGATAGTCAAAAAAATCCTGAACAATAAAGAAACTTCTGGAGGTATTACCATTCCTGACATCAAGCTCTATTACAGAGCTACAGTAATGAAAACTACTTGGTATTGGTTTTAATTTAGGAGCGTAGACCCCAGCCCCTCACATCCATCTCAGCCCCCAGGTCTGACAGTTGTATTGGTCTGGACTCCAAATCCCAGCATACCAGGTCCTGACCCCTCCCTGAGGGGAGCTGACCTCTCCCTGAGGGGGGCCAGGACCACTCCCACAGGGTATTTAAGTGAGCTTCCAAAAGAAGAACATGTGGTCTCTTCCCTCTCCCCCTCAGTGGTCAGTGGTTGCGTTCATGGCCTCCGGGTTCCCCCTCAGGGCCACCCAAGAGTGCAGAAATCCTATTAAAACAGGATATTTTTAATTTGGCTTGTTGTGATTTGGCGTGATTGGGATTTTTGCATCAGTAGAGAGCTCGTGTTAGGAATTTTTCCTAACAATTGGTATAAAAACAGACATCTGGATTAATGAAATTGAGTCAAAGACCCTGACATAAATCCACAGAACTATGAACACCTGATTTCTGACAAAGAAGCTAAAATGGAAAAAAGAAAGTATCTTCAACAAATGGTGCTAGCTTAACTGGATGCCAACATATAGGAGAATGCAAATAAATCCATATCTATCCCCATGCATTAAACTTAAATCCAAATGGAAAAAAGACCTAAACATAAATCCAGTTACACTGGACCTGATAGAAGAGAAAGTGTGAAAAGGCCTTGACTGCATGGGCATAGGGGACCACTTTCTAAATATAACCCCAGCAGCACAGACACTGGAAACAACAATCAATAAATGGGACCTCTCGAAACTGAGAAACCTCTGTAAAGCCAAGGACATAGTGAATAAGACAAAACAACAGCCTACAAAATGGGAAAAGATCTTCACTAACCCCACATCAAACAGAGCACTGTTCTCCAAAATATATAAATAACTCAAGAAACTAGACATTAAAATATCAAATGATCCAATTAAATAATGGGGTACAGACCTAAACAGAGAATTCTCAACAGTAGAATATCAAATGGCCAAAGGACACTTAAGATTATTGCTCAACATCCTTAGCCATCACAAAATGCAAATCAAAACAACCGTGAGATACTATCTTACACCAGTCAGAATGACTAAGATTAAAAACACCAATGATACCTTATGCTGGAGAGGATGTGGCATAAGAAGTACACTCCTCCATTGCTGGTGGAAGTGCAAACTTGTACAGTCACTTTGGAAATCAGTATGGTGGTTTCTCAGTAAATTGGGAATCAATCTACCCCAAGACTCAGCAATACTACTCTTGGGCATATACCCAAAGGATGCACACTCATACCACAAGGACATTTGCTCAACTGTGCTCAATGCACATAGAAGCATTATTTGTTATAGCCAGAACCTGGAAATGACCTATATGCCCCTCAACTGAAGAATGGATAAAGACAATGGAATACTACTCAATGATAAAAAAAAAACAATGACATCTTGAAATTTTCATGCAAATGGAAATCATCCATAGAGAGGTAACCCAGACCCAGAAAGACAAACACAATATGTACTTACTCATAAGTGGATATTAGACGTAAAGCAAAGAATAACCAGCTATAGTCCACGGCCCAAGAGAAGCTAGGTACCATAAAGAACCCTAAGAGAGACATGCATGGATCCCCCTGGGAAGGGGAAATAGACAATATCTCTTGAGAAAATTGGGAGTGTGGGAGGGGCAGAAGAGAGGACAGATGAGAAGGGGAAGAGGAAAAGGGGAGGGACAAGAGGAACATAAGGGAACAGGATGGTTGACACAGGGGAAGAACAGAGCAAAAGCAAGGAAAGAGGTATCTTGATTGTGGGAGCCGTTATGGGGCTAGCAAAAAACCTGGCACCAGGAACATTATCAGGAATCTGCAAGGATGACCCTCGCTAAGACCCTAAGCAATAGTGGAAAGGGTACTTCCCCTGTAATCAGAGAGATGACTACCCTAATTGTTATCATAGAACCTTCATCCAGAAATTAATGGAAGCAGATGCAGTGAACCACAGCTAATCACTGGTCTGAGCTCACAGAGTCCAGTCGAAAAGAGGGAGGAGTGATAATATGAACTATGAACAAAGGGGTCAACACCATGGTGGGGAAACAAACAGACACAGCTGATCCGAGTTAATGGGAGCTCGCTGACTCAGAATGATAGCGAGAGAACCCGCACAGGAACAAACTAGGCTCTCTGAATGTGGGTGACATGTGTGCGGCTTGGGCAGTCTGTTGGACCACTGGCAGTGGGACCAGGATTTATCCCTAGTGCTTGTACTGGCCTTTTGAAACCCATTCATTTCGGAGGGATACCTTGGTCAGTTTAAATATAGGGCGGAGGGCCTGGTGCTGCCTCAAATTGATGTGTTAGATTTTGTTGACTCTCAGTGGGAAGCCTTACGCTCTCTGAGGAATGGATGGGGGTGGAGTGGTGGGAAGAAATGGGGAGCAGGAAAAGGTGAGGGAGTGGCAACTGGATAGAGATGAGAAAAGGTCATTTTTAAAAAAATAAATTAATTAAAATAAAAAAGCAAAAAGGAACACTGGAGGGCTCTGGGTAAAACATTCCTCTACAAACAACTTCTCAGCTTGGATCCAGCTCTCCAGGCAGATCCTGTACCAATGTCATTGTAGTTATGCTTAGTACTTATGTAATTAATTATGTTTTCAAAGTTAAGCTTAAAACAAGTAACTAAAAACAAAGTTTGTTCAGCTAAACCATGGAGGCCCAAAAATGTGAGCCTATTTCCACCTTGACCAAAGGTCAGAGTTGGAATTTACTTCTATTCTTTCAAGGTTATTGTCTGTTTGTACCTCAAAGGTTCCCCCACCCCAGATTTATGGCAGAGAGTTCTACTCTCTCAAGGTTATTGTCAACACGTGTGGCTAATATCCAGACTTTGTATTTCAGGAACAGAGAAGTGGATATGTTTCTACCCCAAACAAAAGTCTAAGGATCCAACTATTCCCTTAGGGAGATAACAATGGATTCCACTCAGGGAGTGATTTGCCTGTAGAATGTTTTGGTCTAGGGTGTGAGTGTGACTTGTCTTACTCTTGCCTTCTTGCAACAGAATGTTTCAATTAAAAATGTAGCCTGCAACCTTCAACTGGTCTGTTCACTTCCTTGTATCTTATTAATGCACTTTTAAAAAATCTTATTCCTACCTTTTGGGATCAGGGTATTTTAAGCAAGTGGAAATTAAATGCGGCAATTTCAGTATTCACTGGAACTCCCTCCTGATACTATCTTATGTTTTCTGTTTTATTATTATTATTTGGCTTTTCGAGACAGGCTTTCTCTGTAGCTTTGGAGCCTGTCCTGGAACTAGCTCTTGTAGTCCAGGCTGGCCTCAAACTCACAGAGATCAACCTGCCTCTGCCTCCCGAGTGCTGGGATTAAAGGCGTGTGCCACCACTGCCCAGGTCTGTTTTATTGTTTTCACTCATGTCTTCGTGCCCTTTACTAACTCTTGTAATCCCCATGATGCACCTACCCTGGTAAGTAGTATTTTTTGTTGAAGCTGGTCTCCAACAATATATCTAGGCAGCCCTCAAACAATCAGAGATCTGCAGAATATGACATTTAAAATATTGATTATATTATTATATCAAACAGAGACTCCCAGATCCTGTCAGTGACCCGATATCTCCAAAGATTACAGGGCACCATGATGCCTCCACCTGGATTTGGCAATGCTGACCACTGGGCAAGATGCCGCAACACAACACCTGCTGCCAGGACCCGGTGCAGACTGTGGACAAGCAGCAGGACACTGGAGAATTGATTGCACCACTTTTGCCTAGACAAAAATAGTCAGTCTTCTCTCTCTCTCTCTCTCTCTCTCTCTCTCTCTCTCTCTCTCTCGCGCGCGCGCGCGCGCGCACACACACACACACACACACCAACCTACCTCATAGGCCTGGCAAAGACTGATGCTGTTATTCTGATACTTCTGCCTCCAGCACTATAGAGACCTGGGCATGGCTAACTGGGTATGGACTGGTCTCTTTAATAGATTTGGAAACTGCTTGATCTGTACTTAGGTATAATTTATTTATCCTTCTGAGATCTCTGATAGTATTGATGGCTGGGCTAGCTATAACTTGTCAGCCTGGCAGCATCAGACAACCGGATCCTTCCACAAGGCTAGAGCCAGCTTATTAGCTCATTTTATATGTAAAAATCAAGCCTTGCTTCCTCTAATGCCACTAGGTCTCTTGATTTAAAAAAAAAAAGTCGTTCTAAGATATAAAAGTTTAAGTTGTAAAGTTTTTTAAAAAGGTCTGAGGATATAAAAGTCTATACAAGTTTTGAGGGTCTAAGAATGCCTTAAGATATATTAAGGTCTGAGAATCAGAATGTTTTATGGTACAGGAAAGTGACTTAAGGTGTGTAAATGCAAGCTGTGAAGGTCTGAGGATAAAAATCTTAAGTGCTGGCAAAGGCAAGTGATCTGAGATGTGTGGAAGAATAAAACATGCTCCAGATTTCACTTTCATTATGCTGTTGTTATATTAAGACTACAAAAAGTTCACAGTCTTAACAGTAATTGATGGAATTCTGGCAATCTATTAATCCAACTCTGACAGAGTACTAAACACCATACTGTACCACTATCGGATCATAACTACAAGATCAAGATTTTAAATTCTCTTTGCTTGTTTCCTAACTATAGACTTCAAAGGTGCTTTTCATTGTGCTAGAAACATCTGTCACAGTTTTCTGTAAGGAAGAGTGTTAATGTTTTCAACCAAAATCATTTTTAGCATGAGTATACTGCTGGTTCTAATGTGTCTAAAATTTTGTTTTCACAAACTCAAGAAAACTCCTGTATGTTCCAGAAAGTCAACTTGGATTCACCCTGAACAGGTCAGAAGCACCCTCCAATTACCAGGACCTAAACAACCTAAACCTCCCCACCTTTTCCTGGCCTTGACACTCCCCTCCATTACCAGAAAAATTTTCCCTAAACTTAACCTTGTCCTCTGCTCTGCCATCATCTTGCCAGGTCCAAGATGTGCCTGACAGTTCCTCAGAACCTGGACAGCAGAGAAACGACTAGCTCCTCCAGGATGTGGCCACCACTTCAAATTTCTCAGGTCCCCAAATGATGGTCGATGCCCCACAAATCAGTAGGAAGTAGTCTCTATAACTCAGGGCCCTCGTTTTTCTAACTTGCTATACCTAACTCATTTTTTTTAATAAATAAAGAAGGGATGAACGTCAGCATCCTGGTACACCTGACCATGCTGCTTGGGAATCTTGCAGTGTGTCACCCCTGCATACAGGGCAGGCAGTATCCTGTCCCTTTAAAAGGTGAAACTCTGCCTACTTCTACCTCTTCTTCCTCTCTCTGTATCTCTCTCCTCTTCTGTCACTCCTGTCTCGAGGCCAGTTTCTTCCCTCCCCTTCCTCCCTTTCTCTCAATAAAACTCCCCATGAGAGAAAGCTCTATCTGCACGGCATGTCTGTCTCTCACCAGCCAAGGTCTTTCACGCAAAGAATCGTATCACTTTGGTCTGGTATGTCCATTAAGTACTTGGCTCAGGTTTCCCTATTTGGTTTTGTTTTTTAGGGTCCCACATGTCCCTAGTTTCATTTCACTCCAATAAACTTATAGAGTAGCTCTCTTCCTATTCCCAGAAGCTACTTGTCAGTCTGGATTGGATTAGGGAGGTGGTGCCTGACAGATGATGCAGTTTCTGGGTTCTCCTAGTTTTTGGGTCCTTCTTATTGAGTCTCCTAGGGCAATGCACTGCTCTAACAATCTGTTTTTATACAATGTGGAGTATTGAAGAATAGAGCATAGGGGATGGAGCTACTGCTCAGTGGTTAAGAGCTGCTCTTTCAGAGGACCCTATGTTTGGTTATAAGCACACACAAGGTAGTTGACAACCACCTATAATTCCAGTTACAGAGGATCTGAGGCCATCTTTACGTCTCTGTGGCAATAGGTATGCAAATAGTGCATTTACACAATGCAGGCAAAACACTCACAAACTTAAAAGCAAACCCCTTTTTAAAACATAGTAGGGCATAACCTGATATCAAGAGTTATGTACTAAATTTCAAATACCAAAATGATGTAAAACATTAATTGTTCCTGCAATAATGAAACCGAACAGTTGGTTGAGTTTTATTTAGTATTCAAAAGAAGCCATTCTCATAATTGAAGCTTTGTTGTTTTATTATTACCACTGTCTACATGAAATTGTTTTATGGACATTTTCTTATATTGAAAAGATTTAGTATTATAACATATTGTTTTCATTTACAAAATGGATTGTTTTGCTTAGGTTTTTCTGAGCTTCTGGACTTAGCATATGTGATGGCTAGTTGTCTGCCAACTTGGCTAGGATATATGCTATTTAATCAAATAGTAACCTAGGGATTGCTAGGCAGGTATTTTGTAAATGCAGTTAATAACTATACTCTGTTGATCAAGTATAAATGTGGGTGTGCCTGCTCCAATCAGGCCTAAAGAGCAAAACCTGATTTTCTGTCTCAAATCTGCAGTAGTCTCCAGCAGGCCAGTTTGCCTTGTGGATTTCAGACTCAACACTACAATACTGACTACTGCACTTATTCCTAGTCTGCTGTGCTACCTTACATACTTTAGACTTGTTAGCTGTCTGTATTAGTCAGTGTTGTCAAGATATGCCTTGCTTTGCTGCCCTTTTCTGATATGCTGACACACATGAAGATAGAGCACTCATATACATAAAATACATAAACAAAGGGGCATTATCTAATTTCCCTAACAGCACTAAATTCTAATTCACTCCTCTAAAGGCCACTAGAAATAACACTAACAAAGCTAGACATGTGGCCTATGCCTTTAATCTTAGCACTTGGTAAGCATAAGCAAGCAGATCTCTGAATTCAATGCCAGCCCTGGCCTCTAATAGCAAAGGAGACACCCATCTCAAAATGCAAACAAAAAATTCAAACAAAACAAAAACAAAATCAGAAAGAAAATAAAACTACCAACAAAAAGGATTTAATACACTATACTGAAACTACCCCTTATACTAAGGGGATAAATTCTGCGTATACAATAAAACAAAGTAGCACAATCTTGTTATATATTCCAATACAGGTATAAGGAATTATATTCATTGCTTCAAAGGCAAGAGAAGACATTCCAGACAACACATGTTTGGCATTAGAAGAATTAAGTATGATTACTGAATGTTTACAGAATATCACCATGTCTAGGATGCACGAGACTTTCCCCACACATCAGATCATCTCCAGAGACATTTTTTTTTTCATGTTATATCAAAGCTTGTTATTCAAATTAGATTTTCAGGTCTTACAAGTCCACTTTAAAGCAGGTATTGTGTATTCATTCAAGGAACAGAATACCATGCTACAAAGATGAAAAAGAAATCCCTAATTCCTCTTCTAATGTTGAATGCACAAAACTGTTCAGTTTTGCAGATCAAATCCTGGTAAGCAAAACTCCTTTGATGTAACTCAAGTGCCCTTCTGAGATCAAAATGGTGAAGTGGGCTCAGATCACCAAAATCCAGCAGGTAACTTGCTAGCTGACAAACAGGAAAACACATCAATTCTTGAGCATGAATCAGATTCTCCATCCTCAAGATCAAAGTCTGAAAATAACCAGCGCCTTTGATACCGAAGAAAAGAGGGGTTTTAGCGGACTATGAAGACTTGTTTGGTGTCCAGTATTATCTACACATGTCCAAGAGGATTCAAAAGTATCAGCCAGCCACATTTACTGCTTATTGCCCGGATTCAGTTGAATACAGCTGGTGTAATCCCACTATTTTTTTTTTTACAAAATCAAACTAGTAAAACTGTGTTTTCATAGGAAAGGCATATATAATAGAAATAAAAAGGCTATAAATACTTTCTACGTAACAAGCAACCCAAACACATTAACATAACAAGCAAAAAATATATTCTACATACAAAAACAGTGACTCTAAACCTAATTGAACATTACAGTCTCCATTGGATTGCTGTCCTCTGCTCTAAATTTGGGGATTAGGAGATCTTCAGAAGAGCCCATGAGGTCCTGTCTTCCTGGTGGTGCTGATCAGGTTCCACTCTTAAAACCACAGCATTAGAACATAAAAGGTAGGGGTCGTGGCCTTGCTCCTTTTGGGCAAGGGAAGAATCTAGGCGTCTATTTGGGCCTTAATGTGCTTGTGGGTCCATGCTCAAACTGTGGGGACAGAAGCAGGAGCAGCACCTTTGCGGCAAATGAGAAAGACTCGGCGGTGAAGGAAATCCAGCTTTCAGAAAACATAACTGACGAGATGAAGAATTCCTCTGGCTCAAAATCTCAGTAGTATTGTGCCTGGTGCTGCTGCTTCTGATGAAGAGTTGAAGAGAGTAGTTGAGGAGCTGGCACTGGAGCCAAGAAGGAAACCAGACACCTTAACCAAGCCAGGGACCTAGAACTAGAGAGGGCTGTAGCCAATAAGCAATTAACCAGAGAGCTAGCCAACTTCTGTGGACATAAAATGTTTTCTTCTCTCTTCACTCCAGGTGCCACCATTTAGTGATCTCCATTTTAAGAAAGCTGCGAGGGGACAAGGATATTTCAAACATTTCAAACAGTCAGCAAGATAAAAGCACCAGGCTGGGCTAACAGTGCTAGGTAGATTCTCCTGAACCTTTGGCTATCTGGATGTGAGCTTTTTCCTTCTGATTATGTAAGAGCTTTTTCATCATAACTTATTATGGTGATCATGCAAAAAAGAACATTGAAACAAGGGAAAATGCACCTCTTTTAGAAGAATGTTTATGACCGCGGGAAAAAATAAGGCACTTTTATCAATATAAGGACAACCTTGGGTTATGCAACTTCTGTAGAGAAAACTGAAAACTTCACTATCAGTAAGTCTATTTTCTGACAAAAAGCATAAAAAATACAGTTCTAGTCTTGTATGAGAGAACACTCCTTAGCATCAGCTGTAACTATGGAATTAATATGGCTAGAGTTACAAAGGTGATTTCTCTGTAAATGTTTGTTGAGATGTTGGTCTTGGGCTAATTATCTGTTCTTCTCAATCCAGTTTAAGTGAGTAAGGCACTCGGGTAGATAGGTACTATGAGACATATGGCCCTCATATTACTCCTATGACGTTTTAGAAGCCTGAGATTCCTTTGCCAGGAGCTCTTCAAAGATCTCATTATGCATGTAAAAGAAGACATAGCCAGTGGAAAGCCTAGCCTTCTGTATAAGCTCCTCTTGTATTCTCGTCACCTGTGGATCACTATAAGTGAACCAATTCTTCTTCCTGAAGTCAAAGGCATCATTGATATAGTGGCCTTCATGGGGACTGTTCCCAATATGGCTGATAATATTAATGAGCCTGTAATAATTGTCTTCTTTTGGATCAACCGTTTGGGGTTCCACCTTGCCTCTTGGCTTTGTCTTCTTACCTGAAATATCTTTGCTTCCTAAGTTCTTACTGGGGTCCAGTGAGTCCTGTAACTTCAGATTGCCACTCTGGGTATGTGACTCTGCAGGTTTACTGAAGTAACCCATTTGTTTCTGGGAGCTTGGTTTTGGATGGCTCTGAGTAACTGCCTCTTGGGAGGTCTGTTTATCACTTCTCTCTTCATAACGTTTCTGGACCTGTTGGTACTTTGGGGATCTTTCTGGAATTCTGAGATCATTATCTTTAGTAGCCTTGCTGAAGCTACCAGAATCTAACTCACTAAATGTACATGTTTTCTCATGTTTCTTGGGTTTTTCTGTCTTGTTTGTCAATTCTGACCCAATTACATTTTGTGTGGCCCCCTTTCCCTGAGCTTCCTGCTGCACTTGCCCACTCAACACATGAGAGACTTTCCTTACATTTTGTGCTTCTGACTCCTTGCTTGAGCTGGTGTCTACAGTTGGGGAATCCTTGGATCCTGAGGTCATCATTGAATTAAATGACACTTTGAAAATGTCAAAACCCAACTCTTGAAGGGGTTTTAGTAAGTCAAAATCCTTAACATGTGCATTTTGGCTAAGGGGCTGAGGTGGCTTTGTGTTTTCATTGCAATGATAAGACAGCTTTAAAATTTTGGAAATAATGACGTGTTGCTCATTCTTCTTCACCACCCGCGACTCACTAAAGCTATAGCGCTTAAGGTGAATAATAATAACCCTGGGTAGGCGGCCAAACTTATGCACCGCCATAGATTTGTTGTGCATACACCTTTCGCACCTATGTTCAAGCTCTTCTGCTTTAAAAAAAAGATCAAAACAGGATTGGATAGACAAACTGAGGCCTTTCAATCCTTGAGGAATGCTGATGGAGAGAGAACTACTCGGCTCTTTCCTGAAAACAACCATGCCACAAGCTTTACAAAAAATCGATCTCATCAACTCAAATTCAAAATTATTGGCAACAGGACAAAAAGGTATTTTGTCAATAATAGCATGGTTAGCAAAAATCTGTCTAAGTAAATTATTTCTCCCAGATTCTTTTTCAGCTTGCCACAATACGGTTAATATTTGAACAGTTTCCTTCAACTGAACTAAACAGTGACTTAAAAACTCATGTGCGTCATTCTGCCTGTTAGCAGCGAATATCTCTCCAAATTGTGGAAGGGTTTTTGTGAACTTTATAAGTAACTTCTCCCTAGTTTTTGTATTGTAAATATCTTTCAAAACAAGCAGTTGCATCAAGCGCATGTTAAAATCATCTCTAGGAGGTCTAATCCATGGGAAACCCTGATTGAACAACTCATTAACAAACAGTGGAACAGAGCAGAGCGACTGTAACACTACATTTATATAACAGGTATTGCCCACATTAGGCAGACCTTGCCATGTTTTCTCTGGGTGCTCTAAGAGTGTCTTTATACACTCATGCCACTCCATGTCTTTCTCCATACAGCACGGTTCTAACAGAAATGGCGAAAATAACTTTGTAATGAGATCATGAATATCACGAATACTCAAATCAGACTCTTCAGGATTGTTGGTCTCAGATGAAAAGCCAGATCCTGGTTTACTCTTTTCAGCCTCTCTTAAATCCCTTTCTTTTTCTTTATTATCATGTACAGGCACCACCGACTTTGCCTCAGATTCCTTACTGCTGCCCTGTAGGATGGTCTCTGTTTTCTTCTTTTCTGAATTAGGTGAGGATCTTTTCCTCTTTACAAGTTGTTTTTCTAAGAACCCTACGCTATTAGGTGTGGTTGATGAGGATGAAGGCAAAGGAAGCACTGGTGCTTCACTTTTTTTGGCTGATTCGAAGCACTTACTGCTTGGTTCTGCATGAACTTCCAGTGGTGAAGAGGCACCTAACTCCAGTGGTGAAGAGGCACCTAACTCCTGGGTGCTTGTGCTAGGATCATCAGATCTCTCCTTACCATTTCTCCGGAATGCCCGAAGATTTTTTTGATAAACTCTGTCTAGGAATTTCTTCAGTTGTCTGGCATCTATGGTGGTTAGTTTCTCAACAAACAAGAAATCGTTATTTTTAAAAGTTAAATTTAGGTAATTCTGATCTTCACCATAGGTTCTAAGGACCACACTTTTAATATTATTGTTTAGCTGCAAAGCTTTAATCTTCCCAGTGGTAAAATAGAGCACAAGTTTAGCTTCCCGTTTTCCCATCACTGTTTCAATGAATGCAGCTTTTGCCTTAGACATTCCTGCCTTTGCACACCACATTTGGATTTGAGCATGTATCAATACAGAATTCGTACTCATTTTCTTAGCACGTTACCTAAGGAGACAACAAAAAAATATCATATTACTTTTTATACACAATGACTATTTCTAATACTGGCTCTTTATGAAAAATTCTTCATGTTTTGAGTATCTAGCCCTTTAGTGATCAACCAATAGCTTTTGAGAGAAATCTATGGTTGTATGAGAACAGAAATCTTGATTATCAATGCAAGACCGTGATTTAAAAATATCTAAGAAAAAGGACTTTCAGATATGACAGAAATGTTTATATAAAACTCAAACCCCATTCCTATACACTAAATCTCCTTTCCACCACAATATTAGACTCTGGTCTGATTAATTTCACCTTTTCAATGGAAATTGAGACCCTTAGAAAACTTTTAAGACACATCTGAAAGGTGTACGGAAGAGAATCTGGGGGATATATGTAGACAACCAAAATAAATGTTTAAGCAAACGGGAGCACTAAGTAGCCCTTACCCCAAAGGCAGATGACTATCCTTGATGTATAGAGGAATGCATAAATGGAATACTCAGAGGAAATCCAGCTACCTCGTTCCAAATCCAGTTACATCACCTTCTTCCACTTAGCACTGAGGAATCACCATATATTTTACCCTTCATTGAAAAAGTTGAATAATAACTTCATAACCATCAAATATAGAGATGGTTGGTTTCTGTAGCCAGCTCTCTCACTTCCCCCAAGTTAGTTCTCTATACTCAAACCCACTGTGGACATTGGAGGATAGCTCTGTGTTATAGCAATGCTTCCAATGCATTCATCCCAGGTCAATCCTGAGAAGCTAAAACAAATTTTTCAAAAATAGCCAAGAAGCATCAGATATATTTAATTACTGAAAATTAGAATTTTCCAAATAATCTGGAGAAAAATTCGAATTAATGATATCAGTGAGCAGTACAAATATTTGCATCACAAAGAATGTTTAAGAATTCATTGGAAATTGTGTTTTCTCCTAAAGAATTAATATTCCTCCTTAGTCTGGACTATATTGTTAGCTAACTCAGCAAGCTGTCCTTATGAATACCAAGGAAAAACTTCTGCTTAATCCATGCTCAAATGAACAAAAATTAATTGGTAGTGCATAATTAAGTTTGTGTTATGTGCTCAATGAAGTAGTTGTGCCCATCCATATAATAAAAGTCCATTTGCACAAAAGTGAAAGAATGACTGTATCTGCCATGGTGGAAATGGAACCAGAAAAAATTTCAGGCACAACAGCAAATTCAAGTTCTCTAGATTTTTTTTTTGTGGGGGTGTGGGGCTGGTTGGGAAGTTCAGGACAGGATTTCTCTGTGTAGCCATAGCTGTCCTTGAAATCACTTCACAGACCAGGTTGACCTTGAACACACAGCTCTACATGCCTCGCCTTTTGAGTGCTGCAACTAAAGGTGTACAGCACCATGTCTGGCTTCATGTTCTCTAAAGTACATACAGTTCACTGTCATACTGTGCATGCTAAGTTAGGCTTTAAATAATTTTCTCTCCACAATTCTTAACTGGTCTTCATTTTGTTTAAACATTCAACAGAACCTGTAACCTAAGAATTACTTCCCATTCATATTTAGATTTCTACCAGACCAATCCGTGTGCACACATGCTCACACACACACACACACACGCATGTATACACACACACACACACACACACACACACACACACAGTCACACACACACAAAATGTGTGACCAGGTATGAACGAGTACAAGTTTCAGCCAGTCTGATCTATGAGGGAAACAATATCCTCCCAAAATTTGATGTCTTTTCTTTCTAATGATAGTGAAACAATCTAACATCCTCTTGGTACTTCTATTCTGTGTATTCAAGACCAGTTAGGAGCCTGGCATAGTGTCATAGACCTTGGATCACAGCACTGGGGAGGCAGAGGCAGTTTGACCTCTGAGTCTGAGGATGGCCTGGTCTACACAATGAGTTCCAGAACAGCCAGGACTACATGAAGAGACCCTGTCTCAAAAAAAAAAAAAGAAAAGAAAAAAAAGAAAAACCAGAATAAAAAATAGATGTGCTTATAAAATTGTGTCTGCAATTTTCAAATATTTCCTTGAAGTTTGACATACATTTCATTCCCAAATAAAGGAAACTTCTTTACGCTCACTGAGTGTGATAAGCAAAGACCAAGGACCACCTATGCTGACAGAAAGGTGAGCTGTGGCCGGGTGGCAGTGGCGCACGCCTTTAATCGGGAGGCAGAGGCAGGTGGATCTCTGTGAGTTCGAGACCAGCCTGGCCTACAAGAGCTATTTCCAGGACAGGCTCCAAAGCTACAGAGACAGAGAAACCCTGTCTTGAAAGACAAAAAACAAAAAACAAAAAAAAAGGAAGGAAGGAAGGAAGGAAGGAAGGAAGGAAGGAAGGAAGGAAGATGAGCTGTATAAAAGCTGCTACTTCTCCAGCACATTCTAAACTTAAAGCCGCTTCTTCATTCCATCTCATTACTCAAAGTTGTTGAAAGATCTTAAAGAGTATTGATTCTCCAAGAACCACTATGTGAGTATTCCATGCAGCTGAAAGCAAGCGTCACTACAGTGGCATTTCTCTTCCCAGCTATCCTTAAACTGGAATAAAAGTCTACAATGATAACTACATTTCAAAGTTATGAAAATGTATGAGCTTTTATCTCATTTTCCACAAACTCAAATATCTCAGGCTTGATTGATCTGATACTAGCACAATATATTAGGCTAGCTGACACTTTCAGAACATACCAGAAACTCACAAAACTGCACTACTTCTATCATACTTGGCGGAATGGTCTATGATATCAAGAAGTTGGCCACGGGCTTTAAAAAAAAAAAAACTTCAGTAGAGATGTCTGCATCAAGGTTAATTTACTAGTTCACCACACATTGGTCTTTCTTCAGGTATTTATGGAGTTATGCTCCACATTATGATATTCTCAGCAAATATTCATTGTTGGATGCTACAACCAGTTCTCTAAGAACACAAAGAATGCAAATATTCAAAGTACATGAACGATTATACACAAGTCAGAACTGAAGATTAGTTTCCTATGAGAAAAAAGGATCTAGGGAGAAACTTTTTTGGTGCTATTTATAGGACTTGATACATACTCATGGAGGAAAGTGTGTGTGTGTGTGTGTGTGTGTGTGAGAGAGAGAGAGAGAGAGAGAGAACAAAAGACAGAATAGAATATCTTCCTGTTATTCTATTTATAGAATAGAATAATTCTATAATATTCTATATATTTAGAATATATTTATATTCTAAATTTATATTTAGAATAGAAATTTATATTCTATTATATTTAGAATAGAAATTTCTCCGGCTCCACCTCAAGTCCACAATGTGACTGCGCTGGACTCACCTTTACAGAATGCTTGAGTAAGTAAACTGCCCTCAATGCCTACAAAGCCCAAGAACCCCAAAAGGCTAAGTTATTAATTTTACATTAAGGTAATTTAATAGGATTTGTGCTGCTGTGGCAATATTTATCCACTCTATGCTGCATTTACATTTTCTACCTTTCATGTTTTCATTATTTCAAGAGAAAGAAAAACTTGAAAATAAATGACTATATATATTTTAAATACAAACTCCTCATTCCCAAAGAGTTCATTATAATAGAGTAGTAAAAAGAAGGTGAAGAAGACAAGGTTCAGCAGGTAAGGGCGGTTGGTACCAAGATTGATGGCCTAAGCTATAACCCCGGGATCCACATGGTAGGAGAGAAAGAATTTCCCCCCCAAAAAGTGTGTGTATCTGTGTGTAAGTATGTATGTGTGTGTGTGTGTGTGTGTGTGTGTGTGTGTGTGTGTGTGTGTATGTTTGTAAAGAGAAAGGAACTAGATAGAATTATTTTCTTTCAAATATTCTGGTAAAGTGGTTCTGTTTTAAGATAACAAGCAACTATATCCTGATACCAAGGGATGAGAAGCCTAGTGTGGCGGCTTATGCCTGTAACTGTGTAACTGTAGCACTTCAGTGACAGAGGCAGGAGAATGCCACATGCTCAAGGCCATTATGTAGTTGAAACTACATAGCCAGTTTCAACCCTGTCTCAAAAGCTCCAAAATTAAAAAGGAGGGAGTCACAAATTCTAGAAATCATTTCCACTCAGTAACTATGAAAAAGTACTATTTGTTACTTCTTCAGTGACATAACTGTGATCATCTGGAATACGATCACGTACTTGTTTAGCTCACTAAGTTAAGGTTAATGTGTGGAAGTTGGTGTGGCAGAAATGGTAAGTTAGGTTTTAATTAATTTTTTATTTCCAGCCTGATCAGCTTCCCTTTTCCCTTCCTCTCCTCCCAGTTTTTCCCCCTCCCTTCTCCCCCATCCACTCTTCTTCCTTTCTTTTCAGAAAAGAACAGGCCTCCCATGTACATCAGCCCAGCCAAGGCATATCAAGTTACAGCAATAAGACTAGGTACCTCCTCTCCTATTAAGGCTGGCAAGACCACCTAGTGTGAGGAGCAGGGTCCCAAAACTGTAACAGAGTGAGAGACAGCCCCTACTCTCACTATTAGGCGCCCCACAAGAAGACCAAGCTACACAACTGTAACTTATATGCAGAGGGCTTAGGTCAGTCCCATGCAGGCTCTCTGGTTGTTGGTTCTGTCTCTGTGAGCTCCTATGAGCCCAGATTAGTTGTTTCTATGAGTTTTCTTGGAGTGTCCTTGACCCCTCTGGCTCTTACAGTCCTTCCTTCCCCTCTTCCACAGGATTCCCTGTGGTCCACCTAATGTTTGGCTGTAGCTCTCTGCATCTTTATCGATGAATAGGTATGTGAAGCCTCTCTGATGACAAACAGCAGGGAACAGGTGGCAGGAGTACGGAGGGAAAGAGGACTGAGAGAGACAACTGGAAACAGGGAACATCTGTGGGACAGCTGGAGACCTTGTGCAATGCAAACTCCGAGGAATCTATGAGAGGGAGCCTAGCTAAGACTCCTAGCAATGGGAGTTATGGAGCCTGAACTGGCCATCTCGTGTAACAAGGAAATACGTCCCCTGGAGGGACTGGGACCCTAACCCAGCCACATAACCTTAGACCTACAATCTGCCCTGCCCACAAGATGTGCTAGAGTAAAGGTGGCACAGAAATTATGGGAGTGGCCAACCGATGACTGTCTGGCTTGGGACCCATACCACGACAGGGATCCCAACTTTGACACTTCCTGGAGGGCCAAGACCCAGAGGCTGGACAACCCAGAGACCAGGATAGACCCAAACAGGACTGGCAATGAAAAAAGCCCATGAAATGATGCCTAACGATATTCTGCTATACTCATAGACTGTTGCCTAGCCCAATTGTCATCACAGATGGTAAATTTGGTTTTTTGGTTGTTGTTGTTTTGTTTTGTTTGAGACAAGGTTTCCCTGCCTAACAGTCCTAGCTGTCCAGGAACTACAGCAGCTCTTGTAGATCAGGCTGGCCTCGAACTCACCTGCCTCTGCCCCCTGAGTGTTGCAATTAAAGGCATGCACCACGACCGCCCGGCAGATGGTACGTTTTAATTACCTTATTTTACAATTATTTTATTTTGATATGCTGGGAACTGAACTCACACACAGAGCTCACGCATGCCAAGCATGTGCTCTGTCACTGAGACATACTCCCAGTCCTCAGAACACTCAGAAAACATTTGAGATAAGAGGCAAAAGATATAGCTAATGTATGTTAAGAAGCCCTGCATAATTAGCTCACTGGATAGAAATTATGAAGGATCTAAAAGGTAGTGACCTAGCCCATGTATGCAGTGAGCAGAAATGATAAAATCAAATATGTTCCACTTGAGTTTATCATAAAGTTCTGGTTATCTCTAATGAGCCCAAGAAAAACCTCCAAAAAAATGAAAACAACTTCAATTTACATTTATTTTTAAATTATGAGTATCTTAGTGGGTTTAGGAAAGGCCACTGGCATTATCAGATTCTGTTAAATGTACTGAAAAAATGATCAAAGTTGTCTTTGAGAACTCAATTCTATAAAACTTTGATTCCAGGTACAATATAATTAATGAGCAAGTATAATTAATAAAGCATATTGGGTTTCCCAATTTATTCCAAATAAAAGGTTTCCTCCAAAAATTGCCTTTAAATGTGAACTTGCAAAGTATGTGAATATGCCGGGTTTTGTAAATGAGAAAGACCATTCTCAAAAGCCCATGAGCATTCTCAAAAGCTGGGGCTTGATGGCCAGCAAGCCTAGTCAATTGGTAAGTCCTGCGCTTCTGTGAGATGCTATCTCAAAATAGAAGGCAGGCAACATCTGAAGAGCCATACCTGAGGTTTGCTTCCATTTGCAAGTACATAACACACATATATGCATATACACATGCATGTACACACATACACACACACACACACACACACACGAGAGAGAGAGAGAGAGAGAGAGAGAGAGAACGCAACCTCTCAAGAAAAAGAGAGAGTGCTCAACGTCCCCAAAGGAGGAGTTAGGGACCTGGGAGCGATGATACAGTAGAGTCTCAAAGATGTAGCAAACAGATTCGACGTGTTCCAGATGTGAGGAAAAATTACATTTCAAGGAGAACTGTGAAGACATTTGCAGAGAAAGAAGGTCTGAAGGTTTTGTAAAAGAACAGGAAAGCAAATGGATTCGTGAAGCAGTTCCAAGCTACAGGGCTGCCTTGGGCTCATGGTCGCTAACGCATAGTGGGATCGATGAGCACAATTTAGTTTCCTCCAGCTACATTCAGCTGCCCTGTTGTCTTGGTGTAATGCATAACAGGTGGAGCTTTGATTTTTAACTTGGAAGATTCTGCTCATTCCAAAGCAAACTTGTAAGAAAAAAAGCAAAAAAAGCAGCTGAAAGCATAAAGGGAGTAACCATAAATATGGCCCTTTAAAATGATGAAATGGTGCTGGAGAGATGGCTAGGCAGTGAAGAATGCTTAATGCTTTTGCAGAAAGGACTCAATTCGCTTCCCAGCGCTCATGTCTGGTAGCTCACAACTAATGTTAACTCCAGCTCCAGGGGATATGAGTCCATGTTCCGGCCTCTCTGGATACCTGCACTAATGTACACATACCTTTAGATACAGCACGTACATGAAAGTGAAAACAAATATTTGAAAAGAAAGATGACACGGGATAGAGGATGAAAATCTAGGAAAATGTGGGCCTGAGAGATGGCGCAGTTGGTAAGGGGATGTGCTGCTATGTCTGACAATCGGAGTTCAATCTCCCAACCTCCATGGTGCAAGGAGAGAGCTACTCCCCAGAATCGTCCTGACGTCCACACATTTCCTGGCATGCATGTGCTCACACAGTCACACATACACAGAATAAATGGATTTTTAATGAAAATATTAAAATACACATGCTCCATGAAATACTGAGGAGGTGGTAGTAAAATCAGGGGACGGGGAGTCTCTTATTTCGGTGGCTGTAACTCTGCCTCCCGCTTCTAACACTTCCTTCTCCTATTGTCCTCCCTTCTTCCTTTGTGCTTTTCTATTCAGTCCCAGTCTGCCCCCAGGCTGGGAGCAGGCAGTGAGAAAGGGAGACAAAGTTGAATGTTAGGTATGTGTGCAGTGGCTTGAAAGCAGGCAGGATCAGGTAGAGGGGGGTGGGCAAGTGAGGGCTGATGAAAGGAGAGAAGAAAACACCCCCTCCTTTTTCTACTCCTCCAAGTTTGGGTTAAAGGTCAACACATCAAGAGGCACACTGCCTCTAGAGCATTAGCAATTAAATCCTGTCATTATGTTTGTTCCCAGCCTCAGTGTGCATGGCTTTTCAAAATGATTGGATCAGGGCAGACTTTCTTTTTTCCCTGTCTGGTTTAAAGGTGCATTTCTACACTCAGCAAACGTCCAAGTCATTGTATAGCAGAGAAATGCCATTACTTCGCCTCTTGACATACACTGCACATAAATCTCTCCATAGGAGGCCCTGACCAAAATGGGAAGAATTCTCTAGACTAGCAAATTGTTCCCATGAACTATTCAAGCTTTGAAGCCTTTCTGAGAGACAGATTTGGCAGAACATGTTTTTTTTTCTTTCTTTTAAAATGATTATGCTAGTGCTAATAAGACACAGCTGAAAACAATGCCAAGATCGACTTACAGAAGTTAAATATGATTATTTTATTAAATAATATTCTCTAAAAAAAGAATGTTCTCTCTTAAGCAAGCATGTATCTGTTATACAACACGAGGAGTTTTTGACATTAATTCTCTTTCCCTACTGTAACCCGTCTTAGTATTTGTAGACGGTACTGATAACTATCACGTTTATCTGTTTATTCGTTTACTAAGCAAAATATTTACTGATATTTAGTCAGTTATAGCATAAACTATGGACCAAACCAAAAGATAAAGCAGTAAAATATTGCTCAGACAAGTTATAGGGTAAATAATACAAACAATGGCAGTACAAGGAAAATAAATACTAATTAAGTAAAAGCCAATTCATCATGTGTTATCTAAGAGTTTGTGTGTTTTCTGCCACCTCAACTTCTCACAGTCCTCCCTTACCTTTTGTAGTGTGTAAGTGGGGAGATTGGGTCTGTTTGTGTATATGTGGAGGCCAAAGGTCAATTTTCACTGCTGCTTCTCGGGAACCATCTGCCTTGTACTGTGTTTTAAATTTTCTGTTATTTTATGTGTTTTGCCTGCATATATTTCTGTCCATCAAATGTGTGCCTAGTGCCAAAGGTGGCGAGAAGGTGTTGAGTTCCCCTGGAACCAGAATTGTACATGGTTTTGAGCTACTATATAGGTGCTATGAAGCAAACCCAGGCAACCCAGAAGAGCTTACTGGGTTAGATGGCTCACTATCCTAGGCTGGCTGACCCACGAGCTCTGGGGATCCTTCTGTCTCCATATTTCTAGTTGTAGGATTGTAAATGCACACTCCCCTTCCAGGTTGTTTTACCTGGGTCCTGGTGATCAGTGATTGAGACCCAACCCTTACTGTATTTCCTTCCTACCTGGAAATCTTTAACAGTTCTCATTGTCTTTTCTTTTAAAAACTCTGCTCAAGTCTTAGTTCATTTAAACAATGGCCATGTGTTTTTCCCTTCCATAGATTCACAAAACATTCCCACTTTGTAGGACCTTCCCTTCACTTGGACACCACTGGCGCTGCTATTTCCCATAATCCAAGCACAAGCTATATAGGGATTCAAGAACAGCAAATTGGTTTTCAAAGTGTGCCAAGTGTTAATGCATGCATGTAATCCTAACACTTGGGAAATGGAGGCAAAAGGATAAAAAAAAAATCAAGCTAAATAGGGCATTCAAAACCAGTCTCGGTTACATGAAATCCTGTATCAAAAAAATAAAGGAAAATGAATCTATGTCCCAAGTGGAAGAAAACTACGTAACAATCCCATAAACAAATTATGCCAAAGGAAGTGTCAGTAAACGGTGACTATATAAGAGAGATACCCTTTAGAGCCATTATAGGAGAACAGGAAATTACAAGAGAACTCAGCTTACCGGAGGATGGTACTGGATGCTGATCCCAAGTGAAACAATTTCCCAACTTAGCAATGCATGTCAAGGGAGAACAACCTATTAGGGCAGAGGACTTTTGGTGAGTTTAAAAAGTCAAACCCACACAGGCTAGACAAAAAACAGTATTGCTCATTTTCCTTATTTTTGCAGCTAACAGCCAGCCTTTGGAGCTGTTGCTTTCTTTTCTGTCTTAGTCATCTAGCCTAGCATGAGAAATCAATTTGCTTTTTGTGGGCTATTCATCTCATTTCATTTCTTTCCCTTATCTCTGCCACATGAGCTATTCTAATCTCACAGACATTTTGGACAAATACCCAGTTATAGCTCAACACAGAGACAATAGGAAGATGTAGAAAGAAACGACAGCAACAAGGGAAACAGTTCTGTCCCAAAGTAGAGGAGACTCACACTGAATCAGTAAGCATCAAATGACTTTAGACTCAAAATATCAGCACCAATGTTTATCCATAAAACAATTTGCCACTTTCTTGGCAACCAGAACTTAAGACACAGTACTAACCATCTCCAACACACAGGGTAGCAGCACTTAACATTGCTGGGGATCCGTATCTCTAATTACCAAGAGACTAGACACAAAATGAGAAGGTAGGCCTGGGACCAAGTTTAACAACAAGGCAACATGAAACTCAAAAAGAACACAGTCCAGACTAGAGTTGGAGGGAATAAAAGATGGCCTTCATTTTAATTCTTTCAGAGATACGGAGTGTGGAAAGGAATTCAAGGCTGCTAATCAGCCTTGTGGACAGTTAGCTTGGTGTCAACAAACAAACAGTAAGGGTGTGATGTGGGCAAGAATGAAAGAAGTCAAGCTGCAGGGGCACTGGAAATAAGATGAGGAACCTGAATTAGTACTGAATTGGAAAAGCTTTAGCACTATCTTAAATGGGATTCACTGGTTCTAATATTCAGTAAGGTGGAACAAAAGGTAGGACTACACCAAGTTTGCAGTTGACCAATCAAATCTGAACTGCCACTTCAAGATTCCTGGGGCTCCCCTAACTCCTACGCTGTAATTATCTAATTACAACTTTCTTCCCAGAGTGACCCTGAACCATAGCTGTATATGATGTCCCATGGTGATGCTCTTTGCTAAGCGCAACTATCAGTCCTAGTCCTACCATCCCTGCGCTCTCTCGTACTAAGTTCCTGATAACTGCTATTTGCTACCTTTGTTAATACATACCCACGACATCTGATTAGAGAGTGCTGCCGCCCAACATAAATATTGTTAGGTGCTATCCCATAGCAACAGCTCCAAAGCTCATGCAAACCAAGGTTCCTGGTTTACAAAGCACAGTTCTAAAAGAGGCAAATCCCATGGGTAAAATGTATGTACAAAGTAATATTACAGATATTGACTTTGGACTGATGTACAAAAATTCGAGCATCTCATCTTTTGAGGGGGATTCCAAGATAAATTATATGACTTTGCATACACATACACTATGCCCATGAAAAGGTAGGATGCTGGAAAGGCTGAGTAAGGGAAACTAATAAGAAGCAGACAGCCTGTCATAATAAGAGTTACACCATCTGTTATTCCAGTAATCTACCTTGAATCAAGGTCATGCTGGGAACATCTATGACCACAAGAAAAAAATTTTGAAAAGAGGAAAATTTTATTCCAATTGAGTAGAGAGAAAATTCCAGTTTTCAACAAGTAGAATACAACAGAAATCTTACTTGAAAGTTTGGACTGATCTTACAAAGATTCCCTAGTACTTGGCTTTATAGAAATCCCCACCACCACCACCACAAACACACACAAATCTTTAAGGAGATAGTACTCCGGATATTGGTGGAGTAGATTCAGCTTTGGGGTTCAATCAGGAGTGTTTTAGACTTCACTCAACACAAGGGGGCACTGCAGCATTTTTCTTGCCAAGGCAAAGAGGACAGGCAAGTCAATGTATCTTCATCTGACTTAGTAAACACATTCCAGGCCTAAGACTTTGTGGGAGAATTTCACATAGCCACTGTTTGGAAAATGAGCCAGAAAATGTAGTAAGTGGCATGAGGGATGGAAAAAAGTCCATCAGAATGTCTTCAAAATGTCAATATATTTTAAATGAACAAAGTTGACTTTGTTCGTTGCATTTTAATGCATCTTGAAATATCCTTAATATTAAATGTCCAAAACCTAAATCATGCTTAAAATCTCTAAAATGTGCTTCTCCTTTTAAGGTACCACATTCTGCACACCATAATATTTTCCTTTTGTTGCGGTGGGGGGCGGGGAGAAAGAGAGAGACACTGTCCTTGAGAACAAAAGAGTTAAGATGGAGGAGGTGAAAAAGTATCAGGAGTAGAGGAAAAGAGAGGGTAAGCTACTCTTTAAAATCTTCATTAAAGCATCTAGCACCCTCCCAACATAATAGCATGCCTATTCCTTGATTTCTGTCTATTACCTTTGAAACCTGAAATGTGTAAGAAGAGCCTAAGAAAAGCAGTTCATAAGAATTACCCCAGGTACATCTATATTAAGAACTAAAACCATCCAGCCTGGACAGTGTAGTATTTTCATTAACATGAGAGTTTACCATCCCACTATTTTCATCAATATGATTATTCTAAAAGACTTTTGTAGGAAGATGAAAGTTAAAAATAGTTTTATTGTTTATTCCAGAAATGCTTCAATACAAAGTATGTGGCTGAGGGTGCAGTTCAGTTAGCAACATGCTCATTTAGTATGCGTGAAACCATCTGATCACGCCGCTCTATGAACTGAGGGTGGTTGTACTCCCAATATTTGGGAGGTGGGAGCACTAGGGACAGCAGCTCAATGTCCCTTGCATTCTTTCACTATCAGTATACACTCTCAAAACATCCATCCTCAGGACACAGGCCTGAGTTCAGATCTCACTGATGCCGTCTACTTCTGTCTTTGGGACAAATAAAGCAGGTCTCTGAGAGGATCCAAGTCATTGCCAAATGTATAGATGCTTATGCTGGATGGCTACTGATTTCCCTGTTGAGGGGATTAAGAAGTATATAGAGAAGCCAGATGAACACCCGGGGAATAATTTATTTCTAAGGTTCAATTTTTTATGTGTGAAAAAAGGGACATAAATACTCAGTGTAGAATGAGATCGCTTGTTCATTTCCTGGCCACCCAGACTCCCGTAATAATCACACAGAAACCATATTATTTAAATCACTGCTTGACCCATTAGCTCTAGCTTCTAATTTGCTAACTCTTACATCTTAATTTAAGCCATCTCCATTAACCTGTGCATCACCACAAGGTCATGGCCTACCAGCAAAGTTTCAGCATGTCTATTTCTGGCAGTGGCTCCATGCCTTCTTTGTGACTCCACCTCCTTTCTCCAAGCATTCAGTTTAGTTTTCTCTCTCAGGCCAAGTCAGTTTCTTTATTCAGCAATGGTATTCACAGCATACAGAGGGGAACCCCACATCAACTCAGGATATTGGACATGTTCTATTGTTGAAGTGGGCTGTCGTCAAGCATATAGTTTTCAGTATTAAGGTGATTTTATTATATGTTAGCAATGAAATCTAGGGGAGAGAGGGTGATGTTTACTCCTTAAAAAGATACTTCCACCTCTAGCTACAGCCACAGGTAATGATTCATGATTTCTAAGGAAGAATGATTCATGATTTCTGAGAAAGCACCAAAGTAACTTATTTTAAGAAACTAAGAGGAGCATCTTATATAATATAATATTATATAGTATAATAATGTATGCAAATAATAAAACAATTGGTGTAATATTTCCTATTATTTGGGAAATAGCCCAAATACCTGATAACCAAAAAGAAGAAATTTTAACTCATTCACTTTTTATTGAAATATCTGTAAATAGTTACCATATTGGACACATGAATCTATAAAAATCTTGGAAGATATAGTTTAATACACTGGCAGTGTACTTCCAAGCGACTTGAGATTAGCTGACCTAACTCCTATCACATTTCCCTTTTTAATCCCTCTTTCATGAGATACAAGACAAGTAATACAGCAGTCAACAGACAACACCAATCTACTGAGTTTATCAGACTAGGAACAGACATAACTGGAAGGACCAATTTTGCTATTTGCCACTCTTCCTTTTTTACCGACTGAATATACACATGAAAACTGCAATAGGCAAATGAAACACGAGACAGTGAACCATGTAGAGAATTGCTAGAATAAGGAAGTTATTCAAGGCTCATGAAACATGAACAAAGACAAAATGCAATCAGTGAAAAGACTTAAATATACAGTTCCATGAAGATGTCACTGAGCCAATTATATTAATAACTATTAATAATTAATTATATTAATTAATAACTGTCATACTTATGTAAGCATTCAAACTTGAAGTTGACCATTGAATATGGCAGTATCATGATGTTTGAGTCCAAAGAGTGAGAGAGCAAAAGTTATTTTAATGCTGGACAGTGGTGTCACATGCCTTGAATTCCAGAACTTGGAAGGCAGAGGCAAGCGGAACTCTCTGAGTTTGAGGCCAGTCTGGTCTACAAGAGCTAGTTCCAGGATAGCTAGGACTGTTACACAGAAAAACCCTGTCTCAAAAAAGAAAAGAACAAAAACAAAAGCCATTAGCTGAACTGAAAACCTAACACATTTAGAATGGCAGAATAAAATAAATGATCACAAGGACAGGCTTTTGCAATAATCTTGAGCTCCTTTGTAAGGAACAAATTTACTACTAACACATTTTCTGTGGTGTGACAACTAGCAAACTCGTGTGTGTGTGTGTGTGTGTGTGTGTGTGTGTGTGTATGACCCTGCACTGCAGCTGGAAATCTAAGAAGTAAATGTTTTATTTACATGAAATCAAAGATGTCTAAATGATACTTTCAACCATCAGTCCCAGACTCAGGCTGAGAAGAAGCCTTAAACAGTAAGTTTGACAGCTGAAGACAGAATTGTTATATTAAACATAAAAAAATAATTAAGATCCTACTTGTTTAAGCTTCTAGAGTTACAAGTAGTGATCTGGTCTCCTTACTGATCCTCTATTTAATTCTCTTTTTCATATCTTTTCTTACATTAGTATGTAACAGATGGGATTTCACAGTCAATGATAAGAGTGGCAAGGAAGAAAGATGAAGCTAGAGAACAGTGCTCTACATTGTCAGGAACAAGGCAGTAGGAAAGCTTAAAACACTGCAATATCAGGTAACATCCCTTTCAGTGTAGAATTTGGTGGGATCAGTTACTAGCCTGTGCAATTTAGTGGGTCCCAGATATGGAGAAGTATTTGACAATAGCATTTGAGTTCAAGAAAAGTTAGAAAAGTCACACACACACACACACACACACACACACACACACACAGGTGTGTGAATTCAGTGGGAAGGAAAATTTGTCACTTAGATGTCATAAGTGTGACCCATTATCACAGTGGGTTTCCATATATAAAGGGTTTCAGAATCACTTGGAATTTCAGGAAAAGGAGTAAATACATTTGAGTCTACCAAAAAAAGTGATTTGGGGTAAAAAAAATATTTTTATTTCTGTTAAAATATTTGCCATATTTTACAATTCAGACAGAAAACGCCACTATAGGTATTACTAGACACTTCAATGGGATTGTTTTTTGGTTATTTTCAGGAGGAGAGAGAATAAGTGTGTTTGTGATTTCAGGATAAGGTCTAAAGTGGTTTGCATGAAGATTCCCAGGAAAATGAGAAATTCACTAACATTTAGTTACAGTATTAGAGCTCTAAGCTATTTGATACAGTGAACTGCTATTCATTTTGCTAGTCTACAGTCAAGAGTACTACCTTACCACTGTGGTAACTCCCATCTACCAAGATCAGTGAAAAAATAGGGCACCTGAGCCATGCTAGACAACCAGAACTCCTGAGTCAAAGGGTGCTTTCTAAAGGAGAAAAGAAAATACTCTATGTATTACTAAGTGCCACCTAAGGATTTCTAAGCTGCACGCCATAAATTCCCCTCTACTTTCCTATATCTAATTTTAATTATTTATTTTCCTTCACACACTTTCTGTTGAGAGTGACCCACACTGCCAATCTTGTTCTGTAATGTCAGCTAATTAGGAGGTTGAAGCAAGAGATTTGCAAATTTGAGTGAATTCAAGAGGGTCTGAGCAACTTAGTGAAGTTGCCTCCTTAAGATAAAAAGTTTAAAGGCAAAGGATGTAGCTCAGTGATAGGTCGTTTAGATAGCATTTGCTATGCCATAGTTCAATCCCTAATATAATACAAAGAAAAGGGGGGAAAGAGTGAGAATGAGAAGGGAAAGAACAAGAGTAAGAATGAAAGAGTGAGACAGAGACAGACAGACAGAACGAGCACAAGCTGATAAGCTGGGCCAGCAGGATGACTCTGCTCAGCAGAAAGGTGCCTACTGCCACCCAACAGAGTTTGATTGATTCCCTAGAACCCTCATGTTAGGACAGAGACTACTCTCCTAAGTTGTTCTCTGACCCTGCATATATATGGCGACATGTGTATGCATGTATGTGCATGCTTGTGCACATGCATGTATAAACACACACATAAATGTAAAAGTATATATTTAAAGCAGTCAATGAATGGTAGTCACAGTATTAAATAAAAGACATTAGCCATGAATAATAAGATGAGTATATTTTCTGAAAACATAGAAAGAGCTAATATCCTACTACAGATATGAGACAGATTCATACCCGAGACAAATGTAAAATACAGATTTTTGACATGAAAATTCAGGAGTCTGCTCAGTGGTTTTCCATAGATGGAAGTAAATACACCTCCCTCCACAATTGGGCAACAGGGCAGGGAACTCTTTGAGGACTTAGAAAATCTTGGTATTGATAGGCAATGAAAGACCTTTAGCCTCACTGGCAAGTTTGCCAGATAGGGACATTGAGGTCAGAGAGAGTTTAAAGATTTGGCTAAGACTGTAAGTCTTCCCCAGTACCCCAGCTCCCGAGACTGGAACTCCAGCATCCTACTGAAGTTAGTCTCTTTTTTTCCAGTCAACCTTTAGAGCTTTTATTGTATTCAAGCAAAGGGCTGGAAGGTAGGCATCCAGCAACAGGAATCAGCACCAAGTCAGCAAGTACAAGGAACTATACTAGCCTGGAGAAGAGGCTGGGCAATGAGGATATTTGTTATTTCAATAACTAAACTCTCACGGATAAAAATCGAAGGATGCCTGCCTGATCCTGATTTCTATTTTCCAATGCACAGAATTAGACCAAGTTCCAGGGATTGTGCTTCGTACAAGCAGGCAAAAGGTTAACGACCTTCAGAGATTCTCAAGATGTGACTCACTCCCCATCCTCTAGACAGCCTTCAATTTTGGTTGACTGGGTGGGGGTGTCTCAAGTCTCACAGCTCCAATTAATTTTTTTACCCTTTTCTTTCCCACTCCCTTTAGGTTTTCCCTCCTGAGTTTTAATGATACAAATAGCACCGGGATACCATCATCTTCCATACCCCAATCTGAAATAGATTCACATAATAGTTTTACAGCACTGAGTATTCAAGTCAAAATTGCTGTCTGGTTTGCCTTGCTCTGCCTTAATGGCCAACAGGAAATACGCTCAGAGACCTTTATAAGGAAAGTGGGGGAATTTCTTAAAATAACAATAGTGTCTTAACAATTCGTGGAATGCATTAGGGGCTTGGTTGGTTTTAAGATTCTATCCTTTTTTTCAAGCTTTCCATGTCCCTTTCATTCTGTACATAATGCACCTCTCTCTTAACTTATCAGTAACACAGAATCTGAGTGACTTGAAAATTGAAGACCATCCACTTGAATAAATTATTTGGTGTAATAATGCCTGATGATACATCCTACATAATCATAGCAAACCTTGCCCTTGAAATCACAGTACTGAATTCTATTACCCTATATGTTTACCAATTCATCCTAGCTGACAGAATTACTGGCTTTTAGATACCATCCCTGAACAACAACGTTGACACTAAAATTATGTGTGTTATTTATCAGCTAAAACATCTGTTATAGTCCTAAAAGACAATCACAGGGATTGCTTCTGCCCCCATGCAGATGGTTGAACTCCGTGCAGCTTCAAAGACTGACCTGCGGTACAGCAGCTAGTTAGGGAGCTCAGGTACTAATGACATCCTCGAATGAATCCATTTGCAATTTTCAACACAGACATGGTCATGAATACTTGAAATTAAAGGGAAAAAGCTGCAAGTTTCAATGATTGATTATACACACAGCAAAATCTGCACTTTCTGAGAAGAAAGGTATGAGAAAAATACGACTTTCACTTAGTTTTCAGAGAATTGATGTGTAGCATTTGGTGGGGTTTGGGGAAAGGGATGTAATTAATTATGCACAGCACTAGGTTCCTGATTGAATGGGATACCCCAGCTCTCAGAAGGCTGCCAGTGATGGATGGAAGCTGCATAGCCACAGCAATGGCCCTTGCAGTGGAAGTCATTACAGTAGGTGTCAGGTGATGTAAATCACAATCCAAGAATGCAACCTTCCCCTACTCACAAAGATTAGACTCAGCTTCAGAATTGAGTTATTATGTGAAATGCCATCCTATTAAAACCCAAAGAGACAATCCAAATTGCCCTTTAAACAATTGTAAACACGAAACTTCTACACAGGGAATTTCTTTATCTGTGATTTTACATGCAGGCAATACTCTGTTCATGGTAAGGGAAAGAGTTGGAGGATATGCTCAGATTGCCAGACTCCTGAAGACTAAATGGGTACCGCAGGCAGCAACACATGTATTTTCTCTTAGTTCTGAGGCTGGGAACTAAAGATCAAGATTCCATAGGATCTATTTCGGTGAGGCTTTTCTCTCTCACTTGTCCCTTTGTCCTCACATAGTCATTCCTGGTAGGTGTTGGCAGAAAGAAGAGGAGGGGAGGAGAGAACAGAAAAGGAGATACAGAGGGTGGAAGAAGGAAAAGAGGGTGTTTCTCTTCTTTCATAAGGCTACCAATCCTACTGGATTATAAACCCAACTTTATGACTTCATTTAGCCATAATTAACTCTTAAAATCATCTCTTAGTATTCACATTGTGGGTTAGAAAGTCAATGCAAAAAAGTTCTGATCTGACACTTTAATTCATTGTAGAAGTGATGTACTTTGCGACTGTGTCAACATAGTTTTGTTCCAGAAAAACTTGGTTCTCTCCACATGAAAATAATCCCTAGGATGTAATAATCAAAATGGGATATAACTGGGATCTTATAGCTATCGATAAACACAAAAATTTGAGAGATGAGAATAAAAATAATCTAATTATCCTAGATGTGATGGCTCACTGTAACCATGAGAGTGATGGATGAAACTGGTGATCATCATGTCAGACTCAAGCAAATATGGAATGCTTTCTCTTGTATGCATGTTATATTTACATTTGGATATAGATAGATAGATATGTGACATGAAAGTAAAAGGAGGGAGGAAGTTACTTAAAGTTGAAGGGAAATAAGAGGATATGGGGGGAAAGAAAAACAAATGTATTTCTTCCATATGCACAGTATACATGACATGAGAGAAGGGGGCACTATTTGGGAAGAGAAGGACTGATGGGTAAGACAATGGAGGGTAAATATGAGTAAAGTATAATACATGTATGACAATGTCAAACTTGAAATCTATTCATTTTGTATAAATAGCTAAGAAAAGAACTTCCAGGCAGTGGTGGCACATGCTTTTTAATCCCAGCACTTGGGAGGCAGAGGCAGTTGGATCTCTGTGAGTCCAAGGACAGTCTGGCCTACAGAGCGGGTTTCAGGACAGTCAGGATTGTTATACAGAGAAACTGTCTTGAAAAAAAATTAATATATTTTTAAAAAGTCAATGAAAACAATCAGATTATTAAAAAGAAAAGAATGGTGTCAAATATAAGAAACCAGAAGAAGGCTTGTGGGAATACTGAAGTCTTCATAATTCCTGATCCCCTTTGTCTGCTGAAATAATTCTGGTCAGCAGAATAGGAAAGCACAGAAGACAAAAATGTCACCGCCAATTTTGTTCCTTCCCCTCAGAATTTCCTGAGTCCAAGAGGCTGAATTTGAAATATCAGAAATACATATTAATCAAAATAAAACTTAATATTGCTGTGAAATATTAATTTAAGGCACGAGAATGGAGTTTTGTGTTTTACACAGACCTGCACTAAAAAAATTCACACACTATCTCCTCCAAAGAAAACAGGAATTAACAATTACTGGTCATTAACATCCCTTAATATTAATGGACTCAACTCACCTATAAAAAGACTAATAGAATGGACATGAAAACATGTTTCATCCTTCTCCTGCATACAAGAAACATACCTCAACCTCAAAGACAGATATTTCCTCAGAATATAGGATTGGGAAAAAAATTTCCAATCAAATGGACCTAAGAAACAGGTAGGTGTAGCAATCCTAAGATCTAGCAAAATAGACTTCAAACTAAAGGTAATCAAAATAGATGGAAAAGGACATTTCATATTCATCACAGAAAAAATCAAGATGAAGTCTCAATCCTGAATATCTATACCCCCAATACAAGAGCACCCACATTTGTAAAAGAAACATTACTAAAGCTTAAATCGCACATCAAACCCCATATACTAATAGAGGAAGACTTCAACATCCCACTCTCGCCAATGGACAGGTCAGCCAGAGAGAAACAAAACAGAGAAACAAGGGAACAATCAGATGTTATGACTCAAGTGGGATTAACAGACATCTACAGAACATTTCACCTAAACACAAAAGAATATACCTTCTTCTCAGCACCTCATGGAACTTTCTCTAAAATCGACCACATACTTGGTTATAAAGCAAATCTCAAGAGATACCAAAAAAAAAATGGAATAAATCATTGTATCTTTTTGGATCACCATGGCTTAAAGTTAGAATTCAACAACAATACAAATTCTCATAGAGCTTCAAAAACTTCTTTCTGCCATAGTAGGAGACAGTTGGATACAAAGGAGACCTAATAATTTCTAAATGACTATTGTTCTGCCCTGTTGAAATGCATCTTGTTCATCAAAGTAAGGTAAGAGCATGGAAATCTAACAGATGCGGAATTAGTCTCTTATTGCAATCAGACCAAAAAGAGAGAGAAAAATATGAAACTGTTATTTACCACTGTATGAATATTTAACCTAAATGTTATTTTTGATGCTAATGATCAGAAATGTACTTTTCCCTAAATAGTAAAACCTTTTACTGTTACTTGGAATACTTAAAAACACTTGTAGATTATGACTGTACTTATGGTTACAGCAAAAATGTTTTAAAAGTTAGCTCAAGAGCCAGTAATATAGTTCAATGGGTAAAGGCCTTTACCACCATACTTGATGACCTCAATTCCATCCCTGAGACCCACATGGTAGGGGAACAACTCCCTCAAATTGTTACCCAACCTCCACATGGACACCATGGCATATAGGCCCTTCCCCACAAATATAGAATTTTTAAAAGTAAACAATACTAGCACAACCTAATAGGAAAGGCAGGTCAGGCCTCCATTTGCAAACAGCCCTTGCTATCCTAACATGTTTGAATCTACTGCAGAAAATAACTCACTACAATGCAAAACTCTAAGAACACTGCAAAACTCACACTGAAGGGTCTCCATCATCCACCTCCTCAAGAAGAAAATAATGACCAGTTTTTATTTTTTCCACTGTTTTTTTCCCTCTGTACTTGCTTTTAGTCTGTTTTTCCTTGCGGCTATATCTTCATTCTATGGACTCTTTCATATCTTGCCTCCCCTTTTATCCTTACCTGACTCACCCGTTTTATTACTTACTAACGTTGTCATCTTTCTATAATTTATTTTGCATTTGTTGAGTCAGTGTTTCATGTAGCCCACACTACCCTTGAACACACAACCAAAGACGGCTTTGAACAGAATTCTGCATGCACCACCACGCCTGGTTTTATGTAGTGCTAGAGAATGCTAAAAATCAAATCCTGGTTTTCACACATGCTAGGCAAGCATTCTATCAATTAAGGTATACCACAGCTCCATTACTTAATACTTTAAACCCTATTAATTCCTAGTTATCATATGACTATCTTAGCACCTATCTTTTCTATCCTTATTGTAGTTGCTACTTCCAAATGTTTTCTACTATATGTAAATACTCATTTGCTTTTGAGTTGTTTATGCAATCTGTTTTGTCTCCTGAATGGTAGTCAGGGTAGAAACCTCAAGAGACTACTGCTGCTCAAAGAAAGACCCAGTACTCATTTGGAAGAGATGTTTGACAACAGACACACAAAAGTAAAAATAAAAAAGCAGTATGACTCCTCTAAAGTTCCCCAAATCTTGAATATCATATTTAAAGATAATGTAATAGTTGAAATAAAAGATGAAAAATTCAAATTTAATAAATGGTCAACTTTCTCAAAAAGAAGTTAATATGCATAATCAGAAGGTTACTTTAGTACTTAGAAAATAAACTCACCAAAGATATTAAAATTCTGAAATAGAAAGTGAAAATATTTAGAAATGTAGAGGTCGTTGCTTTTAGGCCTTTTCACGAAGATCAGGGGTAGAAATGAAGACGTTAATAAATCAAAAATTTAAATCTCTGGGAAAGTCACCAACAGATTAGAACAGGCAGAAGAGAGAACATAAGAAATTATAACAGATACAAATTATAAACTGAAGGAATTGCAGAACCTCAAAGACTTGATCTATACTAAAGCACAGTGCATCTGGATTACCAAGGCAGTACTTTGAGGCTAGAAACCATATGTAAACAGAATGTCTAATAGATTTTAAATTTTTGAAAGGAAAACTCTTATACAATAGCCTGCCTTCCTCTACTTGTTTTTTAATATGTTTTAAGTGGTTTATGTAGTATGTAACTTTGTGCTATGTTTACTTATCAGGATTCCAAAGGAAATAGTCGAAAATCAGTAAGAGTACAAGTTCATGTAAATATATTGAAAGCCCAGGTCTAAGCATTATCAAAGGCAAATTTCAAGATGTTTTGATAAACAAAGAAATTTGGAACTGATGTCTTATTGTGCATAGTAATGTTTCAAGGGAAAGAAATGGTATTTTATTGTGAAAACCTGAAGAAGGCACAGAAGACTCTTTCTTGTCTATTAGAGAAAAAATTCTAAAGATTAGAATCAATGGCTTCTCTGTCTGCCCACTACCACCATAGCTGGTATCATAATGAGATGTGATGGATTTAATAGGAATAAATCAAGAATGGAACCGCAAGCCAGTACGGGTGGCACACACTTTTAATCTCAGCACTGGGGAAGCAGGGACAGGCACTCTGTGAGTTCAAGGCCAGCCTGGTCTACAGAGTGAGTTCCTAGGCAGCCAGGACTATTACACAGAGAAACCCTATCTCAGAAAAAAATAGAACCTGTAAAAGATGAAATACAGCACAGGTAAGGAACATGGTGCTCAATAAAATGAGCCCCACAATCTTAGGAATATATTCCCTGAATATTAGGCAAAAACTTCAAAAAGACATGTCAAAAGAAACTTAGGTACTATACAGGATAGATCCAGGGAATCCAGTATACAACTACTAGAAAGACTGTAAATGACATAAGAAAATGAAAGAAAGAGAATATACAGTTTTGAATGTAGAGTTCTGCTGTGGAACAACGGTCTTGTACCCTGTCACTTATATTGTATGGCTTTAATAAAATACTGGCTGACTGGCCAGTAGCCACGCAGGAAGCACAGGTGTGGCAATGGTGACCAAGCAGGAAGTGTGTGTGGGGGGGGGAAATGACCAGAACAGGAGAGTTCTGGGAAGAGGAAAGAGGCAGTCTGCAGTTATCACCCAGACACAGAGAAAGCAAGATGAGGATGCCTCATTGATAAAAGGTACCAAGCCATGTGGCTAATACAGACAAGATTAATGGGCTAATGTAAAACATAAGAATTAATTAATAAGAAGCCTGAACTACTAGGCCAATCAGTTTATAATTAATATAGACCTCTCTGTGTTTCTTTGGGACTGAATGGCTGCGGGACTGGGGGGAACAGAAACCTCTATCAACAGAGTTCTATGTCAAATATCAGGCCCAAATAAAAAATATATTCAGCCAACAATTCAGAAGCTTAGTCTTACACATGAGCCTAACAATTTACTCCAAAATTGAAATTACTAAAAAATTAAAACTGTACTTATAGTGACCTTTAAAAATGAAAAATCAAAAGTATATTCTACATGAGGCAGAACTGGAAGGAACAAGGGAAGGACAGAAGTACTAAACTAATGCCCCTGTCATACTCAGAGTCTTTACCTAGGACCAGATAGAGGTTGGAACACAGTGGCTTAAGTTGCTAAGGTAGGTAGTAGAATAATTAAATAACATATTTTGGCAGAAGAAATGACATGACATCATTGTGCTATTATCATGGACAATAATAAATAACCTAAGTAAAAGCTAGGTAACAGTTAATGAGACAATATACATATCCAGGGAAGTAATAACAATAACTAAAATCAGGTCAGAGGATGGCTGAGAAAAGAAAGTCATGAGCGAAATGGCTGTTAATCTTCATCATTAATCTATTGTATATTTCAAATCTCTCTTTTATATACTATGTTAGAAAATCCTAGGTCCACCAATTTGTTAAATATGTCTAAATAGAATTCCCTCTCTTACTACTAAGGTCTCCAGGAAACCCACTATCCAACAGGCCCTCCCCAGCATAGTGTTTCTGTATTTTCCTGGGTATCTTTAGGATGTGGTCTTTGCAAGTACTTGCTCTTGCCATGTCAAGTTTTTATAGCTTGTCTAATAAAATTTCTTCCCCTTCAACATCTAATTACTCTAATTTTCCAGTTGATCTGACATGCTCAATGTGAATTATATAAATTTCTCATATGAATGTTAGAATGTTGATGATTTGATTTATCTTTCATACTTTCTAAATCCAGCTCATTTTCCTTCACTGAAAATTGTGTTTGGGTGTTATTTAATCATTATGAACTGACATATGTAAGCTCCAGGGTGACTATAAAGCCATTTTCAGTCTAATAATTTTTGAATGTCTTTATTTCATGCTGATAAAATTCTCCTTGTTAGAAGAAAAGCTCCCAGAATTAATATACTTATTTGGATATTTTGGCATAAACTTGAGGCTTTGGTTATAATAATTTTCAATATAAAATTAAATCATTGTCGATTAAAAACTAAACATACACCTCAACATAGGCAAATGAATATTTGAATGCTGAATAAATGGCTAGGGACAATTTTCTAAGAGCTTCTGAAATGTTTTCCATGGAGTCTTATAATAACACTTTAAGTATGATTTATTTGGAAGAATTTGTGTGCAATTCCATTTTGCCCCCGAAGGACTAAACCGACCATTTTTTCCTTTACCAAATGAAACACAGGGCAATTTGGTGTGGCAGTGACCTCACTGCAATGAATGGAACATCTCCATGACTTTACATGCCTACTAGAAGCTTTTGTTCCCTTTGCAACCATACTTTCTCCTGTTTCAGATCACAGAGCTACCTTATCATCTGTCTGGCATCGTGCAGTCTCTTCACTGCTTAGAACACGACTTGAGTACCAGAAGGGTCTCTGGGGACTGTGCCACTGGAACACTCAGACTGTAACTGGGTAAGCTGGTGGTGTGTGCCCACACTTGTAGTACGTGAATGCTGTGGTAGGTCTATTATCTGCACCCAAGAACTGGAGATCAGGCTAGGCTATACACAGTGATATTTCATCTCAAAAAAGAAAAGTAGGAACACTCTCATTTTATGTTATAACTAGATGGGAAGGTAAATAAATGTTATCTGTCTGCTTAGTAAAAAACCGGTACTAACTTTCAAATCGGCCTTCTGGATATTCATTTTTATACCTATATATCAGTACAGCTTTGATTTGCAAGGTTTGTTCGTCTGCTTGTTTTGCAGTGGATAGCAATTACACCACAGGCTCTTGACTGGTCAAATTGCTGAGAATAAGTTATACTAGAATTATCAGCCATAAACTGATTATCTATAACATCACTCCACAGCTCAGGAACCATGGCGGAAGAGAGGTTAGAAAGAATGTAAGGGCTGGGAAGAAGAGGAGGACTATTGTGGAATACCATGTGCAGGGAATGACATGCTCAGTACTCTCATGAACTCACAGCAGCTGGGATGATCTGCAAAAGAGAGGGTAAACTAGCATTTTACGATAGGTGGGGGAGGAGTTTCCAAAGTATCACGCCCCCTTAAAGAGCTACTGGAAGTTAATTGTTGCAGGGCAAAGTAAAGACACTTTATTCCATGGCGAAGCTTACAATCCCTCATTCATATTCCTGTAAGTAACCTTAATTAGACTCATCAGGTCACAAAAATAAATAAGGCCAACAACTAGCAAGTGGGACTTGATAAAAATAGAAAGCTTTTGCACACCTAAAAGAAAAAAAGTCTATTAGATGAAGAAGGTCACAGAATGGGAGATAATCTTTGCAGCTATACATCCGACATAGGATTAATACCCAGAATATATAAAGAAGTTAACCAACAAAGAGTTAAAAATTTTCCAGAAAATAGGTCTTGGATCTAAATAGAGTTCGCAAATAAAAATGGACAATACATACATTAAAAACATTCATTGTTCCTAGCTTAGGAAAATGCAAATCAAAACAACTTTTGAGAGTTCATCTCACCCCAATCAGAATGACAAAGATGAACAAAACAACCAGCAATAAATCCTAGTGAGGACGTGGGGAAAAGGGAACCCGCATTCACTGTTGGCGGGGTTGCAAACAGATCCAGACACTCTAAGTATAGAAAATCTCCCATATGACCCAGATATTCCCTGGCATGAGCCCAAAGGACTCAGTGTCCAACTCCACAGTCATGTTCTTCACTGATATAGCCAATAGCTAGGAAATGGAAACAATCTAAATGTTTTTCAGCCGATGAATGGGTAATAAAAATGTGACACAAATGCACTATGGAATACTATCCAAATGTAAATAAAAATGAAATCATGAAATTCATGGGTAAATGTATGGAATTTAAAGAGATCATATTGAATGAGGTGGCCCAGACCCAGAAAGACAAATGCTGTATGTTCTCTCTTACCTGAATACTTAGCTTGCAGTAACTACAGAAATCAGGAAAGTAAAATGGGGCCATTTTCAGGATAGGGGTTTGAGGAGCAATAGAGGGGAATGGTGTTGTATAAGAAATCTGAGTTCCCAAATGGGAAAGGGGGGTTTCCCTAGGTAGGAGGGGGAAAGTAAAACAGAAGGGAGAAGGATAGTAAAGAGGAATGTCAGGATACAGGTAACCTGACTGGGGAAGTGTCCTTCACTGCTAACACAAGGGCTGGGCTGGGCGGAACAGAATATCCTGTAAGTGTCCTGTAAAAAAACAAAAACAAAAACAAAAAAACCTTCTGTTTTGAAGTGAGAGAAGGACTGGGCATGCATCTCAGGTGACAGTACATTTGAGCAAGTCTCGAGCACTAGGTTCCAACCACAGCACTGCATCAACTGGGCATTATGGCAAATACTTGTGGTCCTAGCACTAAGGAAGCAGAGGCAGCAAAATTAGAAGTTCAAGTTCCTCCTTGACCACCAGGTATGTAGCAAGTTTGAAGTCAGTTTGTGACATAAAAGAAAAAGTTATGAAGGAAGAAGAATGGACAAGAGAAGGAGGAAGAAGGAGGGAAAAGAAAAAAAAAAAGAACCCTGAAAAAAGAAGTTGAGACTAACATTATGTTTCATATTGTGTTGTAAATGCACTTGACTTTCAAGTTCGAACCTTTGGTGAGAATTTTGCATCAGATCTTAAAGATTTTATTAATTTTAAAGAGGTCATAAATTTGAAAGAAAGTGGGGAAGGGTATATGGGAAGGTTTGGAGGAAGGAGAGGGACTAAATGTTTTAATTAAAATATAATCTAAAAAATAAAAATAATTAACGTAAGGAAAAAAGATTTCAGTTTTTAATTTGTGTGTGTTCATGCAAGCACATGTGCACACATGGACATATCTGCCCATGTGAGTTCAAGTGCATACAGAGGACAGAAACATGAGGCATTAGTGAAACTGGAGTTACAGGTGGTTGTGAGCCAACTGACATGGGTGCTGGGAACCAAACTGTGGCCCTCTGCAAGACTAGTATGTGCTCCTAACTGTGACTGCTTCTCTTCTTTTAAAGAAGTTTTTTTTTTTTTAAAGGAACAAGTAACTCTCAATTTTATCAAATCTAAAGAGTTTTTTTAATGACATTTGCAGAAAGTTTCTATCCTACGTATCACCACTTTAGTCTTTTCACCAATCTGAATGTGCAAAAGTTAAAGGAATCTTACTGGCCCATCTGGCTAACCTCCCATTCTCTTGAAAAGACACCTTCTCACAGCACATTGAATAGCCCATGAATAAAACTGGCCTGAATTGGACAATTAGAACAGACAGCCTACTTGGTTCATAACTATTCACACACTGCTTTACAAAATGATTTTGAATACAGTCTTTGGAAAAACAACTTTAAACATTATGTTGTTTGGTTTTCACAGAATCCTTTCAAAACTAGAATTAATAATTCAAAGGGAAAGAGTGTCAAAGAAGCTGCAATTAGCATGGGTGATATTTTATTGCAAGTATTACAGCAATCAGTGTATAATAATATTTAAACTAATTACAGCTTTTAGTGAAAAATCGGATGGGAAACTATTTTTTAAATAGAAATCTGATAACTTATTCACAAAGTAAGCACTGACTTTCCAATTTATTCTCATTGATTTTAATACAGAAGCTAAATAATGAGTTACTAAAAGTCCTCACCTATTCTATAAAAATGATAGAACAAATGCTTATTTGTAAGTTAATGAAGGACTGATGCCAATCCAAAGCTTTTCAGGGGATCCTTAGAAATAATATGCTTCTCCCAAAGATATCAAATAGTCCTATTTCTTTCCTGTCTCAGAGACCAAGTCTCCCAACTTCACAGAAAATATGTTTGAGACCGTTGCTTTGTGTCTATGGCTAATATTAACATTGCAGAGTGTTGATGTAAAAACACTAGGTCCAGATCCATCCCTCAAAAGTATTGCTTACTACTCTATACCTTCTAATTTTGTTTATAGAACATGATTATTAGATGTACATGGAAGTTCCTCAACTACTAAACTCAAACTGGATTCAACTATGACTCCCCTTTTTATCTCTAGACTTCAAGTCTAACCCTAATCCGTTTCTGAAAATAGGTACTTAAAACTCTACAAATCTTTAAATTCTAGATAGATGCCTAAGTCTTATTAGCAGATGAATTTCCCAAGCAGCACATACCTATTACTCTAAGTAACGATAGCATTAGCCACCACCTAATCCTTAACACGTCTTCCCAAATAGTGTCCTAGTTATAGTATAAGGTGGCAGGTTCTTGACCTAGTGCCCCTCTCTAGTTTTCTGACTATCGATAAATAATAAAGTCACTATGATTCTTTCCATTCCGTCATATGAAACTTGAGTTACTTTTCTGTCCCTGGTAGTTTATTCTCGAGTTTCATGTTCTCTGGAGAGAAAAGGTGTATGACAAGATGGAACTAACGATAATTAGCAGGAGACAAGACCACTGTCAGCTGAACCACAATCTGCAGCCTTGTTCACCAAATTTCCATTTCTTCATTCACAGTAGGCCTCCTCTTAAGGGTATGAGAGTAAGGACTAATAGGAATTAGGAGAGTATTGGGAAACCCTGGAATGTGGCCTTAACTTGTTGTATAAGGTGTTTCATATAAAAGAGAACATAGTCTACAAGAGTTAGTTCTAGAACAGACTCCAAAGCTGCAGAAAAACCCTGTCTCAAAAAAATCAATCAATAAATAAATAAAAATAAAAGAGAACATAATTGTTCATTTCTAAACATTAGCCATAGTGTTTTTTAACACAAATATACCTTTATCCTTTATGTGTGCCCCCCCCCATTTTCAGAGTATTCCAGAAGAGTATGCTAAGGACTGTGGAAGTATCAAACATAAATATATGCAGGTGCAATGTACATTTTAGAAGATCTGTAAGAAAAACCTGAGACGTTTGAATAAAGTAGCTGGCTCATTTACATATTTAGGAAAGCACCTGTTACATGCCACAGCAAGTATCTTACAAAATAAAGTTAGCCTTGAGCTATATGGACTAGCATCTCTGATCAAATATTTCTATTATCAGTTCCTCTTGGAAGAAGTAACAAAATTTAATGAAAATGAGTCTTTAACACAAAACATTTTAAGAAAATTAAGATTTGTAACCTAAGTCTTTATTCTTTTAGATCCTAAAAGTCTAAAAGCAAAAAAAAAACCCAAAAAAACAAAAAAACAATTTTCTGGTCATAATTTCAGTATGTCTACTATATTTGCAGGACAAAAGCAAACAAAGAACATCAATATACTGTCAGTTCGCATGGCTATGTATGACTAATATCTACAATATCTATACTGTGTTGCAGGATAGCTTTTTGGTAACCTGACATATACTAGGGTCATCTGGGAAGGAGGGACCTCAGGTAAGAAAATGCCTTCATCAGATTAACCTGCTGGCAAGCCTGTGAGGGCAGTTTCTTGAATTGATGATTGATGTGGGAGGGTCCAGACCATTGTGGTCAGTGGTCTTGAGTATTAGAAAGCACCCTGAGCAAGCACTGAAGAGCAAGCCAATAAGCAGCATTCTTCCACATTTTCTACTTCAGTTCTTGCCTCAACTTCCCTCAGAGACTGGACTGGAACCTTCAAGATGCTAAGAAAAATGACAATTCTGGCTGCAGCACCAGACTCAGAGGATTAATTTCACTTCTATTTAGGGCCCCCCTCATGTTACAGTGGAGGCCCTAAATAGAAGAGGTGCTGACAATGTCCCAAATGGCAACCCGGAATCAGCTCAGGCTGGACTCTGACCAGGTAAACAGAAGGATTGCCATTAGGTAAACAAAAATGAAACTCAGCCAGTGTTCCTCCGAGATCTCCTGAGTCAGGTTTGTGTTTCTCAGGGAAAGTCATTTCTTTCCTTATCTGTTCCCAATGGTCAACTTCCTCAATGCAAAGGTCATCTAGATCCTGATTAACCCATTCTGAAACAGATAGGAATCGCCATGCTAAGTCCCAGGCTATTCTGAATGACCACTGTCCTGCCTCTACCTGTCCCCATAAAACTAACAGACTTTTCATGCTGGCAGCTCTTCTCTGTACCCCAGATACAGTCCAACAGTTTGATTCCCTGAATAAACTTTTATTTCGACCCACTAAGTGGTGGGTCTAGGTTAGTGCTTTCACCATGCCCTTGCTCACATCTGGTACTGAATCCAAGGAGGAACACTTGGGCCCTCCAAAGTTCAGTCTCTCCAAATAGAACCAAACTGCCAACTTGGCCCTCCTGGGCACGGATCATTTGCCTCTGCTGGCTTGTGTCACCCACACTATATTTCACTCCAAATTTCGAGTCCATCTTTTCAACCACTTATACTGCTCTATCCACTCATCTTTTCCTTGTATACTTAAGGTTATGTCAGAGCTATCAAGTCTCTGGCTCTCTTGATGAAGCTGCTCTGGTATAGCAGATACAGCCAACCTCCCCACACCTCTTTGAGTGCCCTATCAAGTGCATTCTGCATGCCTGTCCATGTGATCCCAGACAACTCTCTGACAAGTTTGAGTTCCCCGGGATTGAGACTCTGTTCTATGTCAAGTACCATTTACTGTGTCGCCCTTCCTGTACTTTTATTCCTATCCCCTTATAGCCATATGATCTGTAACCCCTACTTCACACAGGTATGCTATTAAAATCCTCCTTCTGGTGAAACTTAAATTCATGGCTCCTAATACCTGAACTTGGAAGAAAAATATCTTTCCTCCTACTTCCTTCTTTGCGCTGCTCTTGGGAATTCTTTACTGCTGCCTTTTCTTCAAAGGCATCTCCCTTCCTCTAACAAATCACAGGCTCTTGCCACTCAAAACTGGACTCTTCAACTCCCCTTGCCTGTCTCCTTCAATCACTTTCTCTCTTTGGAGTCAGAGATACCCAAGCCTTGTTGCTTTACTTTCTACTAAAACATGGCTTTGCCTAAATACAAGCTTGACAATCAGTCTAATGGCCAGAAAATGAAAAACTCAATTTCCAGATTCTCAGATTGTGACAAGTTCTGTCACTGTACAAGCAGATGATCTAAAAACCCCTTACCTCTAATCCTTTCTGTTCTGTTCTTGTCCCTCCCTTTGATCACTAGGTTCAGTATTACAGATATTCAAATGTATTTTGGATCAGGATAGTATTGTTAAATTGTTATGCTTTGCCATATTAAAAAGCTGGCTCTAGGGATGGGATTTAGCCTGCCCACTTTAGCCTCAAGCATGTTTGGCTTAAAGTTTCCTCCAAAGCCTCTGTCTGGGGTCAAGCTGGTAACCTGGCTCTTTGACAAGGAAAGTGAGAACCACAAGATACCCTAGGAAAAAATACCATGTACTTTAGAGCTAAGCAATAAACTATTTTCAACAAAGGTTACTATTTTTAAAATTTTATTATTATTATCTTTTTGGTTTTTTGATACAGGGTTTCTCTATGTAACAGCCCTGGCTGTCCTAGAACTTGCTTTGTAGACTAGGCTGGCCTTGAACTCACAGAAATCTGCCTGCCCCTTTGCCTCTCCTCCTGAGTGCTGGCATTAAAGGTCTGTGCTACCATACCTGGCTTGAGGTTACTATTTCTTATCTCATGACAAGATTTGTTTGGAGGCAACACTAGGCTCTATGGTATTTTAAATAAGGATGAGTTTTTGTATAACTATTTTTGTTCTAAGGGCAAAAGTAACAGATCAGAAAAAAGTCATGTACATAATTTATAGAAAATAGGACTTATAAACAACATACATCTCATGATTAAGGTTTATGAAATTCTAATGTTACAAAACTAACTCAAGCTAGCAAAAACTAACTTAAAGGCACATGTCTAATCAGTTATGTCTTTCTTAACTTTGTTAAGCTTTACCTATTTGGAAAAACTGAGTGATTTAAAAAAAAACCTGATATTATGTAAAATTACACTATAATAGGATCAGGAAAATAAGGTTCTCAGTCTCTCCATAGACAGTATTTTTGGTTTAAAGTTTATTATGATACTAAAGGATCTTTAGTTCAAAATTATAAAATTCAAAGCTGAAACTTAATTTTATAAAAGTTACTAACTTACTGTAAACTGTTAAAGATAATGAAGACATCCCAGTTAACGGTCACCTTATCAGTGGTCAAATTCATTAGTGTGCTCGGAATCATGCTTGTAGTCACACTAAGTACAAATGACACTCATTGACAGGAACAAGCTTGTTTATATCTCTCATTATATAATCTTATGTATATGTTGTCAAAGCCTGAAGTAAGTATGTATAGCCTGAAGTAAGTAAATAAAAACAAGTAAAGTCCTTTTAATGTAAAATAATCTTTCAAATCAAATATATTTTTTTAAAGAAAATTAAGAGACTAAATAATGGCCCCCAAAGCCCTCATAGAGGTCTGCTGAACATGGTATTGAAGGTGATTAATGGAAGGGAGGAGCAGGAAAGAGTGGAAAGGGATCCCCCAAATAGGCAAAAATACCAGCTTCTGGTGGCAGCCCTGATTTACCCAAACAGTCTGAACAGGCCAAAGCCCCATGCTAAATCTTAGGCTATTCTGGTCCACATCTCTCCTCCTATCTTTCTTCCACATCTCTCCACTTATCTGTCCTCCAAAAACTACCAAGGCTTTTCCTGCTGGCCACCGCTCTCCGCACCAGTCTCCAAATGAGACAGCCCAGCAGTGTGATCCCCTGAAGAAAGGTTTTTTTCCACACACAGTGGTTTAGCTCAGTGGCTTCACTGTTCTCTTGCTTACCCTGCTCAGCAACTCAGCGTCTAAAGCGGAAATTGTATTTCCCGCCTCACATTTCTTTCTCTGTATGGCTAAACTTTCTCTGCTCTGCTCACCGACTTTTCCTGTGGATTCTTGAACTTATTCTATCTTAGAAAGTCATAATAAGTTGTGCTCACTTAAGATTTTCTAAATTTTATTTAAGTTGTAATGTTTTCTTTCCTTCACCAATGCTGGAGTTGGTTGTGGGGATATAGCTGTCTTTGAGTCATTTCTATTCTTCTAAGTAACCCCTCACCCATAATCCTATAAGTAATTCTCAAAAAATTGGTTTACCAATATGGACTTTGGTGGTGTCTGTACTTTTATCTGTCATCAAATCCCTATCTGTAGTGAGCAGACGTCCGTTCAAGTCTCCCCAGGTATAGCATCACACAAAACAAAACATATACCCTGAAGTTTCAAAAAACACTTAAGAAAAACAGTTACTATCCCCATTCTGCTCCAGTGATTCTTCTCTCCCCACTTCCAGATTCTTAGCTACAAAATCTCCACCTTGAAGTCATTGAGTGACTGAGTCCTGTGCCCTGATCACACTGAGGTCAGAACTCTAGATGCCACCTCTCTGGATTAAATAAAGTATGTTCTAGCTGATTGAGATTATTTAAATTCTCATTTTATTTCTTCCTACAAACCTAATCCTTACTTATTCTGACACTTTATAGTTTTCTCATTTCATGATTATAAGACTTCTGTAACAATGAACATGTAGCACACTCCAACGAGAATATAGAAATCACAGGTACTGGAGTGTTAGGGATAACTAAAGCTAAAATTCTAGGCAGAAAAAAACAGGATAGGCAAAAATCCTAAGATGAAAAGTTTTGAGTAATTAGATTGATTTAGTCAAATGACCTACATTTATACTAACCAGGTAGCTAAGGAAATATTTTGGTTGGAACCTTGAAAAAGCTTTGCTGAGGGGGGGGGCTCCTTCCACTCCTTCAGCCAATAGCCTTTAAGATACCAGTCCACTTGGGCATGGTCTCTTTTGCTTTAAAAAGCAGCAGTAGCCCTGCTCTTGTTTTCTTGCTTCTGGCTCCTGCTTCCGGCTGCTAGACTCTGTTCCTGTACACTCAGAGAACTGTTATCTAGGACAGTGATCTGTAAGTTTCCCCTTAAATAAATAACTCTTTTATTAATCATAATTCCAAACCGGTGTGGGATTATTTTGTGACTTACGCCTTCAGAACTTGACCTCACTGAGATGGGATTTCCTGATGTCTTGATGGCCTGCATCGTTTTAAGAAAAAATGCAGCTTTAATTAAAATATCTTCTTCCCTGCTCCCATATCCGTCCTTCCTCCATTTCAACCATCCCACTTCCCCAAGCTCTCCCCAACCCTTCCCTTCTCCCTTCTCTCTCCTCCTCTCCCCTTCCCTCCACCCCGCCCTCACCCCTATGCTCCCAACTTTTGCCTGACGATCTTGTCTGCTTCCAGTTTCCAGTAGGATCTATATTATGTTTTTCTTTGGATTCACCTTATTAGCTTTTCTAGGAATGCAAACTATAGGCTCAATGTCCTTTGTTTGTGGCTAGAATCCACTAATGAGTGAGTACATAGCATATTTATATTTTTGGGTTTGGGTTATCTCACTCAGGATGTTTTCTATTTCCATCCATTTGCATGCAAAATTCAAGATGTCATTGTTTTTTTACCACTGAGTAGAGCCATTTTGGGGTTGGCAAGAGGTTTGGCTCTGGAGGGGTTCCCAGGAGTCCACGGGGATGACCCCAGCTAGGACCCTGGGCAGTGGAGGAGAGGGTGCCTGAACTGGCCTTGTCCTGTAGTCAGACTGATGACTATTTCGAATATCACCATAGAACCTTTGTCTGGCGACAGATGGAGATGGAGATAGAGACAGAGACCCACATCAGAGCACTGGACTGAGCTCCTGAGGTCCAGTTCAAGAGCAGAAGGAGGGAGAATATGAGTAAGGAAGTCAGGACTGCAAGGGGTTGGTCCACCCACTGAGACAGTGTGCCTGATCTAATGGGAGTTCACCAAAGCCAGCTGGACTGGAGCTGAACGTGCATGTGATCAAACTGGACACTCTGAATGTGGCTGACAATTGGGGCCTACTGAGAAGCCAATGATAATGGCACTGGGATTTGTCTCTATTGCATGTACTGTCTTTTTGGGATCCTACTCTATTTGGATGCACACCTTCCTAGGCCTGGATAGAGGAGGGAGGGCCTTGGACTTCCCACAGGACAGGGTACCCTCTCTTAGGACTGGAGGGGGAGGGGGGAGGGTGAATCAGGGAGCAGGAGGGAAATGGGAAGGGGGAGGAAGTGGAAAGTTTGAATGATATTATTTATAAAGCAATAAAAAATAAAGAAAAAAGAAAAACCTGAAGTCAGAGAAAAAGCAGCCAAAAAAAGAAAAAAATGCAGCTTTGCTGTATATACATTTATATTAAACAAGTACCTCTCATAATCTATACTTTTAGATGTGATTTTAATAAACATTCACATAAGCTTTCAAATATTCACCTCTAATTATTTTATCAATCAAAATATGTTTATTACAATGCTTCTCCTCCACAGTTCTCATATAATCTTACTTTTTTAAGAATCTTGAGACAGACACTCAGCACAGGTGGAAACAGTGAAGTGAGAACTGTTGGAAAGAGACAAAACTTAGGTAAGAAAAAAATCATTCTGAGTAGCAGGTCACAGATGCCCCTTTGTGCATTATAAATCCTCACCACATTTTTAAATGACGGTATCAGCAGGTACTTCTTGCCCTTCATTATCTAGTGGAGATATTAATGACTACATTAACAGGACCTCCAAGCTAACTATGAGGAAAAAAACTCAAATGAAAGCACCTAAGTCTGCTGTTTAGGAATGAAGCAGCATAAGGCTTTCTGAAGACACCTGTGTCTATTTGGAGTCTTCTATTTTACGTGTACAACCTCAGGAACTTGACAAACTTAGCCATGATGTGCCAACCTTATCAGCTACTCGTAGGCCTGGCGCACAACTTTTTAAATTATACGCTCCAAAGAAACAAAGAATGCTTTTGCCCCTTTCAAAGCCTCAACTAGACATGTTCCACCCATAAGAGGTAGCAAATTCCCAGAGTCAAACTCAGACACTAAGAATATAATGTGAACTAGGCAAAATAAACTTCTTTCCACAAGTTTGCATTCTCATAGAAAGACCTTGGCTGACTCTGCAATCAAGCTTCACAAAAAAGGGCAAAGTTCCTCAGTCTTTTATTATTATTATATTATATTATTATTAATAATTTATAAAAATTTCCACTTCCTCCTCTCCTCCCAATACCCTCCCACTACCCCCAAGGTTCCTCAGTCTTTTTCCTGCTTCTAAACATGCTGTTCCCAAAATCATACAACTTATCTGCATACATTACACAACTTTTAAAATTCCACACAACACAATGCTCTTTAGATCAGTTGCCTTAACCAAAAAAGAAAAATAAATAAAATAGAATCTTCTAAGTTCAATGAGTTACTATGCTTTTCCCTAAATATCTATAGAACATTAATTAGAGTTTAGAAATAAGAAATGAAGTCGGGCTGGGCAGTGGTGGCGCACGCCTTTAATCGCAGCACTCGGAAGGCAGAGGCAGGCGGATCTTTGTGTATTTGAGGCCCATCTGGTCTACAAGAGCTAGTTTCAGGACAGGCTCCAAAGCTACAGAGAAAGCCTATCTCGAAAAAAAAAAAGAAAAGAAAAGAAAAAAAGAAATGAAGTCAGACACTTGAATGAGTAAGTATAAATTTTAATTTATAAAAGTGTATCATCTTCTTAGAACTAATATGGATATTTCATAAAAACATTATTTGGAGTAACACCAAAATATTCAGAGTGGTCATGACTAGATGTCTGAAGTGTAAACAATTTAAAATGGATTCAATGCTGGTCAGAACTCACTCAAATGAACCAATGGTGTCTCTTCCTATATCTGTATTCGGCTATGTCATGGTAATTGTCTGAAATCACGCAGTGTGAGAGCACTTACATCTGGGGAACTGGAAAAATCCCACATATCTGATTTTTCCTTTCCTATAGGAAAGCCAATTGTTTTTTAAATTATTACTTTTTATAGTCTCTAGACTTTCCTCGTAAGCACATATTGCAATTATAATTTGGAGGTTATTTTTAAAGGAAAAATTGAGCCTATTAACTTCTGTGTAAATAATACCCTTCCCTAAAGTACGATGAAAAAGCCCTTTCTCCTCCATAAGAGAGCCATTATCCATAGGCTTGGCCTAAAATTACCTACGCAATCTAAACTCTGGTACTCATATAAACAAGCAGCATGAAAACACATTTCATCTAAGTAAGGGTTTCAGGGAGAAAACACACACCATGGATTAGCACATTAAAATTTCAAATCATTGGGAACCACTTACAAAGCAGACCACGGTTCTGTGGAAAGGGAAAGGTCTGAATTGCTTGGTGTCTAGGAGCCACACTGTACCCCCCAAGTTTCACTATTCCTATGCTGTCCAAATTCTGAGGCTATCACCCAAGGAGAGATGAACCATTTCATATTCTTCAACCTTATGACTATTTTTGAATGCTAATACTTAACATAATTACCCACTAAGCTACTCTCAAGTTTTTCTCCAGAATCTCCCAATGAAGAGATATAAGGTAACTGTGCAGTAAGTACAGAAACTTCATTTAAAAAGAGACAATACCCCAGCTATTAGTTATGGATGGGTAAATAAGTTAGCACTGATACCATACCACTTCATGAAGGAACAAGATGATGTCTTCCGTCTTCCTTTGGCATCAGGTATATATGTGGAAAACACACATACATACACACATACATACATACACACATAGAGAGAACATGCGAACAAATTGAATGAGTAAGTTTTTAAAAAGAATTTTGATTAAGTTATTGTATTCTTAGCCAGAAAATTGAAAGTAAAAATAAAATCAAGTTCAAACACAGAACCTCTATACACCTGGGGAAAAAAAACTCAAACAGTAAGTTGAGTTTAAAAAAACATACACACACAAAGTACTTACCAATCAAGCCGTAGGCTTTGCCACTGTATGAAACAGAGACTGGCCTAAAGAGGGAGAAGAAAAAGCATTTGTTATGTAGAGTAAACATTCAGTGAAATCTACTTGACACTGATGTTTTTTGTCATATTCAACCAAATCCATTCATCCCTCTGTGTTCCTTTTACGTGAAATGGGAGACACGGGAGAGGAATGCGGATACTTTAGCATTCAGATTGCAAATCCTTCCCACAGATGCCTGAATTCATTGACAATTTTTAACAAAAGCTTAAGATGTAGAAATGTATGTTAGAAACTAGCTGACTTGCCAGACTATTCAAAAACCCTACAGTGAAAATAAGCTAAATGACTTTTAGACTCCCAGAATGCCTTACAATATCAGCAACATCTGCAAAAGAAATGGAAGGGTCAAGGTCTGCAGAACTGGCCTATTTGCTACTTACATTGCTTGTATATGCTACCTGGACATCTATACCAAATATACGCTGTGAGTGGGATAGACCAATAAGCTCCCATGTCTGCTATCTGTTGCATAGGTTCTGTATCTCTACTCACTCCCATCTCAGAAATAGAAGTGGTTTCATATTATCTTCAACATCACATTATAATACCCAAGAAGAGCTACCTGAGCAGCACTCCCCCACTCTCCTGATTGATGCTTGCAGCTTCGTTTACAGTCCACTCCAGGCAGTTCTTCCACTGTCACCTAGCTTTCCAAAAACAAACAAACAAACAAAAGAAATTTTTTAAATTTAAACCTCAAAGCCCATTCTTGAGAAATAAGAACAATATGGTGTTAATGTGTCTCAGTGGCAGTCACAGAACACAAGAAGGTAAGTAGTTACTGGAAAAGGATGCCTCTGCCTAATTAAAGGAATAGGTCGTAGGATGAGAGATGGCTCACAGTCCTTACAGAGGACCAGAATTCAGTTCTCAGCACCCACATCAGGCTGCTCACAATCAACTGTTAATTCCAGCTCCTGGGCATCCAACTACTCTTCTCACCTCCATGGGCACCTCCGCACATGTGCACATAAACAAAACTAAATCTTAGGGGCTCAAAAGAATAGGTTGTATGGAATAACTCAGCAACTCTGTAGCAGTGACTCTGTCACTGTGTGCATTTTGGATCTCTGGAGACCCAAGAAAAGAGTTTTTAACATCCTTTTAGTGATGGTACAGGAAAGAGTTCAGAGCTCTGAATTTCTTTAAGCCATCTTAAAAACAGGTTCCTATTCTGCCTTCCCTTTACACACCTGTAAGCAGGCCATGAAAGTGGTTTTTCACCATATTTTAAAGAAGGTTCTGCACTAACCTGTAAGAACATTCACGTGTGAACAGGTAGTCAAACATTACCTGGCTGGGACACTGGCGCTCTTTCCCAGAGGAACTTCTGAAAGTGGATGGATGGGGAGACAGGAGGCAATCATGCAGAGAAAAAGAGGATATAAGGTAAACAGCACATTCTATGTCTGACTATATAATCAAAATTACTACACAGATTTTTGACACTCCCTTCAAAATGAACCATAGTTCATACTGAATTCATCAAGAAATTATTAAATATTACCTAGTAGGCCATGTCCATTAATTTCTAGCAGGAAAATGTCAAGTTTACTTATCAAGAACGCGATGAAAAACTCATACAGGATTATGAACAACAACCTCTGAAATGGGAAACTGAGCTGTTAACCAGATTATACAAGATCACATCATTATATTAGTGGAAACAATCAGCAACACAGTAAATCAGAAAAGCAGACAAGACAAAAAACTTACATGATTTAGGGAAATTCTATAGATTATTCTAACCATTAAATAATAATATTACCATGTGAATACTAAAATTAGAGTTTCAGGGAATTAAGAAAGGGCCAAACTTCAGACCTTCTAATACTGTCTTTTGAGAATGAAATGTGGAAAATATCACCTATAGGACTCTAGGGGTCAAAGGGACACAGCCAAAGTCCACTTAAGCCTGATACCTGAACACAAGGGCCACAGCTCTTCCTCAGGTCTAGTGCTCTGCTTGAAAAGTTAGGATTTGCAAGGCTAATGTCCCATTTCCTAAACCCTTTATACCTTTTATAAACAAAAGCAAAAAGAAATTTTAAGCCTACCAACAATTTATCATTCTGATTTAAAATCTGGGTGGAGAATACCTGAAAACCAAAGACAGCAGTAAAGGCTGGCAAAATGGCTCAGCAGGAAGTACCACTTGTCACCAAGCCTGCCAACCTGCACTTCATCCTGGGGGGCCCTACATAGTAGGAGGGAGCTACTCCCACAAATTGTCCTCTGACCTCTTACACATGCCATGGCGCGCACACACACACACACACACACACACACACACACACACACACACAAACATTTTTAAAGGGTTCAGTTAAGAGACTTAGCTACAAAAACAACATACATAATTCAACTCCAAATCAAGAATAAAACATGTAGCTGGGCATGGTGACACACACTTTCAACTCCAGCACTCCACTCAGAAGAGGCAGGATGAATCCCTGTGAGTTAAAGATAATCCTGTTTACATAGCAAGTTACAGACCCGTCAGGGCTACAAAGTGTGGCACACTACATGCCAAGAATCTCAGTCCCAAAGAGACCAACCTGGGCTATATATCTATCAAAACTGCTTCTTTTAAAAACGGGGGTGACAAAAACCAATGACTCTGAACAAAACATAATCTGAAAATGTTGTTAAATTTAATTTAATTATGTTAAGCCTACAATTCCATATGCTGACTTTAAAAGCTAATGTCAAATGCTTAAAAGAATTGAGAACGATATGATTTCTCTCTATCTTGATGTGAATATATAACCCGTGTCATGCAACAGAGGCATGCATATAAACAGGTCGTATTGCAAATCTAAAATAGCTGTACTGGGTCAGGGGCAGCAGCATGCATCTACAGCGTGCAATCGTGATATTCAGAATCTGCAGGAGGATCCTTTCAGCCCACGTATTTGGGACCATTATGAGGCACAGAATGAGAGCCTGACTAAAACTAATAAACACAAAATAATATAAAATGCCTGCATTTGTGACATCATTTAAAGCATTCCTGCCCGATTACCATGTATTCAAAGGGGCATGTGTGCTCTGACCAGTCTTTATTTGTAAACAGAAAATTTCTATGTCTTTATTTTTCTCATGAAAAATCTTGAAATGAGGACCTCCATTAGAATTTTTAAATTAATACACAACTGCACTACAAAATATTTAACTTCAATTCTACACAGAAATGTCTGGGAGAGGTGATACACACCTAAAATTCCAGCACCTAAGATGTAGAAGCAGGAGAATCAGAAATTTAAGGTCAGCCTCAGTTACATAGTGAGGTTGAGGTTAGTTGAAACTTCATTAGGTCCTATTCTCAAACAGAAAACCAAAAACTAACCAATCAAAAAGACCAATTACACAAGACTTCCAAATGTACTTTACTGCCCTAACCTATCAAATATTCACACGTTTCTTTTCTGAAACATCAAGTTGACTTTTGCCAGATGGTAAAAGCACTTGTCCTGCAAACTTAGCAACCTAAGTTACATTCCCATCTCCCACAGTTGGAGAAGTTAAATGACCTTGAGAGTTGTCCTGACTTCCACACGTGCTATGTGCACCTACATACGAATGCATACATGCACACATACACATACAAACAATAAAAACATAGTTTATGTAAATGCCTCACATATTGCTAAGTAAACACCCATCAGACTAGTGGTACAACTGAATTATAAAATTCTACCACTAAAATATAAATTAATAGAACAGAAATTTTTCTGTTTTTTAAAATCACTGTACAAGAAGACTGATGACAAAATTAAACCACAAAGTGGCATTAACAAATGAGAGAGACTTACGAAATTCACAGAAAGACAACTAGCTATCACTTATTAAGTATCCTAAATTTTAGATCAATCCCTCAGAGTATGATTTTTTTTTCTTCTTTCCTGTTTGAAAATATGCCAGGGCTGTTACACAGAGAAACCGTGTCTCAAAACATAAAAAATGACCCCACAAAATAGCAAAAAAGAAAAGAAAAGAAGAGCAGCAACCTAAGATCCTGCTCAACCAAGTCGATTCCCTCTCACCTTTTCTGATTTTTAAAATGATGCTTGGTTATTGAGGCCAGACAGAGCGCAAACTTGTGACATTACACTGTTCCCTCTTCACCCTGCACATGCGTCTTAGTAACCAAGAAAACAAGCGTATCACTGGATTTTCCCACTTTTAATTTGAAAATGCTATCAAACTACAAAACCATACACAAGAGGATCCAAAAGCAATAATTAACCAAATAAAATAAATTAGGTTGTAAAGGTCAGAGCCTAACAATGCAGCCCAATTTAACAGAGTCTCAAAGCACACCACCTTATAAGCCAACCTTATCTTTAAAATAAATTCTTTACTTTTACTTGTATGGGTGTTTCACCTGCTTGTCTATATATACCATGCATTTAGTACCCACAGGGGCCTGAAGGGGATGGGCAATTCCTTGGGACTGGAGTTACAGCCAGTTTGTGTACCCCATACCTTCAGTACCCATCAGAGGCCAGAAGAGGGCAACATATCCCTCGGGACTGAAGTTATGGCCAGTTGTTAGCCACTCTATGGGTGCTGGGAATCAAACCTGGGTTCTTCTACGAGCAGTCAGCAGTGCTTAATCTGAGACACCCTCTACCCCGCACCATCTACATACTTTATTATAAATATTTTTGTAGTTCAGGCTGGCTTTGCACTCACCATGGAGGCAAAAACGCCCTTAAAACCTGTTTCTTTTGCCAGCACCTTTCAAAGACTGGGATTCTGGGCATTCCCGCTTTAACCATTAGGAGCTCAACCTAATGGCTAGTCTGTCTCCTAGCCATTTTAAAAAAAATTAGTAAAGAGGCAGTGGTGGCACATAACTTTAACCCCAGCAACCGGGAGGCAGAGGCAGGCGGATCTCTGAGTTTGAGGCCAGCCTGGTCTATAGGGTGAGTTACAATACAGCCAAGAACACAGAGAACCCTTTCTCAGAAAAAAAGGTGTGGGGGGGGTGGCGGCTACACAGAGAAACCCTATCTCAAAAAAAAAAAAAATTGAGTAAAGTGGGTTTCATTATATTTTCTCACATATAAACTCTTAAAAAATAGAGATATATTACTATTCTCCTACATAACTGAACTTTTAGTATCACCAAAGTATATTATTCAAGGTAGACATTTATAAAGCACATATTAAGCCTAGCGGTGCTGGCGTACACCTTTAGTCCCAGCACTCGGGAGGTGGAAGCAGGTGGATCTCTGTGAATTTGAGACCAGCCTCGTCTATAGAGCTAGTTTCACGACAGCTAGGGTTGTTAAACAGAAAAACCTTGTCTCGAAAAACTAATAATAATAATAATAAAATAAATAAGCGCATACTACATATGACTAAAAGATAAACATTATATATAAATTATATGTACAAAATATAACCTCTAAGAATTAAAATAAACCTTAAAACTGCTTCTAGACGCCGCTCCTATCAAGGCTTCCTGGTCAGTTGACGGTTGACGGTTGACGTTCCGGTCCTGACCACGCTCCGGCGCTCCTGACCACGCTCCAGCGCTCCTGGCCTCGGCACTCCCAGCTCACCCTCCTGGAAGCTTCTCCAACTCAAGGTTCCCCTTCACCACTCCTTGTAACCTTTCTGTCAGCTTGCTGTCCCATGTTTGCCTCAGGGGCTTACTACCCCCACAGCTTTCTGGAACAAACAGTGTCCCCGAAACCCACACTCCAAAAGCGAAGACGAAAGAGGGGACTCGCTGCTTATGAGTCCGCTTTTATAGGGAGTTTATGGCCCCACCTCCCTAGATCTAGATTGGTTGTGGCTAAGATGATTGACAGGGATAATGTCTACTCACATGTTCTCTTTAACTAGAGAACCTGCTTAATATAGATACTTACTCCTCATTGGTGAAAAGTGTTTGCATTTAAATCCATCTGACTGCTGCCGCTACAAGAATTGTGGGAAAAGGAAAGTGAAACCCACAGTGAGGTAGTTCATGTTTCACACACTGATTGGTCCCCGCCAAATTAAAAAAACCCCACTAGGCGCCTTCTCGAGATGACATCATGTTATTGCCTTTTATGGAGAGTTCTTTCCCGCCATTTCTGCCTTTAGCCGTTACAATTGCGTCAGATGCCTGACTCCTTTCCCCCTTTTCTGCCTTAGCTGTTACTATCACACCAGATGTCTGGCCGTGACTGGTTTTGGGGGGGGGTGGCAGGAGTGCTGAGGGACACGTAATGGAGCTTGAGACCACTGGAAAAAAGATCCCTAGACTCATTACAGATTATAATTACCAAACTTAATAAAAGTGCTCACATGGCCACAGACTCTAAGCCAAATCAGAGGCATGCCTTACCTAAGCGGGTGGAGGAAAGGTTGTGGGGGGGAGTTTGGTATTTTTTTTTTCCGAGATGTGGTTTCTCTGTAGCTTTGGAGTCTGTCCTGAAGTTGCTCTGTTGGCCAGGCTGGCCTCAAACTCACAGAGATTCACTTGTCTCTGCCCCCTGAGTGCTGGAATTAAAGGCATGGTTTTTAAAAATAAAAATCACAATTACTCCACTGTGGCAGAATTTACAGCTATGTGAGAAACTGCCTTGCTCCCCCCAGTTATATGACTAACTGCCTCGCTGGCTCACTCGCTCGCTTGCTCTGCCTAAAGTGATAAATGGGCTTACAGACGTCAGAGGCAGAGGTTAATCATTTCACCACAGATACATAATTCTGAAAGTTGGGGTTTTCGATAATTTAGGTCAGGGTCCCACAGCTACTAAAGTGGGTACCTGGTGTAATTATCTGTCCTGTTCCTTTAAGAGGCAAGCCACGCCCCCACCCCATGTCCATGGAGGCAAGCTGATCTTCAGCTTCCAGTCTGAGTCCTTCCCTTTTCTGTCTTTCTTCCATAGAGGTAGTTGCTGCTGTGGCTCCTCTCCTCCCCTCCCCCATTTGTTTCTCTCTCTCTCTCTCTCTCTCTCTCTCTCTCTCTCTCTCTCTCTCTCTCTCTGCCTTTCTCTCTGCTCTTCTCCCTCTCTCTCCCCTTCCCTTCCATAACCCACTAAATAAATATACAAACTCACTCTGCATGGTGTGCCTATCCATGTCTCTGTCTCTCACTCCGCGGCTCCCCTGCCTGGGACCAGCTGCCTTCGGTGTGCCCATCTGTCTGTCTCTCCTCGTGGAACTCACTGCCCCTCGTGGCCCACTGTGACCACTTTGGGAACTGCGTCGTCGCTGCCTGGGACTGGCTGCTAGGGACCCACTGCCTGCTCGGGACCCACTGCCTGCTGCCTGCCACCACTTTGGGGGACCTGTGGCGTGGTCTCATGGCCCACTGCTGCAGCCACTTGGGGATCCGCAGCATTTTACTTTTACCATTATACCTGGTATAAAATGAAGTTTGCTCGCCACCACTTCAGTGAACAGTCTGCTGGGTATTGTGGATGTTACAAAATTCTGTGTAGCCCAAGGTAAAAAAAAAAAAAGGCAGTAAATGTGTCCCTGGCCAGATGGTGGTGCACACCTTTAATTCCAGCACTTAGGAGGCAGAGGCAGACAGATCTCTGTGAATTCAAGGTTAGCCTGGTCAACAGAGGGAGTTCCAGGACAGCTACGACTATTACACAGAGAAACCCTGTCTCGAAAAACAAACAAAACCAGAAAGAAAGCTTGGTTAAAAAAAAAAATTTCAAAAATCCCCTGGACCCTGGACTGTTCAGAACCAGAAATTTAACCTATAAAATAATAAATAATATTTCACATGAACTGGAAGAAACTACCACAACTTGAAAATTGAGGGGTGGAGTGTGGAATTAAGTGAGAGAATTAGACTTAACGCATCTGTATAGTTTTGGGGTATAGTGTGCTCACTAAGGTATGCTGATTCAGTTCTTTTTTTTCTTATCCTTTTCAGAAGCCTTCAGCATGAGAGAAGATTAATTATAGAATTTTGTCAATTTTGTACAGAACTTCTATAAATATCCATGCACATAGCATCCTTATCAACAGCACTAGAGATCATACCAGGGATCCATATTTTGAAAAAGCCTCCAAAGTGATATAACTAGAGTTGAGAGGGGTGCGAATGGCCTGACTGTAGCACTCCTAACAGGGTCAGCTCAGCCAGCCATCCTAATAGATCAATTAAAGAGACAATGATTGCTGAAATGAAGAGAGATTTTTAATCAGTGTGCACTGGGGAGAGGAAAAGACAGGTTTAAACACAGTAATTAGAGCAGGAGAGTGAGACATATGCATAGCAAGCACATCTAGCTAAGGTGTGTTCCCACATATGTACATGCACACAGATACACAGACACACATTTATACACACCCACACATACACATACTCACACTAATGAAAATAATAATCACCAAAAATAATGCCTATAGAGATGCTCAGACAGTAAAGTGTTTACAAAGCAAAAAGACCTGGAACTGGTTTAGCAGGTGAGAGCACTGTATGCTTTTCAGAGGACCCTAGTTCAATTCCCAGCACCATCATGTATTGGCAGGAGACTGTTAGTTCGTTCCCAGCCACTCAGCCCCAAAATAATCACATAGAAATTATATTAATTAAATTACTGTTTGGCATATTAGCTTATGTGTATTTCTAGCTAGCTCTTATAACTTAAATTAATCCATTTCTATTAATCTGTGTATTGCCACGAGGTTGTGGCCTATCTGAAAAGTTTTTGTGGACTCCAGAGGAAGTGTCAGTCCCTGGCAGCAGCTAAAGCTTCTCCTTGACTCTGCCTTCTTTTCCCCAGCATTCCATTTAGTTTTCCCCGCCTAGCTCTATTCTGCCCTATCACAGACCAAAACAGCTTCTTTATTCATTAACCAATAAAAGCAACACATATGCAGAAGGTCTTCCCACACTAAACATTGTAGCTTAAAACCATCTGTAAACTCTAGTTCCAGGTGATCCAGTGCACTCTGCAGGTACCAGGCACAGACAGATACCCATCCAGGCAAAATACCCATAGAGATAAGAAAAGATAATATGAGATAAAAATAATTTAATTTTAAAAACACAGCACACGGGCCTAAGTTTGAACTCCAATACTAACATAAAAATACATAGTAGTGTAATATGAGGGCTGGCTTGTTTGGGTATCTGTCCCGCCCAGTACCCCACAGTCGGCAAATCCCAAAGAGAAATCACACACAGGACTCCATAAGGTTATAAACTGATTGGCCCATTAGGTGAGGCTACTTATTAGCTCTTATAACTTATGTTACCCCATTATCCTTATCTACGTTAGCCACACGGCTCAGTACCTTTCTCAGCTGGGCAGCTTACATCTTTCCTCTCTGGTGGTCTGGGCAGGAGTGGCAGAGGAAGCTTCCTGCTTCCCAGAATTCTCCTGTTCTCATTGCATCACCTCTACTTTCTGTCTGGTTTTCCCACCTATACTTCCTGCCTGGCCAATCAGCGTTTTATTAAAATACATGATTGACAGAATACAGATAATTCTCCCGCACCATAGTAGTGTACATTTGAAATCTTAATATATGGGAGACAGAGAATAGTGAATCACTGAGACTGTCAGGTTAGCTAGCCTAGCCAAATTAGAGAGCTCCGGGATAATGAGAGGAACTATGCGAAGAAACAAGATGGATGGCTCTAATGGAATGACACCTGAATTGACCTCTGGTGTATACACAAACATGTGTACCCCCAGCATACTTAAACACAACAAGGAAAATTTAAAAAACAATGATATTCACACAAAGAATAACAAAAATAAGATTTTTTTTTTAGGAAAAACTGAAATTCAAAGTTTATACTCTGATAAATACCACAAAATTAAATATATATATATATATATATATATATATATATATGATACACACACATATGAGTGAATCCTATGGAAGAGGAAGCTGAAAGTATGTAAGAGCCTGAGGGAATGGTGAGCACAGAGAAAACAAGGCCCTCTAAATCAACAGGGCTAGTGCACATTAGATCTCACAGAGACTGAGGCAGCATGCACAGAACCTCCATGTGTCTGCACCAGATGGCATCTCAATGCTGAAAGAACATGCCTGCAATCCCTAACACAGACATTATCTCCAATTGACAACCACTTGCAACTGAAAATTCGTTTTCTTCAATGGAGGTCTCACTATTCTTTTGAGTAGGCTGCATGTCTAACAGTAGATGGCCAATGGAAAATGAGCTCAAGGGCTTCTCTTTCTCTTTTAAAATTTTTTCTTTTTTATTTTATTTATATATTTTTCATATTTTTCTCTGTTTTTGCCTTATAGGCCCTTTGCATATATATTCTGGCTCCCAGTTTAGTGTTTTTATGAGATTCCTGAGTACAGGGATTCTTGATTGTGCAAATGGGTAGATCTCTGTCTGTGTCCCTTCCTAAATCTATAATTTACTATTACATTGATGACATTTTGCTGTTTTAAATGTAGATACTTTAGAAAGAATGTTTGAAGAAGTAAAGAAAGATTTGACTAAATGGGGACTACAAATTGCTCCTGAAAAATACAGAGAGGAGATTCTATTAATTACCTAGGTTGTAAAATAGGTTTATAGAAAATTAGAACACAAAAAGCACAAATTAGAACACTCAATGACTTTCAAAGATTGCTAGGAGACATTTCAAATATATGACCCACTGGTGGGATAACACCTGATCTAATAATCCATTTAAATAAAATCTTAGATGTTGACAAAGACTTAAATAGTCCCAGGGAATTAACAGCTGAATCTAAGAAAGAGTTAACTTTGATTTAAGAAAAATTATAGAAGGCACATGTGGATCAGGTAGGTACAAATCTTTATTGCATTCTAGTCATATTGCCTTCCAGAATTTCCCCTACAGGAATTTTAATGCAGAGGGAAGATATTATCTTAGAATAAAACTTTTTACCGCATAAACCAAGTGAAAAATTAAACCCTCGTGGTAAAATATAAAGTAATAGAAATGGGTTAACCAAAGATAAAGGAGCTAGACAGCAATATGCTTAAGTGATTGGCCAAGCAGTGATTTAAATATCATTCCTGTGTGGTTATTTTGGGTCTAAGCAGCTGGGAAGAAACAAGCATGCCAATGTGGCCAACTAAATCCATTTAAAACCTGAGAGAACTTGAGAAGGAATTCTAGACACAAAAGAACGAAGTTTAGCAGTTTCTTGGTAGCCACAATTTTTTTCTAGATGGGCTTGCAGCAAGCAAGGGTGCCACAGCTGCTTTAAGAGAGGTGCAGTAAAAACTGAGTGCCTTCTTTTAAAACGGTAGCTTCTTGGTTAGCCAGCACAAATGGCTCTGACTCTTTTGGGAGGTCTGGCTATGGAGCATTTGAATGGGGTCTGTGAACAGAGTGCTACAACTTGATTAATTGCAACACAGACCTGCTGTGTGCCTAAAGATGGTGCAATGTACATGGCTCTCAGTAGCAGTGAACTTGCTTCCACTGTGTTGGACAGGGTGGAGCAATCAGGCAGGGCCCTGTTGGCCCTAGCCATGCCCACTTAGCATAAAAAAGCGGTTATGGTCAGAAAAGGATTACAGATTTGTAATTAAGACAAATCCTGATGGAAAAGACCTCTAAATGGGTCAGGTTGATTGAGTTGGGAGAAAGATAGAAGAAGAGAGAGAGAGAGAGAGAAAGAGAGAGAGAGAGAGAGATCTTGGTAGAGAGGGCACTTATGGGGTTAGGGAGAAAAAAAAGGAGGACCCTAAAAGGGACACATATTGAAGGCCTCAGGAGAGGGAAATAGTTAAGATCTCCTGGGTAAACTGGGAAGGGAAGTAGAAGAAGGGGACGGGGGAAGGGAATATGAGGGATCAAGATGGTCGAGTTGGGGGTGGGACAGAAAGGGAGAGTAAAGAAAGAGCTATCCTAATTAATAGAGGGGCAATTATGGGGTTAGAGAGAAACCAGGTACCAGGGAAACTCCCAGAACCCACAGGATGACCCCAGCTAAGTCTCCTAGCAATAGTAGAGAAGGTGCTTAAACTGGCCTTCCCCTGTAATTATATTGGTGATTATGCTAATTGTCATCACAGAGCCTTTATCCAGTAACTGATGGAAACAGATGCAGAGCTCTACAGCCGAGTACTGAGCAGAATTCTGGAAGTCCAATTGAAGATAGGGAGGAGAGATTATATGAGCAAGGGGATCAAGATCATGATGGAGAAACCCACAGAGACAACTGACCTGAGCTTGTGGTAGTTCATAAACTCTGGATTGACAGTTAGGGAATCAACATGGGACTGACCTAGGCCCTTTGCATGAAGGTGACAGTTATGTAGCTAGAACTTTTGTGGAGCCCCTTGCAGTGGGACCAAGACCTGTCTATGATGCATGAGCTGGCTCTTTGAAACCTATTCCCTATGGTGGGATGCCTTGCCCAACCTTGATGCAAGGGGAAAAACTTGTTCCTGTCTCAACTTGATAAGCTACACTTTATTGATTCCCATGGAGGCCTTACCCCATGGAAGAGGAGTATATGTGTGTGGGGGATAGAGGGAAGGTAGGAGGAGGGAAAAGGAGGAGAAAAGGGAGGGGAAACTGTGGCTAGTATGTAAAATAAGCAAATAAAGAAAGAAAAAAGAAAAAATGCTCAGTCAATAGCTCAGACTTGTTACTAACTAGCTCTTACAACTTAACCTATTTTTATTAATCTGTGTGCTGTCCTAAGGCTCATGGCTTTTATTTCTATCCCATTTTGTATGACTAACTCATTCTCCATCTGGCCGACAACCCTCTCCACTCCACCCTTCTTTCTCCCAGAGTTCTCTGTACCTGGGTGTTCTGCCTATACTTCCTGCCTTTCTACTGGCTGTCAGCTTTTTATTAATTAATGAGAGTAATACATATTCACAATGTACAAAAGAATTATTCTTCTGTAGAAGAAAAACATTTTTAAACCGATTATAGTTTAAACCTATTATAGCTGGTGAGATGGCTCAATAGTAAAGGCACTTGCCACCAGCCTGACAATCTTTGTTAGAGTCCAAGGACCAACACAATAGAAGGTGAGAGTCAACTCCTACAAGTTGTCCTCTGACCTGCACTTCCATTCTGTGGTACATGCACACATATAAAATAATTAAATGTAATTTAACTTTTAAAGGTATTGATCTTAGCCACTTTTCTATTGCTGTGAAGAGACACCATGACCAAGGCAACTCTTATAAAAGGAAGCCTTTAATTTGGGGCTGGCTTATGGTTTCAGAGGTTTAGTCTAATATTATCATGGTGAGGAGCATGACAAAACACAGTCACCATGCTGAAGAAATAGCTAAGTGTGGCACCATGTTCCATAAGCAGAGGGGGAGAAACTGGGCTTGGCATGGGATTTAGAAACCCAAGCACTTCCTCCAACAAAGATATACTTCCTAATTTTTTTGAATTTTGCCACTCCCTGGTAACCAAGCATTCAAATATATGATTCTATGGAGGCCATTCTTATTCAGAGTACTACATTCCACCCTCTGGCCACCATAGCCTTATAGTCATATCATCATGTAAAAAAAAAAGCATTCAGTCCAACTTCAGAAGTCCCCATAGTCTATGATAGTCTCAAGACCATTTAAAGGTCCAAAGTCTTTGAAACCCTTAGCAGTATCTTAACTGTAACCACCTATAAAATCAAAAATCACAAAACACATAGCATTCTTCCAACATACGTTCGCACAGAATCTACATTGCTATTTGAAAAGGGAGGAGAGGGAGCATAGTGCAGAAATATTGGACCAAAGCAAGTCCAAAAGCTAGGAAGGCAAACTCCAAATTCTCCATCTCTGTGTCTGATAATCAAAGCACTCCTTAGATTGTGATGGCTAAGGAAAACTCCGTTTTGTGCTAGGCACCCATTCAAAATTGCTAAAAGATAAGCTCCTAACAGTTCTGTCTTCTTACCCCCTTCCCAGAATTTTAAGCTCTTGTGAGATGATTAACCTCTTGTTCTGTTTTCTGTAAACTTCACTTATGACTATATACAGGGAGGGTGAGGCAGTTCTTCCTATAGCTAAGAGCGAGGGAGTTCCTCACAATACCTCACATAGTTGTAAATTCCACTGAAATGAAGTAATTTAATTCTAACCTGCCTGTAAAAGCCTACCCGATCCCTACTTTAAGGTGGGCCACAGTCCAAAAGCTAAGCAGGGAGACTGCGGTCAGCTGCAGCTTAAATAAAAATTTGACTAATTTTATTTTAAATCATGTTTTTGGTGTTATGATTATGGAGTGAGCTGTGACCTTGGCAGGTCCCATGGCAGATGGACTCCATGGGAGAGACACCTTTGCCATGGGTGGGTTCAAACTGCATCAGGTGATAATACGCCATACAGACAGAGGTTGAATGTGGAGTTTATTGAAAGGAGAATAGAAGGGAGGGAAGGGAGAAAAACAGAGGGGGGCAGGGAGAGGCACAGGCCTACTTGCCTCTTCAGAAGAGCAGTGCAAAAGAGAGATCCAAAGTGGGCAGAGCTTGTCTCTTAAAGGGACCTTTGCACCTGCATAGTGACATAGCAGTCATAGAACCTTGGACTGGCTAGGGTACTTCCTGGGTTCATCCTGCCAGATCACAGGGGCCAACATAATGCCTGAACCCTATCATTTGGTCATTCTAAGTGGATTTCAATTCCATATCAAGATCTCCAATTCCTTTTAGCTTTGTTGAATGCAACACATTTTTTTCTCTTGCTATGTTTCCACACCTGGTCTGCAGCTGCAGTTCTCCTTGGCAAATATACCACAGCTCTGGCATCTCCAGTATCTTAGAGTCTTTAATGAAATCCAGGCTTTGCCTTCTTAGCTTCACACAATGGCCTCTCTGGCCCTCCATGTAGGGACACCTGTGGCACATGCCTGGCCTCTGTGACTTTCCTTAGCTGCAGAGGGAGAATTCACAACCTCTTTCTTGTATCCTTGACTCTAAAGTCAGATCCATGTGGCCAAAGCTGTCATGTTCTGCTGGAACATGGCTCCTTGTTCAATTACAGTTGCATCAGCTTTCTGTTGGTGATGGTTTCCTTCACTACTTAAGCTTTTTCTTAATTTCTTTTCACAAGTTGGAAGCTCAGCTGGGTAGGGTCTTGCCCTGAGGTCACCACTCCCTTTATTTCATTTAGTTTCAGGCTTTTCTTTAAACCTTTAATCTCCTTGAGCACCAGACTGAGCTCCGTTATACTTTCTTGTGCTCCCTTTCTTCTCAAACTGTACATTTTGTATTTTTCCTTTCTCAGCTTGCTCCTTTTTATTATAGGTCTGCATAAGAGTGATAACTAATAACCACTTGACAGAGTCAATATTAGACTTTATTGAAATTGCCTCCATTAATCTATAACTCTTCAATTTAGCCTCAGGCAGATTTTTAGTGCAAGGGCAAAACAGGCCACATTCTTTGCTAAAATATACTAATATTTTCCCCTATGGAACTACTTGGGCCAGGCTCATAATTTACATTGCTTTTAGCATCACTGTCTTTCATGCTTCTACCAGTATGGCTCACTAAGGCCTGATTAAAGTGATCAAATGCTTATGGAGACCAAGCTCTAGAAACGCTGAATGTTAAGACCAAGGCCTTAAGATATTGGATTGATCCCCACCCCACAAAAACTTCCTGACTGCTGGGATTACAGATGTGAACCACCATGCTTGATAATGGATTAGCTTTGTAAGTTGCAAAGAAAATAAATCTCTGTGCAAAGAATCCAGGAAAAATGCCTTTTAAAACTGAATGAATATTGTAACACAAAATCTAAACATTATAGTGGGCCCTTACCTGTATTATAGGAAGTAAAGACAATAGGAAGTTTTTCAGGCATAAAGAAAATGAGAGAATGAGACAAAAATTGAAACCACAGAAAGATATGAACAGAAATTTACAGATATGTGGAAACTAAATAGTATGTGCTTCAACAAGAAGAAAACTGGATTAATATTAAATCTAAATTAAGAAACAAGAACACAACTTACTAAAATTATGGGATGTAACAAAAGTACTACTAAGAGTGTGATGTGGGAGTCCCCTCTATGTGTTGTTGTCATTGATTAATGAATAAAGAAACTGGCTTGGCCTGATAGGGCAGAACTTAGGTAGGTGGGGAAAACTAAATGGCATGCTGGGAGGAAGAAGGAAAAGTCAGAGAAAGATGCCATGGATCTTCCACCTGAGATGGATGCTGGTAAGCCTCTGCCACATGGCAATACACAGATTAATAGAAATGGGTTAAATCAAGATATGAGAGTTAGCCAATAAGAGGCTAGAGCAAATGGGCCAAGCAATGTTTTAATTAATACAGTTTCTGTGTGGTTATTTTGGGCTGAGCTAGCCTGGTGGCTGGGACAAACAAGCAATCACTCCCTCCAACAATTGGCGCCGGGAAATGAACAAGTGGCCAAGCGGCCTTCCTCCAACAAGAGTGTATGGTGCTTTGAAAGAAAATGGCCCCCAAAGGGAGTGGCACTATTAGGAGGTGTGGCTTTCTTGGAGTAAGGTGGTCTTGCTGGAGGAGGTATGTCACTATGGAGTCAGGCTTTGAAGTCTCATATATACTTAAGTCATGCTCAGTATCACAAACCTGTTGCCTGCAAACCAAGATGTAGGACACTTGACTCCTTTTCTAGCACCATCTCTGCCTGCATGCCACCATGTCACATCAGGATGATAATAGACTGAAACTGTGAAAATGTCCGCCACCCCAATTAAATGTTTTTCCAAGAGTTGCTGTGATCATAGTGCCTCTTAAGAGTAACAGAAACCCTAACATTGAGGACACACTGTTCTTGCAGAGGATGGAACTTTATTTCCCAGCACCCATGTCAGGCAGCTTACAGCCACCTGTAACTCTAACTCCAGGGAATTTGTGGCTTCTCGCCTATGGGCACCTATGCTCATGTGTACATAGTTACATACAGATACACACATATACATAATGAATAACAAAACACATCTCTAAAACAAGGAAAGGTATAATTATAGAGATAGGCATGGCCATGCATGCTTGTAAGTCTAGCAACAGAATGGGGAAGTAGGAGGACCAGGAGTTCAAGATTATGCCCAACTCTGTAACTCCATAGCACACTTAAGTCCAGTCTGCGTTCCTGAAGATCATATCTTGAAATACAAAAAAATGAATAAAATATAGTTAGAGTGATAAATGGTAATTACAATTTCAAAAATAAAAGAAATTATTAAAAGAAGAAAAAATCGCAAGTACATAATCTTGTGCTTCACAGAACTAGGATAAAAAGTAGCAAAGTAAATACAGAATAAACAGAAATAATAAGGATTAATGAAAAATAAATTAAGGACAAAAAAGCTCTGTAAATTCTAAAATTGTCTAATTCTTTGATTAACTAGAGAAAAGGGAGTGAAGGGGGAAGAGGAAGAGGGTGAGGGAGGGGAAGAGAGAAAGAGATAATTACAATCAAAACAGGTACACATTAAGAATAAATTTTAAGGGACTACTATAAACAATTGTATATCCATGAATTGGATAGTCTAGAAGAAAAAAGCTAAGATGTTTCACATGTAAAAAGTATCATATTAGACCTGCTAAATAAAACTACTAAGATAGCAGTGATCTAAAGCCAACATACAAAAAACCTGTTCCAGATACCTGCGTATCTGAAAAAGAAAATAAGGAAACAATCATACTCGTTAAAAAGGAATAAAATGTTCAGGAATCAAAACCAGAAAGTCATCCTTTGTTTATATATTAGCATTAGGGAGGCAAGTCCTAGAGAATCCTGAAATCCTAGTGTCATTCTTGACTTCTCATTCTCTCATGCCCAATCTTCATGTCTTTTTGGAAAATACCACCATTGCAGTCTAGAAGATATTATTCAGAATGCCGTCACTTCTCACAGTGTCCAGTGTCACTAAAGTGATCCATCAGCATCTCTCTCAGATTACTGCATGGGGCCCTTGCTGCTTCCGTCTTACTTGAGCCCAATAGTCAGTAGACTTGGCAGCAAACAAAATGATCCATTAATAGAACTTAATCTTGTATATTTTTTGCTGAAAATTGGAGTTCTGAGGGTTGCCCATTTGAACCTAAACAATAGTTCTGCCTCTTATCTCTGCTTGTAAGACAATTCTCTTAACTAATGCTGCATAAGACATAGGGCCCCTTTGCTGATTCTTAAACACAGTTAGGTGTATACTGCCTCAGTGTCTTTGTATAGCTTATTCTTCCTACACAAACTGTTCTTTTCCTCTGGAAATCTACATGAAAATGTACTTTATCACCTCCTTGAGGTCTTAGTTAAAATTCAATCCCCGATGCCTTCTTAAAGAACTATATTTAAAAGAACACATACCTTGATCTAAACAAGGTTTTTCTTCTCTTGCTGGTCTTTTACACAACATCCTTTATCCACTTGCATACAGAGTATTTCACTTATCTATTTTTTGTTTCATATTTTTTATTATTACTTAAAAAAATACCAATCCAAATTCCCACTCCTTCCCCTCCTCCCACTCCCTCCACACACCCTCCCACCCCACCCCCTCTAATCCTAAGAGAAGGTAAGGCACCCTGCCCTGTGGCAAGTCCAAGGCCCTTCCCACTACATTTAGGCTGAGTAAGGAATACATCCAAACAGAATAGGAGCACAAAAAGCCAGTACACGCAGTAGGGACAAATCCCAGTGCCACTGTCAGTGCCCCCTCAGTCTGCCCCAACTGTCAACCACATTCAGAGGGACTAATTTGGTTCCATGCTCATTCATTCCCAGTCTGGCTGGAGTTGGTGAGCTTCCATTAGCTCATGTAAACTGTCTCAGTGGATGAACCCTTCATGGTCTTGATCTCTTTTTCATACTCTCCCTCCTCCCACTCTTCAACTGGACCTTGGGAGCTCAGTCCAGTGCTCTGATGTGGTCTCTGCCTCTGTTTCCATCTATTTTTGGACAAAGGTTCTATGGTGATATTTAAGATAATCATCAGTCTGGCTAAAGGGCAAGGTCAGTTTGGGCACCCTCTCCTCTATTGCTTAGAGTCTTAGCTGGGGTCATCCTTGTGGATTCCTGTGAATTTTTCTAGAGCCAGGTTTCTTGCAAACTCCATAATGGCTCCCTCAATCAAGATATCTCTTTCCTTGCTCTCATATCTGTCCTTCTTCCATCCCGACTATCCCATTCCCTCAAGTTCTCCTCAACCCTCCCCTTATCTCCTTCTCTTTCCCTTTTCTCCTTCCTTCTACCCCTACCCCAATTTTGTCAGGAGATCTTGCCTGTTTCCAATTTCCAGGTAGATCTATATATGTTTTTCTTTGGGTTCTCCTTATTACTTAGCTTCTCTAGGATCATGAACTATAGGCTCAATGTCCTTTGTTTATGGCTAGTATCTCTTTATGAGCGAGTGCATACCATATTCATTTGGGGGGATCTGGGTTATCTCACTGAGGATAGTGTTTTCTATTGCCCTCTTCTTTCTCTAATATGTAAGTTTTCCAAAGACAGGTATTCTTGTCTTTTTCCAGGATCTAAAAGAGTGCCTGTCACCTTGTGGGTACTCAGTAAATATTTATCTTCATTGACTAGATGTGTCAGAGGTTCTCCCCTCATGTTAAAAATGGATCAAATGACTTTGTGAGCAATAAAAGTAAAACATTCCATAGATGCTCAGATGATGATTTCATTATGTGGTCAATATACAAGAGACACATACAAATTGATCTAATGACAGAGTGATCAAAGAGTGAGGAACAATGGGTCCTGACGAGGTACAGGAAGAAAATAATGAATGGCAGTTTAAACGAAATCAGGATGCACTGGCCTGCATCACAGGCTTGCTTCATCTGTTCCTGGAGCACTTTCATGTACAAAACGACCTTTAGAGAAAAATAAATAGTAAGGTAGGTCAAGGGAGAACACAGGGAGGCCAGAACTTCTATGGAGTATCTGACTTACTTTTATTTTCACTGTGAGCCCCTTATTTTCCAGAGACAGCTAATTATTTATTTGCAAAAATGAATCATGTGAACATTTCCTCTTTTACCTTGAAGGCAAAATTGTCCTTACTCAGAATTCAGTTGAGAATAATTGAAAGTCCCAGCTACCTCAGATCAAATAGCTCCGAGTCCAAACACAATGATCTGAACAGTAATTACCAGTCAGGATTGTGCTTTCCAAGGGAAGGTTTTCATCTAGGGCAGGTCAACAAAATACATACATTTTTTTCATTGCATTTCATGTAGCTCAAGATGGTGGGTATAGAAAAGAACATAGGAAGGACAATGCTTCATGTAGCTTATCAGGGTGGCCTCAAAATCACTATGTACCAAAAGATAGCCATGAACTTCTGGTCCTCATGTTTCAACCTCCTGAGTGCTGAGGTTATAGGCTTGTTCCACCACATATGCATTACTTGGGGTAGTACCCCTGGCCACATGTAAACTAGACAAAACAACATTCTCTATTAACTAAGCTACATTGCCAGCCTTGAAGGTGTGGGTTTAATGGAACAAGTCGCTGGATTACATTTGCATAGATGTATGCAGTAATTCCTCTGTCTCTGTAAGGGAGCAATTCTAGGATCCATCTTGGACAACTAAGTATGCAAATGTTTAATGCTCTTATAGAAAACAGTATAACATTTTCATGTAACTCCAACACATCCTTCAGATTATGGGTAAAGAGGTTTCATGGGGGCTTCTTTTATGCTAAGATAAGGAAAATAGACTTGTTGGGGGAAAGTGAGATTAACTCTGGAGATGATAGATATAGTCTGGGGTGCAACAGCACAAAGAATGTACTTACAATTAATCTTACTGCTCTCTCTCTCTCTCTCTCTCTCTCTCTCTCTCTCTCTCTCTCTCTCTTTCTCTCTCTCTGTGTGTGTGTGTGTGTGTGTGTGTATGACACAAGTCCCATAGCACAAGAGTGGAGGTGAGAGGAGAGGTTGAGGAAGTTGGGTCTCTTCTTCTACTTTGTGGGTCCCAGGGATCGAATTCAAGTTGTCAGGCTTGGCAGCAAGCACCTGTAGCCATTAAGCCATCTTACCAGCATATTCATTGACTTACTGCTTTTATTTACTTATTCATTCATTTATTCATAATTTTTATCTATTCTAAAAAGATGGAAGTTAGCCTGCTAGCCTCTACTCATTCATGTCGAGTCACTATGAAACCACTTCTATGGGTGGGAGGGAGAATGTGGAGGGAGCAGGAGGAGGGGAAGAAGTGGGAAATGGATTTGGCATGTAAAACGAGAAACGATAGTCTTTTTTAAAAAAAATTAAATTAAAAACATTTCTACCTGCAAAAATCTATTGTATACAACTCTGTCGGGTTCGCTCTCCAAGGGTGTTCTTACATTCCCCCATCATTATATTCTCTGCATTTCATGTGGTGTTTCTGGTCTGGTATTACCAACTTTTAGCTGGGCATGTTTTCTTCTTTGAAGTCTAAATACTCTTTTTAAAAAGGTCATTTGATCAGGTTATGTGAAAATTGTACAGGGGCATCATCAGCCAATAGAAAGTTCAAATCCTTTAGTACAGCATAAAAGTGTATAATGAACTGCTGTTGCCATCTGGAAGACTATCTCCTTTGGTCACTCTCCCAATATATTCTATACTGGAGTCACACTGAACTATGTATGCATGTAACCCATGTTTGCTTTGTGCCGCCAGCTCCAGTAAGCCCCAGAGTTATGACAGTTGACAGTTGATGGGAAGATGTATCCTGTTCTTATGGAACTTAGAGTCACTTTGTAGGTCCTTAAAGTAATTTTAAATTTCAAAATTAGACAAAGTTCTTCAGAAATATTTCAACAAACAGCTGCGAGCAGAAATCCTGACATTTCAAACTTACTATGTTTTCCTGTGCTATAGTAAATGAAAAAAAGTCACATTCTCAGCAACGTGTGCCATCCACTAACTCTTATTCTCTATTACTCTGTTACAGCACAGTTTTGATTAACCAAAAAACGTTACGAGTTCAAAAGCACTAAATATGTAGTTATTATCCTGTATGAAATATTATTATTCCATGAAATAACTACTCTCAACTTGGAAAATCTGTTTTTTTCTATTTGTCATTGCTTTCTTGGATGAATTCAAATTTATGTAATTGCAAATGGACTTCCAGAAACAGAAAAAATTGAAATGCCTTTATATGTGAAGTACAGATACAAATTTTTATATATTTATATGTGTATATGAATGTGTATGGGTTCGTGCTCATGAGTGTGGGCTCCCATGGAAGCTAAAAGAGGTTGTGAATTGACCAATGTGAGTCCTAGAAACTGAACACAGATCTTCTAGAAGAATAGTATGTGCTCTTAACTGCTGATCCATCTCCTCAGCACCTAGATGGAAGTTTTTAAAAAATCCTTTTGTTCTGTGGATAGTTGCTAAAGTCACAGGTTCAGAACTCATGGATATGAGAACCAACTTTGGTTAAATACAATGCTACCATTGGCTGTCAGCTTTCTTCACAATAGATCAATAAAGAAATACCCAGCATTACAATAGTATATTTTGGGGTCTTCACACCAAACAGTCCTTTCATCTATGTTGAAAAAGATCTTTTTTTTTGGTACTGGAAGGTGGTGCCTGGCACAAGTTTCAAGCAATGACTTTTTAGTGAGTAAATAGAGAATTTATAACACACACAACATTCATATTAGAATTCTTGTATGCCTGTTTCTTCAATAGACCTCATATTTTTACTAATTCCTGAAGCAGCACAGGCAATAATATTTTGTTGCAAAAGTAAGGAAAGTGAAATAAACTAAAATCATGGCACAAAACCAAAAATTATTTTAGCAGTTCTCAGCGTCTCTGAAAGTCAGAGAAAATTCACTCACTCCCACCTCTATCAGCTGCAGGCGTTTTGCTTGTTTGTTTTTTAATGACTAGCAAATCACATGAGTCATGTTTAAAGCAAAACAGCAGACTGGTCAGTTCTATAACCATGAATGACTATATACTACTAGCACTGAAATACCATTCATCCTGAAGAGCATCTCCTCTCAAATCCATTAGAAAGGAACACAATGTTCTTCATCTTCCTGCTTTCATTTTGTTTCATTTTGTTCTAATAGTCATTCTAGCTGAGGTACGATGCTGCTTCATTGTCGTTTTGATTGGCATTTCCCTGAGGCTAGTAATATTGAACCTAGGATTTACTACATACTAGTAATCCCAGCACTTGGGCAGTGGACACAAGAGAATCAGATGTTCAAGATCATCCTCAGTTGCATACTGAGTGTAAGGCATGGTGTGGGAGGTCCTACTGTCTATGTATTGCTTTTGTTGGTTAATAAATAAACTGCCTTGGCCTGTTGATTGGGCAGAATTTAGGTAGGCAGGGAAAACTGGATTGAATTCTGGGAGAAGGAAGGTGGAGAGGGAGATACCATGGAGCCACCAGAGACAGATGCTGGTCAGAACTTTAGCTGGTAAGCCACAGCCGCGTGGCAATACACAGATTAATAAATTTGATTAAATTAAGATGTAAGAGTTAGCCAATAAGAAGCTAGAGCTAATGGGCCAAGCAGTTATTTAATTAATACAGTTTCTGTGTGATTATTTCAGGTCTAAGCTAGCCAGGCAGCCAGAACAAACAAGCAGGCCCTCCTCCAACAAATTGGTGCCAATGTGTTGGACTAAATCCATGTAAAACCTAAGAGGGCTTGAAAAATATTCTAGACACCAAAAGCAAAGTTTAGCCGCATTTTTTTTCAGCTGGTGGCTTGCCACAGCTATGTTAAGAGAGGCTTTTCTGTGTGAATATTTTGGGTCTAAGCTAGCTGGGTATCCAGGAACCAACAAGTGGCCCTCCTCCAACAAAGGCCAGCTTGGACTACATGAGACCCAGTCTCAAATACTGTTGCAGCACTAAACTGTCTTTTACATTTTTCCTTTGTTGCATTCTTTCTCATTTTGTCCATATAATGCATGATTTTGTTGTTGTTATTGGGGGTATACTTAAGGCAGGGTATCACTATACAGAACAGCTCACCTGGAACTTACAATGTAGCCCAGGCTGGCCTTGAATTCTACAGGTAGTCCTCCGGCCTCAGCTCCCCTAGAGCTAGAATTACAGGAACGAACCACCGTGCTTAACTAAGGATTTATAGTCAAGACACATAGACAGACTGGATGACAGTATTTTAAATGCATAAGATGTTCTGATGTTAATCATAAACTATGCCAGTGAAATCATTCATGGAGCATCAGAGCAGACAATATCTAACCGAGGATTTTAAGGATTCAAGGAAGAAATTGGGATGCTATTTATTAAAATGTGCAGCATATAGTTTCAGGTTATTTCATAAACCTGAGCTCAAATTTCAGTGTCTGTATTCCAGGACCATTCTGAATATCTTACATTTATTACTTCATTTAATTTTCACAATGTACAGAGATCTATTTTATTGTCTCGATTCTTACAGTGAGGAAACTGGGGTCCAGAAAGGTTAATTTGCTTGATGATGGCTATTAAATAGTCAGACTTGGTCTTAAATTCAGATATATCCAATTCTAAAACCTCTGCTATGACTACCATGACCTTGATACTTTAAAGGGTATCTCCCACAGAACCAGCCCTACCAGGAATATAGAACAACAGCCTCTAGGATATAGGTTCAGCTTGCTAGTATCTAAGTGGAGTCAAGAATTGTAGGTCTAAAGTGAAGCCTGGGAATAAGGAATATTAGCAGGGATGCTACAGGATACCAAACATCAGGCTTATCCGAAAACAGAGTCTATGATCAAATAAATATAAGCTACTTGTGGAAGATGGTATGGGTTTTCTAAGAAGAAATTAGACTGAACTGTTTTATGGGATAATATAATCTATGCAGGCCAGTGACATGGCTCAGGGATAAAGGCACTCGCCACCAAGCCTGATGTTCAGAGTTTAACCCCTGAGCACACATGGCAGAAGGGGATAACCAACTCTCATAAGTTGTCCTGTGACCTTCACACATATTTTGTGGCACATACTAATCCCCCTCAAACACACAAACAAATGCAAAAAAATTAAAGATAGGACATGAATTCAATATTCTGATATTACAGGTTTACTATGGGAACTTAGAGGCTTCCAGAAGTATATTCTGAAAATGAGACATTATAAAAGCAAAGATTGCCTATGCTGAGGCATCTGGCAGAGGAAGACTATTACAGCCACTGCTCATAGGACAATTGATGTGGGGCAGTTGTAAAAGTCACTTTCACCATGCACCACCAAATGGATCAAAGACCTCAACATAAAGCCAGTCACACTGAACCTCATAGAAGAGAAAGTGGGAAGTACACTTGAACACATTGGCACAGTGATGGAGGAGGGTCATCTGTCTATGTGTTACTTTCATTTGTTAATAAAGAAACTGCCTTGGCCCTTTGATAGGACAGAAAATTAGGTAGGCGGAGTAAACAGAGCAGAATGCTGGGAGGAAGAAGGCAGTGAAGCAGTCACCATGACTCTCCTCTCCAAGACAAACGCAGGTTAGGATCTTTCCCGGTAAGCCACCACCTCATGGTGCTACACAGATTGCTAAATATGGGTTAAAGCAAGATGTGAGAATTAGCCAATAAGAGGCCAGGCAGTGTTTAAAAGAATACAGTTTCCATGCAATTATTTTGGGGGTAAGCTAGCCAGGATCTGGGCAGGAACACAGCCCACTCCTTCCTTTTACAGAGTGGCACCCAACGTGGTAACTGAATCCACTTAAAAACCTGAGAGAGCTTAAAAATAAGGGAAAGAGAGTTTAACACAGATTTTGCTGTTTGCTAGGTAGGGCGTGCTGTAGAGAGATTTCCTGTTTCAGCAATAGCGGCAGAAAAAAAGCTGCACCATTTTAACGTGGCTTCCTGGGTCCTGCCGGTGCAAACTCTGGCTATGGAACATTTCTTGGCCTGGACCTTTGTGTGCCCACTAGGGGTTGGGAGCAAAGTAGCTGAGACCATGCTCGTGGCTCAGTTCTTCCTGCCTAAGTAGGCAGCGAGATCAGGTCTACTAGAAAGTGGCAGTTTTGAAATACCAGTTTCTGGGCTGTGCTGCCATTGCAATCTCTGTCTGGCTCCTGTGGGAGACAGAGCTTTTGAATTGTTTGATGGCAACTAGACTCGTTGTGTGTCTAAAAGGGGGTTATTGCATGCTGTGGCTCAGAAGCACAAAGGCCTCTGCCATGCTAGCAGTGCAATATGCAAAGCTCAGAGGCACAAGTGGCTCTGCCATGTTGGGCTGAGCGGGGCAAGCAGGCAGTACCTGTTTTTGACCTAGGAATGTCACAGCTTAGATTATTAAGTGCTTAGTGATTTAAAACTGCAAAACAAAAATGCTCCTAGATAGTAAAAAATTACAGATTCATAATAGGACAGATTTAGACATAAAAGACCTCTAAATGGGTCACAGTGTTGGTTTGAGAGAGAGAAGAAAAGGAATATAGAGAATAAAATTAATGCCTTTTAAAAAAAAATGGTAACGTCTTTAAAGAGACAGAGTACAGATAGTTATAGATTAAAAGAAAGAAAAATAAGTCACGTAAAAATGGAAAATTCACAGAGAGTCTGGATTATGTACATTGTGTTTTCTTTAAAATTTTTGACTGTGAAGGAATTAAGTACAGAAAGACATTTCATTATATGGGCTGCCAAGCTAAACCAGAATGGATATCATAAGGGTGTAATGACTTCAGAATTTGGGTCTAAGAATATGATGCTTTGGAAAGGAGGTCCTTCTTTTGTTTTCACAGAGGATGAGACCCTGTGGATTGCTTCTATCCCAATATGGTATGATAGACCACACCCTCCTGAAAGGTTGCCGTGAACACCTTCAGAAAATTACTTCACTCAACTGCAGACTGAGATGAAGCTGGCACACAGGATATACCATGAAAGACCTGATTAACAGCGTCCCTATACAGCAGGAAGAAGTTTGGAGAGAAATAACTACACCTGTATTCCCAAATATTGTTTATAAATGTTCTTTTACATTTAAAGGGGGATATGATATAGGTATGAATAATTTGCATTGGTATAAATTTTGCCTTATTGCTAGAAATTTAAGGTCAATTTTGTTATATGTATATGTATTTCTGATCTTGATTAAGGTATTGTGATTGTGTAGCTCATTTAAAAATATAATGTATAATTAGGAAATGTAAGTTGTTAATGGATAATCATCAGTAATAGTTAATGGATAATCATCAATAATACAATAAGCTTGTAGTCATGTTAGTTAGATTTTCTAGGTATATAGGGATATCTTTCAGTTAAATAGGCATTCTTCATATCTTTCAAAGACTATAGAATATGGCATTTAATGTTTTAATAACTTAGGGTTTTTCATGACAATGAGACACGTCTGCTCCTGGCAGCACCAGATATGTCAAGAGGAAGATGGGCATTGAAGAGGCTCCTTATGGAGTTTGATAGCCATTTGGGCAAGAAACTGCTCTTGCCTGAACTGTTGTATAAACTGGACACAGAGAATCCGCAGACAGAGGACTGATGAACTTGCCTAAAGGTGAGATGGTCTTTCGGGGTTCCTGATTCATGAAAGAGTCTGCGAGACATTCTGCAGGACACAGCAGATAGTGACTGAACTGCCTTTGAAATTTCCTGCTTCATGGAAAAGTCTGCTGGATACTATGAGCCTGAAGGCTGAAGATGGATGCCCCAATGGTACAAAAAAACTTTGGGTGACTGTCCAGGCAGCAAGATGTCTCTGTCATTTCTAGAGTTTGGAAGTTACTTACTTCTTGTTTACTTAGGTAATATATCCTTCTGGAGTCTTTGATGGAGTTAAAGAATGGTTAGTTATAGTTATAGTTTTCCTTAGTTATGATAAAAGATAAAATAGATATAAATATTGTGACTGTATTTCTTGCTTTATAACTGTTTTGCTATATGTAATTTTACTATGTTAAAGTTAAAGCCTTTCTTTTTTGCTTAAACAGAAAAAGGGGAAATTATGGAGGAGGGTCATCTGTCTATGTGTTACTTTCATTGGTTAATAAAGAAACTGCCTTGACCCTTTGATAGGACAGAAGATTAGGTAGGCAGAGTAAACAGAACAGAATGCTGGGAGGAAGAAGACAGTGAGGCAGTCGCCATGACTCTCCTCTCCGAGACAGACGCAAGTTAGGATCTTTCCTGGTAAGCCACCACCTCGTGGTGCTACACAGATTACTAAATATGGGTTAAAGTAAGATGTGAGAATTAGCCAATAGGAGGCTGAAACTAATGGGCCAGGCAATGTTTAAAAGAATACAGTTTCTGTGTAATTATTTCGGGGGTAAGCTAGCTGGGATCCGGGCAGGAACGCAGCCCGCTCCTTCCTTTTATAGCACAGGAGACCACTTCCTAAATATAACCCCAATAGCACAGACACTGAGAGAAACAATTAATAAATGGGACCTCCAGAAACTGAGAAGCTTCTGTAAAGCAAAGGACACAGTCACCCAGACAAAACTGCAGCCTACAGAATGGGAAAAGATCTTCACCAACTAATATCAGAGGGCAGATCTCCAAAGAACTTAAGAAATTGGTCATCAAAAGAACAAATAATGCAATAAAAATGGGGTACAGACCTAAACAGAGAACTCTCCACAGAGGAATCTAAAGTGTCTGAAAGACACTTAAGAAAATGCTCAACATCCTTAGCCATCAGAGAAATGCAAATCAAAACAACTCTGAGAGTCCATCTGACACCTGTAAGAATGGCCAGGATCAAAAACACTGATGATAACTTATGCAGGAGAGGGTGTGGGGGTAAAAGGAACACTTCTGCATTGCTGGTGGGAGTGCAAACTGACAGCCCCTTTGGATATCAATATGACGATTTCTCAGAAAATTGGGAAACAATTTTCCTCAAGACCCAGCAATACCACTTTTGGGTATATATCCAAAGGATGCTCAATTGTGCCGCAAGGACATGTGTTCAACGATGTTCCTAGCAGTTTTGTTTTTCATAGCCAGAACCTGGAAACAACCTAAATACCCCTCTACCAAAGAATGGATAAGGAAAATGTGGTACATTTACACAATGGAGTACTACAGAGTGGAAAAAAATAACGACATCTTGAAATTTGCAGGCAAATGGATGGAGCTAGAAAACAACATTTTGAGTGAGGGAACTCAGAACCAGAAAGACAAATATCACATGTGCTCGCTCATAAGCTGCTTTTAGACATAAAGCAAAGAAAACCAGCCTACAATTCGTAATCCCAGAGAACCTAGACAACAATGAGGACCCTAAGAGAGACATACATGGATCTAATCTACATGGGAAGTAGAAAAGGACAAGATCTCCTGAGTAAAATGGGAGCATGGAGACCATGGGAGAGGGTAGAAGGGGAAGGGAGAGGAAGAGAGGGGAGCAGAAAAAAAAATAGCTCAATACAATCAATAAAAAAGACAAAAAATACATTGTACATAAGCATAAATTTCTCAAAGAATTAAGAAAATACCATATTTTTAAAATGAGATAGAATAGTACCTACTTTCCAAGACAGTTAAAGGATGCTACAGGTCTGTATTTGAAGAGAACAGGAGGCCTGGAGGTGTAGCTCAGTCCCTAACACAAATCCTAACCTTAACCAAATCAGAAGATCAAGGTCATCCTTAGCTAACAGTGGGTTCAGCCCAGCCTGGGCTACTGCCTCAAAAATTTTAAGACACAGTAGGCAATGAACAAATATTTATTTCATATTTGTGTATGCTTACTAGATATCAAACATTACTCTGAGTAGTTTAGAACTTCATTTTTATTTTATACGTATGAGTGGTTCGCCTGATGTATGTATGTACACCATGTGTGTACATGGTGCCCACAGAAGTTAAAAGAGGGCCTTGGATTCCCTGGAACTCGAATAGCAGGCAGTTGTGAACTGTCCTCTAGAACAGCAGCCTACTCTTAACCACAGAATCATCTCTCAAGCCCCTATTCTAAACACTTGACAAATTCTAACTTACTTAATCTTCATAACAATTCTATGGGTATAAGTAACATTATTTTCATTGCACAAATGCGAGAGCCAAGGCACAGAGAAGTTGGGCCACGGAATTCACAGTTGCTTAGGAAATAGGAGCAGGAAGAAGGTAACCTAGAGCTGGCAACTTAGTTCATCAAGTAGACTCCTGCTAAGCCGGATGACAGAAATTTGATCACCAGAACTCATGTGGAAAAAGCAAGAAATTGATTCGCCCCAAATTGTTCTCTGACTCTCCAACATGCATATCATTGTACACACACACACAAATGTAAAGAAGCTAAAATGTGGTTATTCTATCAGCTTGCTAATTAAATTACTTGTTTGTATTTTTTAAAAAAGCACTAGAATCCAAGCAGTGTAGCTTGAAAGTGTCCACTTCCAGCTACCGTGTTACTTAAGCATCTCACTAACTGCTAAGCCTGCTGCTAAGTTCTTTATCACTTAAAACTTCCTGATTCATCTCAGCATGCAGATTTTTCCACCACATTTTGGTCTTCTGATTAAATTTAAGCCTCATGGCTAGGATCAGTTAGTAGAGCAATTGCCTAGTTGCACGAAGCCCCAGGTTCTCTCCTTAGCACCAACAAACAGAACATGGTGGCACACACCTGTAATCCTGGCACTCAGGAAATGGAGGCAGGAAGAATAGAAACTCAAAGTCATTCTAAACTACACTGAGAGTTCAAGGCCAGCCTGCGATACATGAGAGCTTGTCTCAGAAGAAAACCAAGAAAAATTAAAAATAACCTCTGTGGCCAGGCAGTGGTGGGACATGCCTCTAATCCCAGCACTCAGGAGGCAGAGGCAGGTGGACCTCTAAATTTGAGGCCAGCTTGGTCTACACAGAGTGACTTCCAGGACAGCCAGGGCTACATAGAGAAATTCTATCTCAAAAAATAAAACAAAACAACAAAAATAACGTCTGTAAGATATCTTCAGGTGAAAAGTAGGAACAAATAATATTACAGAAACACCAAGCATGTTATGTTGCCTCTAGGGTAATTTTCCCAGTTACCAAGGCTAGCTAAAAGAGGGTAGTGTCCCTGAACCTCAGTGCCCACTCCTGTCCCTCCTACACTTCAAAGTGTTGCACAGAAACACCTTCAACCTACACATCCTCTTCCTTGTCAGAAGACTGCCACAAGGTTATGTTTTTCTCGAGCAAAGGGCACTGACTGCAAGGATGGGACCAAACAGGTAGTTTGCCAAGATTCCGACTGTTTGTGTAATTTCAATCCAGGGAAGCTGGAGGATGACAATATATGATTTTAGTTGTTTGTACATCTTCCAGGAAGAGAAGAAGATGTCAGTGTCCCTCATTCTTGTGGGAGTATGAGGATCAGAGGACAGTTTTGAGGAAATGGCTATCTCCCCCCATCACATAGGCCTCAGGAATCAAGCTCAGATCATCAGTCTTAATCTGCTGAGCCATTTATCTGACTTTATAGAACAAGAGGTCAGGACTAGGCCTGCCTACATTGGGTCCAGAAACAGGAGGAACAGGTAGGGGCAATTTTACATTATTATTATGATGATTATTATGATGATTATTATGTATTTGCCAATTGTCTATAAATGTCATCGACAAGGCTGATCATATTACCAGGTAGACAAGACTAAACTCTAGAACGATTAACTGCCTTTGTTCAGATTCTCCATGAAATATACTAGTTGAAGATGGGACACCAATGGCAAATTTTACAATGTTACTCCTCTGTCTTTAGATTGCTGGCTCTCTGAATAAATCATAGCTTAAATATTCAGTTCTGCATCTGTTTATGGATATTTGCAATGACATTTACAAACACATTTTGTTGTTTTGTTTCATTTAGATACAAGGTCTCACTGTGCATGCCTCAACAACCTGGAACTCACTAGGCAGACCAAGAAAACCATATACACAGTAGTTTTCATGCTGTGACTTGCCCTGAGTGACTCCATCTTATAACACAGAAGTTTGTGCCATTATGAGCCCAAATGCTGCAATAGAATGTTGTTTGTACAAGTAAATGACCACCATCTGTCCAGCATAAATCATGAGGCTCAAACTGACAAAGAACTTAGTTTTAAATACAAATAAAATTATACCACTTATCAACCCATCATATTAAATGTATCAGGCACACTAGACTAATCAATGATTCAACCTTCTCAGACAGTACTATGAAGGGAGGGGCATCTAACACAGGGGATGGTTAGCATTCATTGGCCTGTCTCTCATCTGCTTATCCAGTGCACTTGCCAACTCTGTCCCTGGGGCTTCAGCTCAACACATTTCTTCTCGCTGTCGCCTGTGGTCTAGATCCAGTTAAGCTGGAACCAGTCCTTTATTTCTGAATCAACTCTACCAGTGTGTTCTTTAGGTTAAGATTTTTTGTAGCTACCTACAGAGACTCTCTGCATCTGTCTCAGCTCCCTATGGCCTGTCTTCAGTAAGAACCCTTTGAGCAGGGAGACAGGGATCTCAGAGTTCAAGGCCAGCCTGGTCTACAGAGTGAGTTACAAACCAGGCTTCAAAGCTACTAAAAGAAAACTCTGTCTTGAAAAACAGAACCCTAGAGACACCTTATCCTTTTCTTATACTGTCTAAATTGTGTATTATTATATAAAATGGAGTGTGTAAGCTGAGAGTAAACATGTGTGTACTCTAAATATATTTAATAGGGTGTGTGTGTGAGGGGGGGTAAGGGAAGGGTGGAAATGATGTCAATACAGTATTAATGTATGAGATCTCCCTAAAGAGTTCAAATAGGGTAGGGATTTTAAAAGGAGTTAGAATACATGTGACAGAAGAGTGGAAAGGTGGCTATTTGAGTACGAGAGCAGTCCAGTGAGGGAGAGTACTTGGGAAGGAAGAGCAACATAAAGTATGTATGAAAGCCATTGCTTCATATGCTAACTAAGGGCAAGCAAATATAAACATAGAAACAATAAGTAAGATGGGAATAATAGAAATTATTGCCAAGGGTCATGCTTACCTAGCTAAATCAATATTATTTGATAAATTAAAGTGAAAGAAACTTAGTCTGTGAGTTTGTTGTCATTCACTAAATTCCAATGTTTTGCAAAGACGAATGTGGTGGGCAATGTTTCTAACATAGCTTACTCAGGACACTTTTCCCAGCCCTTAAGGAATCTCATTAGCATTTCCCCTAGTTGCAGGCCATCTTAAATTCCCACCAATAGAGTATTGCCCTAGGATCAAAACAAGTATCAGCTCAATCTGCAGAACCAGTCAGGGAGCCTGCAGGACAGCTCAGCAGGTAAATGCACTTACTGTCAAGCCTAATGATATGAGTTTGATCCCTAGAACCCACAAGATAGAAGGGGAGAATTGATACCCACACGGTGGGAATAAATAACTGTCTACCAGCCGTCCTCTGACTCCCATATACTTCCCCAGGCAGCTGTGTGCTCCCATACACTCTTGTTGCTATTCACATAACCAGACACTTTCTGAATGGATTTAAGGCCTGCTCCCTGAGAAGGATCCCATGTTTGGCATCATTATCTGGGCCAAGAATCTGTGGTTCAGTCCTTCAGCCTCTTGCCTTCTTGTCTCTTGAACTTACGTCCTTTGGGCTCAGTGCCCTAGCCCTCATTTTTTTTTGGCTGACAGGCCACTAAACAGCTAGAGCCATTATTGTTTGCTACTCACTTGGTAAAAAGCTATTGGATCTCATTTCTACCTCACACATGGGAACTGCGAGGCGATCGCTTACCACTACTCCATGTCCTGATATTTCAGCGAACCTTTGCAACTTTTGCTGGTGATCTGATAGTTGGAAGTCTGTGCCCCATCATTCCAAGCTTCCTCTGCTCTTTCTCCTTGTTTCTAATTGGCTTTTATCTTTACATACCTCTTTCCCCTAAATGGCAGGGCCCCTTTAAAGTAATTCTTGGAACTCCCACAGCTGTGACGCTTGAAGGCCTCCCTCACTGGATTCAGTCATCCCACCTCAAACCCTTTCCCCTTCACAAGCCCATCCTTCTTCATACACAGCAACTCCAACAGGACCCTGCTCCTTTAAGTTCCAGAGGACACCAAGATTAACCGCCTTGTCTCCAATTTCAGAAGAATGAGGCTTCAGGCTGCACTGGGAACCCCACATGCTTTCCTTCCCAACCCCTTTCCCTCCCCCACCCCCACCCCTCCCGGCTGCTAGCATTCTTCTGTTTCCCCTAACCACACCTGGCTTCAGCAATTCCCTCTCTACGTGTCCCCAGTAACATATGCAAAGCCTCCCATCAAACCAACTAGCTGCTGTTACAGGACGAGCAGCTGTTGGCCACAGAGCTGGAGGGGCGAGACTATCAAACATGTCCGGGTGATGAAAACCAGCGGCACCCAGAGCACTTTGCCCGGTCCAAGCAGCACCTGACAGTTCCACAGAGCCTGGACAGTGATGGGACACAGCCAGCTACCCCAGGAGGGGGCCAACCCCCAGCTTTCTCAGGATCAAGGTTTGGTTCCTAGCGTCTACATCAGGTAACACCTGTCACGGGAGCTGCGGGGGATCTGACGGGATCCTGAGGGCCAGCCTGAGGATGCAGATGCCTGAATACTAACAAACAGGCTCTACAGCCATGAGGATCTGAGCAGCAGAAATTGGACTCAACTGGAAAAGCAATGAGGAGATGATGTAATTATATTTTAATTAACATTTTAATTTTTTTTAAAAGCGAGAACATGCAATTGGGTGGGTAGGGAGTTGGGGTTGGATCTGTGAGGTGTTGCAGGGGTGAATATGATCAAAATATATTGTACAGAATTCTCATAGAATTTATAAAAATAGTTTTTCTTTTTCTTATAACAATTCTTTATTGATTCTTTAGGAGTTTCACATCATACACCCCAATCCCGCTCACCTCCCAGTCTCTCCATATCTTCCCCCGACCCCTGCAACATCCTCCCCCAAGAGACCTGCCCCAATCACTTAAAAATGAAACAAAACAAAAAAGCTACCTTGATCCTCCATCTTTCCAATACCTCTCCATTTATCCTAGTGGCACTGAGTGCTGCGGTGTGTCATGCAGTGGACCCTTTTCTCCAATCAGCCCCACCCACAAACTAATCACCGCAGTGAGTCATTATTGATCTGACTGAAGACATCTGGCACACCATCACTGGACCATCGTGAAAACTCCACTCAGATACCCTGCTGTTGCCCGGAGTTACGGGGAACCTGTGGTTATCAATCTATGGAACCAGTCCCTTTCCACACTCCCACACGTCATAGATAGGGTAGATGCTAGGGTGGGCCAACCCAGGGCCTAGGATGTGGGTCTGGGTAGTAGCTGAGCTGGTCAGTCTGGGTTGCTGGGGCTGCCATCCTCAGGTGATGGGGTAGGCCCATGCCATCAGGGTCAGCTCTCCCATGCCCATGGTGAGGGTCCGGGCCATCTCTCCTGAGTACAAGGACCAGCCCTCTTGCTGCAGTGAGCAGGGTCAGCTATCCCGGTGCCAGTGAGAGGTAGGGCTGGCTCAGCACAGATTTCACTCACATGGTTCCTATGACCCTCTGTGGCAACATGGGCCACATCATCATAGACCCCAGCTGTACAGGACCACAGATCGAGTCATGGCCCTTGGCAGCAGCTTGGGCCCAGACATCACGATGGCCCTGGTGGCTGCATAGGCCACCCAGATCAGTATGCCCCTGGCAGCCGCAAGGCCTTCAGACGCCAGCATGGTCCCAGGTGGTAGCCCAGACCCCTGGCATTGGCATATCCTCTGATGATGTCAGGAGCCACAGACATCAACACAAACCCTGACTGCTATAGAGCCTTGAACCCAGACATGGCCCACAGCAGTAGCCCTGGCCTGATGACACCCTGGCCCCAGTGACACCACAAGCCACTCAAATCGGCATACCCCCATCCCCCATCCCCATCAGTGGCATGGCTCTTGGACACCAATGTGACCACAGGATGCAGCCCAGATCCCGGGCATCCATGTGGTCTTTGATGGCACCACAGACCATGGACATCAACATAGACCTCAACTGTGGTTGGTAGGACCATGGACCCAGACGCAGTACCCATCAGCAGCCTGGGCTCAAATGTTGCCATAGCCCCAGGTGGCAGTGCAGCCCCAGGTGGCAGTGCAGGCCACTCAGATCAGCATGGCCTTTGCGGCAGCATGGTCTCTGCAGCAGAGTGGCACTCAAAATATTTTTTTTTTTAAAAAAAAAAAACATGGCTCGTGGGTAAAGGTGTTTGCCATGCAAGCCTAGTGTCCTGGGTTCACTCCTCAGGACCCACATGAAGATGAAATGATTCCTGTAAGTTATTTTCTGACCTCTTCCACAGGTGCACTGTGGCTGGTGCACACACACACACACACACACACACACACACACACACACACACACACAAATAATAAATCTATTTAAGTTTAAATAGAAATCTAGAAACTGAGTGCTAGAGTAAGAATACTCCAAATTCTGCCTTTCTCCAAGAGTTGTGGCCATACTCACATACCCAATCAAGAGCATATTAAATACCAGCAAGAAGTCAGCCATTAGCACCTTTGCTCTCCCAGATTCCCCTGGGTGCAAACCCTGAGAACTAAAGGGACCACATACAGGAAGAAATTTTAATGAGAGCACATTATATAGGAGACTTCTGCAGAGTAGATTTTCCATATTTTGGCAAAGCTCTTGCAGGTTTGAGCACACAAAAACAAATCAAACTCTGCTTCCAAAACCACTGTAGTTTCATACGCATTTCTACATGCAGTGACAGCCCCTAAAATTCAGTTTTTAGTATATTTCCTTCCTGTTGGTGGCAAAGATAGATTTGAGGCAGGATTTGTACTTCATCTATCCTGTTGCTGCTGTTTCAGATCTCTTAATGCTACTAGTCACGGGTTCAGCCTCACATCTCGGGATTTGCTCTGCAGGTATCGTATTTAGGGATTTTATTACTGTGATAAAGTACCACGACGAAAAGCAACTTTTAGAGGAAAGGGTTTATTTTTTAGCTTATAGTTTCATAGCACAGTCCATTATCAAAGAAGCTGAGGCAGGAACCCAAACAGGGCAGGGACCCGGAGGCAGGAGCAGATGTAGAGGCCGTGGAGGGATGCTGTTTTATAGGTTAGCTCATCATGCTTGCTCAGCCTGCTCTCATATAGCATCCAGGATCACCAGCCCAGGGATGGCATCATTCACAGTGAGCTGGGTCTTCCCACATCAACCATCAATCAAGAAAATGTACCATAGGCTAGCCCAGAGGTCAATCTGCTGGAGGCATTTTTCTATCGAGACGCCCTCTTCCAAAAGCGACTGCGTCTTGTGTCAAGTTAACATAAATAGCCAGAACAGCAGGCTTCCAAATTTCCACGGAGAACAGTGAGATAGCCCTCAGATTCTGCATGTAACTGAGGGATAGCCTTGACATTTTGGTCCTCCTACTTCCACCTCCCAAGAGCTAGGATTACAGGTGTGCACCACACCCAGTTTTATGAGATGCTGTAAACTGAACCCAGGATTTCATTTAAGCACTCTACTAACTGAGCGACAATCTCAGCCCAGTTATGTCTTATATACTGTGATGCCCACAATACTGCATGGACATTAGCTTGCTTTGGCCTCACCACTACCACGGGAGGCAGGTCCTGCTACTTCTGTATTGACAACCATAGACACAGAAGCTTAGAGACAAAGGAAGCTTACTGAGCTAGTGATGCCAGAGACAGGAGGACAACCTGAGACTCTTTTATATTGAGGCCTGAGGAACTTAGCTCCTTCAATGCCCTGCTTTGGGAACATTGAAAGCAGAAGGAAATGGACGTTAGTAATTGCTGACCAAGTTTTCTTGAATTAAACAGTCTTTGAAGAGGTTGGACAAAGAGTCCAGAAGACAGGCAGCATGTCTTAAGTGCTAACCTGGGAGTTCAGAGACCTTGCTTGTTGCTCCAGCTTTGGGTCATGACAGAATGGCCACCAGCTCCATCTGAGGTTTCCGTTTTCCTGCCTATAGAATGTTACTGAAGACAATTCCTGGGAAGGTCCCTGGCTTTCGAAGACAGTGCGAAACCATTCTAAAGGCAAAGGAATAGAAACCACTTTTGAAAATGTTAAGCAGGGACCACCGACATTATTGGAATGTGGGTATTAGTGTTAGGTCCACTCAATTTATTGCAGAGTCTCCTGTGTCCACGAGCACTGGAACTAGTGACCCTGCAGAAGATGTTAGGATGTCATTTAGTCCCATGACTGGATTCTGCAGATGAGAAGAACTTTGCTACTGCAACCATGTTTCCCCTTTTCCTGGTAACTTTTTGAGACTATAATGCCTCAAAACACATTTAGAATTAGAGATCGGGGGCATGTAGTTCAGATGATGGTGTGGTTGCCTAGCGTGTGTGGAATCCTACTTTTGGTTCCCAGCACCAAATGGATTTCTGTGCTTGTAATCCCAGCATCAGAAGATAGGGTCAGAAGGATGAGAAGTTCCAGCTTATTCTTGGCTACATAAAGAAGTTTTAGGTCAGCCAATGTTTCAAAAGACCGACTTTTATTTTTAAAGCTATGGCATTGAGCAAGAGGGGACTGTACTTGGAAGACTTTAATAGGACCAAAATTAAAGTGGGGTAAGTGAGGCATTCATCGTGGGTACAAAATCTGTGAGGGGACTGGCTGTCTCAGAAATTAAGACAAGTCACATTTGACAATGTTACTAAGAAATCAAAATTAATACCAAAAGTCCGTAATGGATGAATGGAATATCAAGGCAGGCTTGTCGCTGCCAGTTCTCTGCTCTGGCAGTACACTCACTAAATCTGCTTTCTTCCTCCTGAAAAAAGCTAACTAAGGACAGGGCCCACCCCTGCTCCTGTGTGACTTGCTCCTACTTGCTCTACTTTTGCCCCCTTTCCGTTCTGGTCCAGCCCAGACTTGAATAAAGTTGTTCAAATGTTTGCTTTTGTGCAGTTCAATTTTTTAAAAAGAGATTCCTTTTTATTTTATTTTATTTTATTGAGACAGGGTCTCAGATAGCCGAGCCTAGCCTTGAACTTGATATGTAACTAAGGATGACCTTGAACACTAGCTCCTTCCACCTTTTGTTGCTTTCTGTGTCTTAGAGTGCAATAGCCTTGTGTCATCTGCTTGAAACTAAGGTACTCGAGGGACCTGAAAACAAGGAAAATTTCAAGTCAGGGAGCCTGATGATACCCTGTCACAGTGTCTAGGTGAGAGATGGGCAGGAGAGGCAGCCATGGGGTGGTTAAGGTCAAAGGCAGACCTGTTGATTCTGCATGTAAGAGAAAGAAGTGTATTTATCCTTCTCAAATCTGTCTTCTTTTGCTTTACATGATGGTTTCTACTTCCATCCATGTTTATGCAATAAAATCATTTCATTCTTTTTAATGGATGAATAATACTCCATTATGAATAGCACAATTACCTTATCTGTCCACATGTTGGTGAACATCTACAGTGGTTCTGTGTCTTAGGCGTTATATAAAATCCCAGGAGTCCTATAGCTAGCTAGCTCACGTGGTAGTTCTATCTTTAATCTTTTGAGGAACATCCAAACTGATTTCATTAGTGGCTGCTGCATTAATACACATTTTTTATCAGGCTTCGGACAGTCTAAGTCCTTCGCATTTTCACATGACTATTAGAATCAGTTTTTTAATTCTAAGACTAAAGCTAATGGATCTTTCAGTAGATTCACTTTCCTGAGTATTGCTAATGTAGCTATATTAAGTATTCCAATGCATGAACACAGGGTATATCAAATTTCATTAGGGGATTCTTTAATTTCATGTAACAATGTCTTGCATTTTTTCAGTGTAAAATTTCAAGCTCATATGTTGCTTTTGTTCTTGTGCATTTTATTCTTTTAATGCTATCAGCACTATTTTTATTTTTATTTACATTTTAAAATATTTTACTTTTAATTAAAATATAATTATATCATTTTCCCCTCTCTACAATCCCTTCTATGTCACATCCCCATTCCCTCTTAAACTCATGACCTGTTTTTCTTTAGTTATTATTGTTATAGGAATATATGTACAAAATAAATATATAAGTACAACCTGCTGAGTCTGCTTAGTATTGTGTGTATGTATCACAGCAATATGACTTCCTAAACAAGAGTAGAACAATGATAGACTTTATTATTTTTAAGATTGCTTATTACTATTTAGAAAAGTAATTATTTTTTAAAGATTTATTTTATTTATAATGATGTGTATGAATGTGCCCTTGGGCAGCACAGCGTCTGTTTGGGGTATGCTCATGCGAGTGCAGTTGTCCATGATGGCAGGAAAAATGTGTCTGATTCCCTGGATCCAGAATTACAGTCCTCCAGGCCATTGTGAGGCACCCCTTGTGAGTACTGGAAACTGAACTTGGAGCCTCTAGAAGAGCAGTACACATTTTTAACCACTGAGCCATCCCGCCAGACTCACAACTCTTTTTTTTTTCTTTCTTTCTTTGAATGGATTTCATTTCCCGGATCCCTGGTGATTTCACTTAATAGTAAGTAAAGACAATATTTTTTTCTGTTTCTTTATATACCTCCTAACCTTGTATTGATGACTGGATGCTTTAAAAATTATAACATGATAACTCTGGGAATCCAATCCACCTATGGGGCTAATTATTGTTTCTCTTTTTCTTATTTGTTGTTGATGCTGTTTGTTTGTTTAATGGCTTTGAAAATGAAATCTGTTAAATGTGTGATCTTCATTGTGTGAGGCCACTCAAGTCTCTGCCTGCTGAGTCTCATAGTCAGCCAATGTTTAATACCCTCAACTAGTAAAGCTCTCAGGCTACCATACATTTTACTGTGTTGAGGGATAACAGTTTACAATTCTGCCTCAAGGTCAGCCAGAGACAAAATTCGAGACTAAGGTTTTTCTTAGGCATCAAGGGTGAATGAAACCTTTATAGCCTGAGAAACCCACTTTTCAAGGCCATAGTACCACAGCAGGATAAAGCTTTGGTCAAAAACTAAAGAAGGGGTCATGGGCTTGCAAGTTGAACATCTCATTTGCCTCACCCTACTCCCAGTCTGGGTGAAATGTTCTATCATAGTAAGGAAAAGGCAATGGTGATCTGCCTGTCCTTCTGAGGTGCTTTATCCCACATCTTTCTTTTAGAAGCATGTATTTTCCTGTTTTGTTTTGTTTTCAAGACAGGGTTTCTCTGTAGCTTTGGAGCCTGTCCTGGAACTGGCTCTTGTACACTAGGCTGGTCTTGAACTCAAAGAGATCCGCCTGCTTCTGCCTCCTGAGTGCTGAGATTAAAGTGTGTGAACCACTACTGCCCAGCTGAAGCATGTAATTGATATGTTTATTCTAGGCATTGTTTATACGTCTTTACATATAATGCCATATTTAATTCCCATTTTAACTTCGCAGGGTTCTTGCTCATGTTAGCATACATATCTATGTGTAAAAAGATACGCAAAAATTCTGCAAACTCATACTTCTGTGATTATTGGCTTAAGTCCAAATTTCCTGGCTCCTTGTACAGAATTACATGAAAATCAACATGCTTAGGGACTCTATTTAATATAACTAATTTTCTCATAATTAGTTAACATGTTTTTGTATTTTATCTTTTTCTAAATTATTTCATGTGTGATCTTTGGAGCAACAACTACAGAATATAGAACAAATATAGAACTTAAAGTATAATATAATTAGATTTGGCATACTTTTGAATTACATCAAAATAATTTGTTGAAATAAGGGAATCTCATTTTTATATAGACTACAAAGAATATAGAATTTAGAAATTTAGAAATCTTATTAAAATAGCATTTTGTGAAATAATTTTTCCATAATAAAATAATTTTAGGTATCATAAAGAAGTAATAAAAGTCAATATTGTCATCACAGTTATTTATATATATGATTATACACAAAATAGGTCACTTTACATATGAGAGAAGCAAATTACATGAACACAAGTAGAAATTTTTGCTATGGACAAATAAATTTTAAACTTTAATGTTAAAATGTGTATTCTAATATCTAGATATATTATACAAATGAACTTTTATACTTTTGAGATTTTTAAATATATTTCTTTTTTTATTTCTTGAGACAGGATTTCTTTGGATGTTCTGGAACTCGCTCTATAGACCAGGCTGGCCTTGAACTATATTTCTTTCTTTAAAGTCTACTTTTAAAATTTATTTTAAAAAATTTATGTATGAATACTGTATTTACATAATTTCTGCCTCTCTCTCTCCTTCCTCCAGCTTTTCCTGTGTTCCCCTTCCCTATTCCTTCTTAAATTCAAAGCCTCTTATTTTGTATCTATAACATATATATATATATATATATATATATAATTTATAAATACAACTGCTTTTTTCATTCAGTGTTACTCATGTGTATATGTTTTAACAGACCACATAGTTTACTTAGTGCAGTACTTCTAAAACTTCATATTCTTTTATTTCCTTTGAAACATGTTCTCATGTAACCAAGGCTGATCTCAAACTCATTATGTACTGGAGAATAACCTTGAATTCCTGATCCTCCTGCCTCAACCTCCCAAGTGTTCTGATTATAGGCATTTGCTATAAGCTACAATTCAAAGAACTGTGCCTTTAGAATCACTACATGCTGAAATTTCTGTATAACTGTTTTGTGGAATATTACTTTAACTATGTAAAGGTGTGTTACATTTGTTTATGGTGCATTTGTCTAACTATGTAAAGATGTGTTACACTGGTATTAACGAATCAATCCCACACCAGTTATGTTTTAAGGGGTTATTTATTTGGCGGGGGGTAAAACTTACATACACCATAAACCGTCAGGAAGGGAGCCTAGTCGCTGGAGCAGGAGCCGGGAGCAGCAGCCAAGACCGAGCACCGGAACCAAGAGCCGGAACCAAGAGAGACCTTATCCGGAACTGCTTCTCTTTTTAAAAGAGAAATATACCATGCCCCAGTGGGCTGGTATTTCAGCAGCTATTGGCTGACGGAGCGGAAGTCGCTCCCCGCTGCACTGTGGGCTCCTGCTTTAGTGATTATTGGTTGAGGCAGCGGAAGTTACTCCCACAACACCTCCCCCTTTTGTTTAAGTAAGAGAGTTCTAAGCCTTCTACGAAATTATATACAGTAAGTACAAACCTACATAATTATATACAGTAAATACAAATATCCTATTCTAACTAGCTTAAGTCTTATATAAGAAATAACTTGGCCACGTCATAAAAGGAAAGTAATTACGTTTATATAATCTTTAATCCCATCAAAGATCTGAGAAGGGAAATAATGTTACCTAAGTAATTAGGAAGTGCAATCAAACTTTCAGAACATGTAACAAATCACAGAGACAACTGGCTACCTGGGCAAACATCCAAAATCACGTTTGCAGCGTTGAAGCAACCAACTTTGGCTAAGGCCTAACGTAACTGACATACCATTTTTAAAGGCAAGGAACTTTTCAAAACTATCTTATCCTGTCTTGGCAGGATATGACAGTCCTGTTTTATCCATTTACGGATACTCTGTAACTCTGTCAGTAGTTGAGGTATGGGCATTTCTTTACCCAAAGGCCAGTTCTGCCAAGAAGAAAGGCTCCAGGTGGAGTGTCTTTGGTGCTCAACATTCTCTCGGGAATAGATCAGTGTTGCCAGGAGCGATTGTGTCTCCCTACCATAGAACTCTGAGTTAGATTAAAGGCCATTTTTTACAGCTCTTTGAAGAGGTTGAAGATTATCTATCTATATTGAATATAATGTCTATGTATCTAAAGAACCTGATTAGTCTAATTATAAATGACAAACTTAGATGACTATTGATCTATATTATTCTCAATATCTATCTAACTTAAAGACTGAAATAGTAAACAACTGTGCAATAAATGGGGACAATATGACCTCCAAATATAAACAATGTGCAAGTATACATTGCAATATGGTAAATATATATATCAATACATAAACAATATATAAGTATCTTAATCAAAGGTAGAAGTGTACAATGCAATATGGTAAAATATACATAGATCAATACAATATATATATATGTCAATACATAAAAATGTTTTAAACAGAGGTAGAAGCATGTATGCATAAAATAGTCAACATAATTTAACTTTGTATCAATATATAAGAATCAATACCAATACATTTGTCAAAAACAATAACTCACAAGTACAAAGCTATTATCCCATAATCCAATTATCCCTTTTTTTTTTTTTTTAGATTCCTGTTGGGTGTGGTGGTACACACCTTTAATCCCAATGCCTGGGAGGCAGAGGCATATTGACCTCTGTGACTTCAAGGGGTAGAGGTAGATTGACCTCTGTGACCTCAAGGTGTGGTAGTACACGCCTTTAATCCCAATGCCTGGGAGGCAGAGACAGATCTCTGTGAGTTCGAGGTGTGGTAGCATACACCTTTAATCCCAGCACTGGGGAGGCAGAGACAGGAGGATCTCTGTGAGTTCAAAGACAGCCTGGTCTACAGTGTTATTCCAGGACAAAGATATACAAAGATCCTGTCTCAAAAAGTAAAAGTAAAAATAAAAGAAATAGAGATTAAAATAAAGCCACATAAAGATGGAAAATGCACAGAGAATCTTCATACTGTATGCTTTTATGCTCTCTTTAAATTGTTTGATTGCTGAGGAAGGAGCAACAACTGCTAAAAGACTTTTGTTTATAAATGCTGCTGAACTAACCCAAGATAGGAATTTTGAAAATACCTTGGCTTCAAAACTGAAGTCAAAAGGTATGTTACTTTGGAGAAGAGATTTTGCTTTTGTTTCCACAGAAAACGAGAGACTCTGGATTTATTCAGAGTTAAGAATAATCACCTTTGACCAAGGGAGGCCACCTGAGAAATCTCCGATAGGAACAGATGGCCCAGATGACAGAGGTCTACATCCAAAACTGATCCAAGACTGCTGCCTGAGATGATCGAGACTCACAGGATACTCCAGTCATGACTTGATTATAACTCTAAATTTTCTTTAGGTCCCCTTAAGACTATCAGCGCCCCCAACCAGCAGGAAGTAGCCTGAAATACTACGCCCACATTCCCAACAAATGGATTATGGGTATTTTCCTTTGTTTAAAAAAAAAAAAGAGGGAAATGGTGCGGGAGAATTATCTGTATTCTGTCAATCATATTTTAATAAAACGCTGATTGGCCAGGCAGGCAGTATAGGCAGGAAAGCCAGACAGGAAGTAGGGGTGGAGCAAAGAGACTGGGAGTATTCTGGAAGCAGAAGCTCTCTCTCAGCCATTCCTGCGCAGACCACCAAAGAGGCAACATGTAAGCTGTCACACTGAGAAAGGTACTGAGCCCATATGGCTAACATAGATAAGGATAATGGGGTAATATATGTTATAAGAGTTAACAAGAAGCCTGACCTAATGGACCAATCAGTTTATAACCTTATGGAGTCCTGTGTGTGATTTTCTTTGTTGCTTGCCGGCTGTTGGGGTACTGGGCTGGACAGAAACCCCAACAAGCCGGCCCTCATGTTACACACTGGTTTATGCTGCATTTGCTTAATTATGTAAAGGTGTGTTGCTTTGTTGCCTTGCCTGTCTAAAGCACCTGATTAGTCTAACGAAAGCAGAACAGCCAATAGCTAGGCAGAGCACAGATAGGCAGGGCTTGTGGGCAGAGAGAATAAGTAGGAGGAGGAATCTAGGCTTGGGTAGAGAACAAGATGCGAGAGAATAAGAGAAGAGAGAATGAGTGAGAAAGAGAGGAATACACCCTGTACCAGACAGACAGACAGACAGACAGACACGGATGAAGCAGGAAAGTAGTACAAACAGAAGGAAAGAAAGGTAAAAGCCCCGTGGCAAAATGTAGATGAAGAGAAACAGGTTAAATGAAGTTATAAGAACTAGCTAGAAACAAGCATAAACTAAGGCTGAGATTTCATAACTAGCAATAAGTCTCCGTGTCATGATTTGGGAGCTGGTTGGTGGCCCAAAAGAATGTCTGCTACATAACAGCACAACCAAATCTTTTATAAACCTGGCCACTTCAATGGCTCAATTCCACTTTCAAAGGCTTCCTTAGGATCAACCATAGCAGAGTAACAACTAGTATGGAAAGGCCAGGAAGGAACACAGAGTCAGGACTTGTTGCATTTAGACATTTGGGAAGGAGACATTTTGCATACTCAGAATCACATTGCAGAGACCTGTTCTCACAGACCCACTCGTCTCTGAAGAAGAGTTATAGAAAGACAGTTTTCCTGGAAGAAAAGGCTGGCTTCACAGCTCAGAGGGTGAGAGGAAGAGAAGACTCAGAGGCTCTGCAACTTTACTGAAAAGAAAAACAGGGGCACTGGCAATTTTAGCAAGGCAGTATGTAATAACAGTCACCCCTGCCCCCGTGACTATATCTTAAGCTAAGTCTTTTGAAAACCTCCTCTACACAAAAAGCAGAGAATCCTGGGAAGGGGTAGGAAGGTCATTTTACACACTATCATTGGTCCTGGAATGTCAGAAAGCCAGCTCAAGTTCCACACACTGAGTAAGACCAAACCAATCCCAGACAGACATTACAAACTGAAACTAATGCACCCATGCTCTCGGCATAGCCATAGGAAGCACTAGCCTATTTTGTGTGCCTGCAGACTTACATGATTTTGGAGTTCCTGCATAGTCATTCTAGAGATAGGGGGCAGGAACTTTGTCGAGGGATGGGCCATATTTACAGCAAGCACCAATCATAGCTCTTACATTTAGGCCTTTGATTCATTTCAGATTTTGTATATAGTGTGTATTAGTTACATTTTTCCTTGCTGTGACAAAAGGTGATAGGGGAGTTCAGCCAATCACATTCTGTTTGTGGGGCATGTCGCCCTTAAAGGCCTAAGAGAAGAGCCAGGCAGTGGTGGTGCATGTCTTTAGTCCCATCACTCAGGAGGCAGAGGCAGGCAGATCTTTGTGAGTTTGAGGCCAGCATGATTTACAGAGAGAGTTCCAGGGCAGCCAGAGAAACCCTGTCTCGAAAAACCAAACCAAAACAAAACAAAAAGACCTGATAGAAGCAACTTAAGAAAGACTTGACTTACTGTCTCCAAGGGTCACACGCGATCATGGCAGCAAAGACAAAGTGACGTGACTGAGGATATGGGAGCATGTGGCGGCAGCTTATTCACCTGGCAGTGAACTAGGAGGCAAAGAGAGACAAGCAGTTGAGATAATACATCTCCAAGGGCCCATCCTCCATGACCTGCTCTCTCCTGCTAGATCCAGCCTCCTAGACTATCCGGAGCAGTACCACCAACCAGGAACAGGTGTGGAAAACAAGAACCGGGGGGGAGCATGTCAGATACAAATAACAAGATGAAAAGGATGGGTTCGGTTGCATTTTTTTTAACCAGAGGATAGTCTGCTTTCCCAGAACCATTTATCTTTTTCCACTAAATGTTCTTGGTACCTTTGCCTAAATAAATAAATAAATATGTGGGGAAATACTTTTGAGGTCCCGATTCCACTGTACTGATCTCTGTATCTATTTTCACTCCAGGAACACACAGTTTGCTTTCATTAACTCTATAGTTAGTTCTAAAGTTGAAAAACATGGGGCCATCGAGATGGCTCAGTGGGTAAAGGTGCTTGCCGCCAAGCCTGACAACCTGAGTTCATTTCCCAAACCCTAGAATGTGGAAGAGAAGAATATATTCTGCAAGCTGTCCTCTGAGCCCCATATGCATGCTATGGCATAGGTGTACACATAACACACACACACATGTTAAGAAATTTTGGAATCCTCCAATTCTGTTATTTTTCAAGATTATTTTGGCTATTTAGAGTTCCATGAAATTTCAAATAAGGTATTAGATGAATTTTTCTATTTGCTTAAAAAACACTGGTAAGTTTTGGGATTGTCTTTAATTCTAGCTGTCTTAGTTTGCTTCTCTCTTGCTGTGAGCAAAAGCAACTTGGGGAGGAAAGGGTTTATTTCCACTTACGGTTTATAATCCATGAAGGGATATCAAATCAGAAACTCCACAGGGCAGGAACCTGGAGGTCAGAACTGAAGCAGAGATTATAAAGCTGCTTACTGGCTTGCTCCCCATGGCTTGCTGGGTTTGCTTTCACATTCATTGCTGGACCTAGGAATGGAGCCTAGGGATGGCTCCACCCACAGTGGCCGGAGCCCTCCCACATCAATCACCAATCAAGTAAATGCCCCACAGGCTTTCTCACAGTCCAGTCTGATTGAGGCTTTTTCTCAAATGACATTCCCTCTTCCCAAGTGACCGTATGTTGACCAAAACTAACAAGCCTGTATGTTAATATGTGAAATAAAATTGGCACACATTAATAGAACACCATGAGTGCTGACATACATGGATACACTGGGTAGTGTGTAAATCAATAGAGCTATAGCTTTCTGCTGAGCATGGCTGAAAGCAGAAGGAATGGAATCCCCAGCACTCGGGAGAGTAACAAAGAAGGTTTGGTGCAAATTCAAGGCCATCCTGTCTTCATAGCGAGAAGACTGTCTCAAAAGACTGAAAACATTTTAAGGATAATGTTTTAAAGAGAAATGTAACTTTCTTCTCAAACATAAACATTTATTTATCCTTTTGTGGTGAAAAGCTGAAGTTCAAGACTTTTTTTCTATTTGTTTTTTTTAAAAAATATATAAAGTAGATAGCTGTTATCTATGGTCACGCTACTGTGCATTCATTAATTATTTAACATTCATTAATTGAGCTTTCCCTATTCCACCCTCCTCCTTACTATCCCCATCTCTGGTAAACTCTGTTGTTCCTCAACTTTGTTGCAGTCATTGTTGTCTAGACACAAATATCATATGTTCCAGGCTGGCCTGACGCTCGCCATGTAGCCAGAGAAGACCTTCAATGTCTGATCCTCCCGCGTCCACCTCCAGAGTGCTGGTATTAAAGAATTATGCCACCACCCCCATTTGTTGAGGTGCTGTGGATAGAGCCCAGGATTTCATTTATACTAGGAAGATACTTTACTAAATGAGCTACATCCGCAGTCCCTTTTACTCTCAAATTCTAAACTCTAAAACTGATGTTTTAGATGTTTTATTAGATGTCATATATGAGTGTGGTCATTTGATATTTGTCCTTCTGTATCTGGCTTAATATAATAATCTCCAGTCTCCATCATGTTACAAATGACAAGATTTCATTATTTTTATGGTTTAAAACACACACACACACACACACACACACAGCACATTTTTGAGACAGGCTAGTCTCAAATTTGAGATCCTCTTGTCTCAGTCCTCTGAATATTGGGGCTACAGGTATGCCCCACTGGACCCAACTTCACCTTTATCTTATTTACTTTGTATTTATTATTATTTTTCTCAAGGATACATGTGTGAGGCATGCACCCACGAGAGGGTGCATGTTAGTGTGGATGCAAGTGTATGTGCACATGTGTGCTATATGTGCATGTGGAGGCCCAAAGTTGACACTGGGGGTCCTCCTTGGTTGTTCTCCACATTCCCCATCAAGTCAGGATTTCTTCGTTGAACACAGAATTCACTGATATGACTTGTCTCTCTAACAGGCTTCCTCTGTGATCTCCTTCCTGTCTCTGCCCTTTAAACACTGGAATTATGAGTGAATCATTATGCTCATCTAACATTTATGTGAGTTCTGGGGATCCAAATTCCTGTCTTCACACTTGTAAAGCAAGTGGTTTATCTACTGAGCCATCTCCCCAGTACCTTCCTATTTATTTTCATCTTTAATGCCTTTCATTATTGTTTTGCAGCTGTTAGTGAATATTTTTTTAACCATTGCAAGTGGAGTCATTTTCTTGATTCCTTTGCAGATTGAAAAATATTTTTAGTTTTTTTTGGCATATAAAACACAGTATTTTGTCCTTCATCACTTCTTGCTTTTGTGTTTACAGTCAGGGACAAATTCCTGCTGAGTGCCCTTTCTCATTTCTGTACACTTCGGATCAGGGAAACGTCCTGCCCACAGTTAAGATAGGTCTTCCCATATCAATGAATGTAATATATCCAGAGGTTCATCTTTCAGGTTATTCTATATTCGGTCAAGTTGACAGTGAACACTCAGCATCATATCCGTGTATTTATCTTTATTAAAAACCCTTATATCTTTATATGACTAGGAGATACTCCCTAGCATTCCTTATTTTCAACCAGATGTCACCTTAACACGTCTTGAAGGGTGGGTCTCCAGAAACTCCCTTTGGTATTGCTTATCTAAGAATGTCATGTACCCCTAGCTTTATTTACCTTGCTTTTTTCCTTTGTTGGGGGATGTTGAGACAGTCACCCTATGTAGTCCTGGCTAACCTGGTACTCTCCATGTAATGCAGGCCAGACTGAACTCATGGGAGTCTTTTCGGCTTAGCCTCCAGAATGCCAGAGTTAAAGGCATGTACAACTATACCCAGCTTCATTTTCCTTAAGTAATATAGCAACAAAGGGGTTGTATAGGTAAAATTCTACAGGTTGAACTTCCTGATAGACCCTGTGATAGATACTGAAGTATTTCAGATTGCTTTTATATTTCTTATAATATAGAATAATTGATCATTAAAAATCCTCCAAAGGGGGGTTAGAAGATGGCTCAGGTGGTAAAGTGTTTGCCATGCAAGCATGAGGACCTGAGTCCACACTCAATATACATGAAAAAGCCAGTCATAGTAGTGTGTGCCTCTATTCCTAACACTGGGAAGGCGGAGCCAGACAGGAAGATCTCTCCAACTCACTGTCCACTTTGAATTGCTGAATCTGTGAGATCCAGGTTCAGTGAGAAGAAACCCTGTGTCAAAGAAATGGTGGAGAGCATTAAGTAAGACATTCTATATCAACCTCTGGTCTCCAAACACACATGCACACATATGCATTCATACCAGCACATACTCGTGCACACACGCAGAGCATGTGCACATAACACACACACACAACACACACACACAAACACACACACACACACACACACACACACACACACATCCTCCATGGTAGCTAATTGCCAGCTTCCCTGTGAGTGAACCCTTAAAGATAATTTCATCACTGGACATGGTTGTGTTCACCTATAATCCCAGAACTTTGGGGATGGAAATGGGAGGCTCAGAAGTTCAAGGTTATCCTTTCTATGTAGCAAGTTTGAGGACAGATTAGGCTACATGAGATACTATTTATACTATTTCAAAAGGGGATAAGGATGAGGCAGAAGATAAAGATGTTTCTCGCTGCCAGAACAGTTAACCCCAGTTCATTCTCCAAGGTTACAGGAAAGGACAGACTCCCAAAGTTGTCCTACACAAGCTGACATCTGAACATTCACTTAAACAAAGAATTAAATGTTTAAAAACAATTAAACATATTATACAATAAACAATTTTTTTCAGATGTAAAACCGCAAGATCTAAGGACAGAAAGGGACCTTAGAGAGTTCCACAAAGATACCATTCAAATGAAGTCAAGTATCAATTATTTATCCTCCTTTCAAAAATATTGTCTTATGAGAACCCTGAACATTAAACTTACAACACAGCATGCTTCCGTGTTCAAGCACTCTAAAAATAGACTTAAAAGATGGTCCTTCTTGGCTTCGTGCCAGGATCTCGGCTTTTAGGCTAGAAGTTTCAGACAAGTGGCACTTCTGATTCTAATTTCTCAGGGAAGAGGGCCCTTCTACCGCCCTCCAACTATAGAACGGTTTCCTGGGGCTGGCAGCCTGGGGATTTCACAGGAGGCTGAAAATGTGTACAGCTGATCATTAAAGTCCACGTCCACCTGACCTAAATCTTTCTTGGGCATTTGTGGAACTTTCACACACACCCTTTACAGGGAGATTCCTATTTTAACAGGTTTGGCAAGACGGAAAAATTGCTAGGTTCACCCTCATCTCCATAAAAGGGACACCTACTGTTCCAAGGTGTAGCGAAGAGGCAAACTTGGTGCCTTCTCTTTTTCTTACATGAAGCAAATGGTTGTTATTGTACTTGACAAATGGCACATGCTGGGGGATCCTGGGAGATGCACAATAGAGACAGGTTTTGTCCATTCCAGAGCAAAAACCTTTGGGAAACAAGATGCAAACTCAGTTTTTCATCTCTATTGCTGTTCAGGGGGCTCCCAAGATTGCCAGATTGTCGTGGTATTTTGTTTATGTTTTAACAAATAAAGCTTGCCTGAGGATCAGAGTGCACAATTAAGATACTAGAGGCCAGGGAGTAGTGGCGCACACCTTTAATCCCAGGACTTGGGAGACAGAGGTAGAGGGATCTTTGTTAGTTAAGGCCACCTTGGGTTTCGTGAATTGATGCAGTCTAAAAGAGAAACAGAGCTCACACAAAGGTGATCCCAGCACTTGGGAGTCACATGCCTTTAATCCCAGCACTAGGGAGGTGGATCTGGAGTAAAATGGCTGGGCAGAGAGAGGCATATAAGGCAGGAGGAGACAGGAGAGCAGTGCAGTCTGAGGTTTGGTGGTGACAGATAGAGTCTGAGGATCGCCCCGCAGTCAGAGGATAAAGTCTATAAGAGGGCAGTCTAAGCATCACTAGAGGTCAAAGGTCCCTCTAGTGGCTGGCTGCCCTGCTTCTCTGATCTTCAGCATTAATCCCTATATCTGATTCTGAGTTTTTAATAAGAACAATTAGAATTCATGTTACAAGAGATAACTATAGTATGTGACTTCCTTCGTGAAGCTTGTTGTTCTGAAAAAGAATCATGACCTTCTTAATATCCTACCTTCCATTTCTGCTTACTTCCAGTGCCAGCACTAGCAACTGTTTTTCTTTTCAGTTAGTAATACTGAAAAAAGCCTGGGCACAGGAGACAAAGTTGTTCGAATTTCCTAAGAGTCCCTGCTCAGAGCTATAAAAGCTGCGTGGTTAGCTAGGCTCAGCAAGACTAGGACCACGGGTGTCTTCCTCTCCATATCAGTCTGATGGGGAAGGAAGCTCAAATGCACGTCTCTGCCAAACTGCAAGTCACCATAGGACATGGACAGCCTGGTTTTTTCCTAAATGTGGGGATCACAACCATTAAGTATAGACAGATTTTTGGGGGGCCACCAGCTCACAAAAGAATGACATAGAGACTTGCTATTATGAAAGTTCAGCCTCTAGCTCAGGCTTGTCCTAAGCTCTTACAACTTAAAAGAACCCCTTTCCATTCATCTACGTGTTGCCCCGTGACTCCTGGCTTTTACCTCTCCTCCTGTATGTCTTTCTCTCCCTGTGTCCGGCTTGCAATTCCTCCTTTCTTCATCCCAGAGCTCTCTGGCCCCGGAAGTCCTGCCCAACCTCTTCCTGCCTAGCTGTTAACAGTCATCCCACTCTTTATTAAACCAGTCACAGCGACACAGCTTCCGCACAGTGTAAAGGAATTTCCCGCAACAATTAAGGCCCTAAGTACCAAATGTTTATAAAGAACTGAACTGGTGTAAGGCATGATGGTATAGGTTTGTAAGCCTAGCACTCAGAAGGTGGGAGTAAGAGGATCAAATTTCAATGTCACCCTCAACAATGTATCTAATGGGTAACCAAGCTGAGCTGCATGAGCTCCTGTCTCAAAGAACACATAACAAATAAACAGCAAAAACAGAGCTGAGGATGAAGCTGTATGTAGCTCAGGTGATTGTCTGCTATAAACAAATCCTTGGGTTCAGTCCCTAGAGACCCCATGAATCAGACATGGTGGAATATACCTGAAATTATAGCCCTTGGGATATGGAGGCAGGTGAATCAAAAGTTCAAGGTCATCCTCAAGTTCATAGTAAGTTTGAGACCAGTCTGAGCTACATAAGATCCTCTCAAACAAAAGAGCAAACAGAGCTGGAGATATGGCTCAGAGATTAAGAGCATTTGTGTTTTGTCAGATGGTCTAGGTTCAGTTCCTAGCACCCACATGATGGATCACAGCTGTCCATAATTCCAGCTCCAGGAGATTCAACGCCCTCTTTTGGCACCCTCAGGCATTGCAGTCATATGGTATCCAAGCACAGCACATTTGCAGGCAAAACGCGTTTTTAAAATACATATTTAAAAAAATGTTTAAATACAAATTTTTAAAAATCTAAAAACAACCAGACAAACAACTAAGAGGTTGAAGTTTGAGGACACTTTGGGTGGGGATTCAGCTTTTATGAAGATATTTGGATATTGGATATTGGATAAATGTTAGCTAAGGCTCTTATTTTTATGGTACTACAGTAATAATGGAGAAAGGAAGACACAAAGAGCTAAAATATACTTTCAGGAGTGATAGTACCTGAGGCGTGGTGACACACACCTATAGTCCCAGAATTTATAGTTCCATTAAGAAGGGAAGTCCAAGCTGGGCAGTAGTGGCACACAGCTTTAATCCCAACACCCAGGAGGCAGAGGCAGGAGGATCTCTGTGAGCTCAAGTCTAGCCTGGTCTACAGAGAGCTCCACGACAGCCAGAAGTGCGACACAGAGAAACCCTGTCTTAAAAAAGAAAACAAAAAGAAGGGAAGGCAAGCAAGGAAATATGATATAAGGGCTTTCAGGAGACTTTTCCTGTGAGAACAGCAAATGGGAATATCATTGGCTAAAAAACAGGAGACACAGTTAGGTTTGAGCTTTTTTGAATTTGTTAAGAGTGTCATGAGAAAGTAATAGAGATTGCAGGCCTCGAAGAACTCAGTGTACTTTCCCACAGTTCTGCAGGCTGGAAGAGCCAGGGTTGGAAGGATTGACTTTTACAATAGTTTGCCCATGGCTACCTTCTGTGTGTCTTCACACGGTGTTCCCTCTGTACAAGACTGTGTCCTATGTCTTCTCTTTTATTTGAATTTTTTCTTTTTCTTTGTTTTGAGGCAGATTCTTATCCAGACTGGCTTCCAACTTGTAATCCTCATACCTCACCCCACCCACTGCTCAAGAACAGATATTACATGTGTATGCCACTACACTGGCCAAATACTTCCTCCTCATTAGGATACCAATTAGACTGTATTAGGGCTATCACAAGGACCTCATTTTTATTCATTTGCTTCTACGGCCATCTCTTCAAATTTGGTCATGTTGTGAGATACTAGAGCTTAGAATTTGGGAGGGTACAATTCCACCAATAACAGATTGCTTATTGCTAAAGATGATAGTTAGTGGGCCAGGCCTGTAGTTATGCACAGAAGGTGGGAAGAAAGGTGTCTAGGAAAAGACTGTTGGAGGAGGAGAGGAGGAAAGGAGAATGAGATAAAAGCAGAAAGCAAGAATGAAGAGGAGGATAGAAAGGAGGACCAGGAAGAGAAGAGGAAAAGGGGTAAACTGCAGGGAAAAGAGCAAAGAAGATGAAGACCAAGAGGAAGAAGAAAAAGAGAACAGGAAGAGTAGATGAAGAAAGGGAGTAAGGAGATGGAGAGAGGGAGGGGAGAAGGAAAAGAAGGAGAGGGAGGACAAGAAAGAAAGGAGAGAAAGGAAGAATACAGGAGAGGAGAAGAAGAGAAGAGGAAAACAATAAGGTGAAGAGGAGGATTGGAGAGAGGAGAAGAGGATTACTGAACTGTCTCTCGTAATGTCTGCAGTTAACTGCTATGTGTTGTGGAATATTAGTTAAAGACGTGATATAGTTGTTTATGCTGTGGAACATTTGTTTAATGATGCAAGGATGTGTTGCATTCTTTTACGTTTCATTTGTTTAACTGTGAAACTGTGGTTCTTTGTCTAAAACACCTGATTGGTCTAATAAAGAGCCGAATGGTCAATAGCGAGGCAGGAGAAAGGATAAGCGGGGCTGACAGGCAGAGAGGATAAATAAAAGAAGAAATCTGGGAGCAGGAGATGAAGGAGTGAGAAAAGAAGGGGCCAGCCACACAGCCAGACATGGAGTAAGAAGGAAAGAAAACAAGTACAGAAATAGAGAAAGGTAAAAGCCCAGAAGCAAAAGGTAGATGGTATAATTTAAGCAAAGCTGGCTAGAAATAAGCCAAGCTAAGGCCGGGCATTTTTAAGGAAGAATAAGTCTCCATGTGTGATTTATTTGGGAGCTGGATGACTGGGTGGCAGGCTCCCAAAAAAGCCAAAAGAGTAAAAAAGAAAAGAAAAAAACAACTAACTACAGCCATCCATTATGTTATGTCACCCAGGACATAACAATTTTGATAGAGAATCAGAGGCCAACTAATAGGAAGTGGAGTCTCATTCCCATCCAGAAGTGAGTGGTGACACATTTCTAGAACTCTCATTTCAGTCCCTTTCTGCCATTTCCCGGCCCCTGCTTTGCCATGCCACCTAGCTGGCAGCACTTTCTTTCTCTTCTCTTTTTTTCTCTCCCATCATGCCACATAGATGTTGTTTAGTTCTAGTTAGACTACAATATGAGGCTACAATAGAAGCTTTACAACGTGATATTGAACAGCACCAGCAGGTTGTAGCATGAGGGCCAGCTTGTTGGGATTTCTGTCCTGCCCGGTACCCCACAGCCAGCAAGTCCAAAAAAAATCAATCACACAAAGATCTCTATAAGTTATAAAGCTGATTGGCCCATTAGGTCAGGCTACGTATTAGTTCTTATGACTTATCCTAACCCATTATTCTGATCTATGTTAGCCATATGGCTTGGTACCTTTTTCAGCTATCAGCTCACATGTTGCTTCTTCAGTGGTCTGGGCAGGAATGGAGGAATGGGCTTCCTCCTTCCTAGCCTTCTCCTGTTCTCATCGCCCCGCCTATACTTCCTGCCTGGCCAATCAGTGTTTTATTAAAATACATGATTGACAGAATACAGACAATTCTCCCACACCATTTCCCCCTCTTTTTTTTTTAACAAAGGAAAATATCCATAGTCCGTTTTTTAATCTGTAGTAATAAGGAACGGTGGGCTGTGTTCCTGCCCGGATCCCGGCTAACTTACCCCCGAAATAATTACACAGAAACTGTATTCTTTTAAACACTGCTTGGCCCATTGGTTTTAGCCTCTTATTGGCTAACTCTCACATCTTGATTAACCCATTTCTAATAATCTGTGTAGAACCACGAGGTGGTGGCTTACCGGGAAGGATCTTAACCTGCGTCCATCTTGGAGAGGAGAGCTATAGCATCTGCCTCGTTGCCTTCTTCCCAGCATTCTGTTCTGTCTACTCCACCCACCTATGTTCTGACCTATCAGGCCAAGCAGTTTCTTTATTAATTAGCCAATGAAAGCAACAGAAATACAGAAGCCTCTCCTACATCAGCAGGTTAATGTTCACGACTTGTACATGAATGCATATGAGTATCAGGCTGGGGAAATAGAGCACTTGCTCCATCCCCAACAATACAAAAATAGAGCACGGTGGCATATATCTGTAATCCCACACCCAGGGAGGAAAAGTAGGAGGACCAGAAGTTCAAGATCATCCTCAGTTACATAGCAAGTTCAAGGCCATCCTGAAATAGATGCCGTTTTTGTTTTTTCTCAATAAATGCTTGGCATGATGACATCTTTCCTTTCAGTACTTAGGAAGCAGATACAGGTGGATCTCTATGAGTTCCAGGCCAGGAAGCCTGGTCTACATTGTAAGTGCCAAGTCAGCCAGGGTTGCATATTGAGACACTGTCTTTTAAAAAGTAGACACACACACAACTATATGTTCACCTCCTTTCTACCAATACGTAGAATGTAGATCCTAGAGAGAGTAAAAGGTGACTTTGCTCATAACAAACCACTGCAGGACGACTTTCTTAGTCTCTGATGGTTATGTGGTACAACTCAGCGAGATGAGAATGCTGTTGCACTTAGCATTATGGAGGCTCCATTTAATAAACAGAATACACAGTCAGCAAGGTTGTGTTTTGTTAGAATTTTACCTGGACTGCCACTCGGTGACCATTTGAAGAAATACCCAGAAGAGCATCTGCCGCTTTGATCAACTTTCTCCTGTTTTTAGGGAGGCCCAGACACAAAGGCTTGTGTAGTCTTCATGGCCATAAGCATGCCTAGATTCAAGGATGCTAGTGTGACTGAATTTTAGTCTTCAAGGTCAGGATTTTGCAACCATGCCTCTCACTGCTCTATTATTTTAAATCCTTATCATGAGTATCTCCCAAATGTTCAAAAAGAGTTTGAAGAATTCTGTATTTTCTCTCTCAAGATCCCCCAAGGCCAGCCTGTTTTAAAGCTAGGAGTTCCAGGTCAGCCTGAGCTATAAGATGAGATGTTCTCTTTAAAAACAAGCTAACAGGTAGAGGGACTTGTAGACTCCACCCCTCCCTGAGGGTCTACAGGCAGTCAATGAGCACATGTGCACACAAGATTGAAAAATAAAATCAATAATTTGAAACAAAGGCAGAAAGGCTCCTCTAAACACATGCTCTGTCCTTCCACCTGTGTGCTCCTCCTTCTTTCTTTCTTAGACAACTTAATTTGATGTGTTTGTCATCTGCTTATCAGCCTATCCATACTTATATTCCAGCATTTATAATCCTGAAAGAAAGCAAGCCTAAGAAGTGTTAGGATCAGATGCAATTCTTACTAACAGGAAGCACTGAGTGACAGAGGGAAAGATTCTAAAATGATAACTTCAATAAAAAAAAATCTCGTAATTGTTTTTAACTTCATGGAAGTTTTTAAAGTATGTTTTTATCTCACTTTATTGTAGTAAAAAAGCTTTTAAATCCACATTTTATTGTTGCAATTGGAACATAGCAATGTTTAGTTCATTTTAGGAGTTTCCCAAAGTTTGTAAGTGGAATTTACAATCACTGACTCTAATTTTATGACTTCCAGTGATTTCATGTCTCGGAACAAAAGTAAGGTACTTTAGTAAATTTTACAGTGTTCCCCCATCGTCTGACCTCCTGTCCCCTTTCTGCTCTCACTTCCTGCTAGCATCTCTCCCACATCTAGCTATATTGACTGATGTACCTGGACCACCTTCCCCTCCTACTCTCAAGACGTTCTTCTTGGCTTCAGATGAAACATTCCCATCAGCACTTTGCCTTACCTCATTTGAGTATGGTCATCCCACCCTCTATATTGCTTTCCTATATCTGATCTAAAGAACTTACTACACCGTGTTATGCTACATATTTTTGTTCATTGATTTCTTCTCTACATCTTTATCTATAGAAAGTAAGCTACAAAAATCAGGGAGTTTGTCTGGTTTTTTTTAATTTTTTTATGGTTTATTTAATGTGCATTGATGTGAAGATGTCAGATCCCTTGCAACTGGATCTTCAGACAGTTGTGAGCTGCCATGTGGATGCCAGGAATTGAACCCAGATTCTTTGGAAGATCAGTCAGTGCTCTTAACCACTGAGCCATCTCTCCAGCCCCAGTTTGTCTGTTTTTTTATAGAGACATATTTATAGTATCTTGAATAGTGTGCATTGCAGGTAATACATTAATCAAACAGTAAATGAATGGAGACACAAATGAAGTGAGAAAAACAGAAACCTATTTTATTTGTATAAGGAACATTTTCTCCTCTTTTTACCTTAAAATGAGTGGTTGTCTGATGTGATGGTTTGAAAGAAAATGGCCTCCAAAGGGAGTAGCACTATTAGTAGGTGTGGCCTTGTTGGAGGAATATGTCACTGTGGGGGTGGACTTTAAGGTCTCTTTCTCAGGCTTCCTTCAGTGTTGAAATGATAAGGCTAGCTAAGGATAAAACAATTATATTTTATTTATTATAAGGGGAAAACTCATGAAACAAGAAATGAGAAATCCAAGCACAGCAATGTCCCATGGGAAAAGGCACAGAGAGAGCTCACAGGGAGGTGCACACCTTTTTACCCTGCGACCCAGCGAAGACATGCCTTAACTAAGACCCACCTCTTAAAGATGGTTGGCTAACAAGGCTCCCCATCACCTCAGTGTGACAGTCAGTCAACTTCCCGTTGCCCTCAGCCCCAGCACTATGTCTGCCTGCGTGCCACCATGCTCCCTTTCATGATGATAATGGACTGAACCTCTGAAACTGTACGTGAGCCACCCTCAAATATTTTCCTTTATAAGCATTGCTGTGATCATGGTGTCTCTTGACAGCAATAGTAAACCCTAACTAAGAGATATGATCTCAATCATCTGATGAATCTTTGCAAGGTTTTGGTGAACTCTGCATAATCCTTGACACCAAGCATGTGACATTCTTCCTGATAATCTCCTATACTGAGTGAATTTGTCACTTCTATGATCCCACAGTACATGTATCTGATTTGCTTTCAATGTTTATTATACTACAGTATTATAATAAAAATAATTAGTAAATATATTATAATTATTGACACATTCAATTTATTTATATGTGAGGGCCTCTAGACTAAAAGCAGCCTACTTAGATGTGGTGGAACACACTTATGACACCCTCCACTAGCGAAAATGAGGCAGGGGAATTGTGATTTGGAGGCCAACTTGGCCAATCAAGATCTTGTCTCAAAAATAAACAAGTTAACAAATAAAACAAAAGTTGCCCTAATCTGAGTATGATGGCTCACATCTGTAATTCCAGCACTTGGGAAGCAGAGGTGGACGGATCACTGTGAGTCCGAGGCCAGCAGGAGGTACAGAGTGAGTTCTGGATCAATCTGAGCTACAGAGCAAGTTCTTGCCCCCCCCCTCAAAGGCTACCCATGCTCCACTCAATGGCTTTACACCCACACACATATTGGATCCCATGGATTTAACAAAAAAGAGCTATATATTTGGCAAATGAATGAATTATTAAACTAATATGTGAATCAATAAAGGAGGATAAGACCTTGTTAGTGTAGAGGTTCTCTATATGCTAAACATTTTTTTAATATTTCAGTGAATTACTGTACAGGCTACTGCCCTTTCACACTTGCAATGGCCAGTTTCCTGGACCACCCTTGGTACTAGGACTAGTTTACTGCATTCTGTTATCAGTAGGAAATGTACAGGAATGATTTTTCCAGTAATAAGGATGGTTTGTAAGCAATAACTTATAAGTTCCCCTGCTTTAAATATACTTTATTATTTTAAATCAGCATGTTTATTTATTGGGGAGCATGCCATAGTGCGTGTGTGGAGGTCAGAGAGCAACTTGCAGGCGTCAGTTCTCTCCTTCTACTACATAACTCCCTAAGACTGAACTCAGGAACCATCTTACCTGCCCTTCAATATAGTTTGCAAAGAGGCAACCCATGAACTTTGTTTTCTTGAAGGCAAGTATTCTTTTTCCCCCAGAGTATTTTTATTAATTATTTGGGAATTTCATACAATGAACCCCAATTCCACTTGCTTCCCATTCCTTCCAGGTCTACTCTCCTACCCTTACACCCTCCCCATCTTCCCCCACCCCCCAAAAAACACAAAGCAATCAGTGGTACATGGATCATAGATATTCACATGGTCTCCAGTGGCAACACCAACCACAAACTACAGGAGTCTTTCAAGGAGACTTAATCTAGAAAACGAACCATTCTTTATCGCAGATATCTTGCTACATAGAGTCAGGGTGATGTTTGCAGCCGAGGTTCCATGCTCTCCTCCCTGCAGGGCAAGCAGCCGCAAGTGCCAAGCTTTCTGCCAAGCCTGTGGGCCAAGAGGCAGCACTGACCTAGCAGTAAGGCAGGCATGGTGGCCAGAACCTCCCAGCAGCTCCTACAACATGCTGCTTTGTTGGGCCTCGGTCACACACTCCCATATCTGTTGCCGCTGACACAAACATGCAAATACTTATTGCAGCAAGTCATTGATCTGGTTCAAAGTTTCTGAAGCACCATAAATACTGGAATATCTCTGAGAATCATCTTGGATGTCTGTTATGGAACCCAAATTACCACTACTAGACTGACTCCGATGCATAAACAGTCTTTTTTTCTTTTTCTTTTCTTTTTTTCAGTTTTTTAATTTATTTTTTTATAAAAAATTTCCACGTCCTCCCTACCTCCCTTTTCCCTCCCCCTCTCCTCCTCCCCCTCCCTCTTCGGTCCTAAGAGCAGTCAGGGTTCCCTGCCCTGTGGGAAGTCCAAGGTCCTCCCCTCTCCATACAGGTCTAGGAAGGTGAGCATCCAAACAAATCAGGCTCCCACAAAGCCAGTCTATGCAGTAGAATCAAAACCCAGTGCCATTGTCCTTGGCTTCTCAGTCAGCCTTCATTGACAGCCACATTCAGAGAGTCCAGTTTGATCACATGCTCCATCACTCCCAGTCCAGCTGGCCTTGGTGAGCTCCCATTAGATCAGTTCCACCGTCTCGGTGGGTGGATGCACCCCTCGAGGTCCTGACTTCCTTGCTCATGTTCTCCCTCCTTCTGCTCCTCATTTGGACCTTGGGAGCTAAGTTCAGTGCTCCAATGTGGGTCTCTGTCTCTATCTCCATCCATCGCCTGATGAAGTTTCTATGGTGATATGCAAGATATTCATGAGTGTGGCTATGGGACAAAGCCAGTTCAGGCACCCTTTCCTCTGCTGCCCAAGGAACAAGCTGGGGACATCTCCTTGGACCTGGGGACCACACTGAACCTGATAGAAGAGAAAGTGGAAAGTAGTCTACAACACATGGGCACAGGAGACCACTTCCTAGGTAGAACCCCAGTAGCACAGACAATAAGAACAACAATGAATAATTGGGACGTCCTGAAACTGAGAAGCTTCTGTAAAGCAAAGGACATTGTCATTAAGACAAAAAGGCAACCTACTGATTTGGAGAAGATCTTCACCAACCCCTCATCAGACAAAGGTCTGATCTCCAAAATATACAAAGAACTCAAGAAACTAGACTTTAAAATGCTAATTAACCCAATTAAAAAAATGGGGTTCTGAGCTGAACAGAGAATTCCCAACTGAAGAAGTTCGAATGGCCAAAAGACACTTAAGGTCATGTTCAACCTACTTAGTGATCAGGGAAATACAAATCAAAACAACTTTGAGATACCATCTTACACCTGTCAGGAAAGCTAAAATCAAAAACACCAATGGTAGCCTATGCTGGAGAGGATGTGGAGTAAGGGGAACACTCATCCATTGTTGGTGGGAATGCAAACTTGGGCAGCCACTGTGGAAATCAGTGTGGCTTTTTTTCTTTTTCTCAGAAAACTGGGAGTCAACCTACCTCAGGATCCAGCAATTCCACTCTTGGAAATATACCCAAGAGATGCCCAATCATACTACAAAAGTATTTGTTCAACTATGTTCATAGCAGCACTATTTGTAATAGCCAGAACCTGGAAACAACCTAGGTGCCCCTCAATGGAAGAATGGTTAAAGAAGGTGTGGAACATATACACTTTAGAATTTTACTCGGTGGTAAAAAACAATGACATCTTGAATTTTGCATGCAAATGGGTGGAAATAGAAAATGCTTTACTGAGTGAGGTAACCCAGACCCAAAAAGATGAATATGGTATGTACCCACTCATAAGTGGATTCTAGTCATAATTAAAGGACATTGAGCCTGTAATTCGTGATCTTAGAGAAGCTAAGTAAGAAGGTGAACCCAAAGAAAGTCATATAGTTATCCTCCTGGATATTGGAAGTAGACAAGATTTCCAGGCAATACGTGGGTGCACCGGGGAGTGGGGGTGTGGATGTAAGGGGAGATGGGTAGAGAGAAGGGAGAAGGGGAGGATTGGGGAGAGCTTGGGGGAATGGGATGGGTGGGATGGAGGAAGTGTGGATATGGGAGCAGGGAAGTAAATATCTTAATTAAGGGAGCGATTTTAGGGTTTGCAAGAGACTTGACTCTAGAGGGGTTCCCAGGTCCAAGGACATAAACAGTCTTTATTCGCGAGTTAACTCAGTTCCTCTGCCCACCAGAAGTGGCAGCGGCAGTGACAACAGCAACAACAGAATCAACACAGGCGAGGAACCCGGAGTAGCGAAAAATGTTTTTATTTTCGGGACAGGGTTTCTCTGTAGCTTTGGAGCTTGTCCTGGAACTCACTCTGTAGACCAGGCCGGCCTCAAACTCACAGAGATCCGCCTGCCTCTGTCTCCAGAGTGCTGGGATTAAAGGCGTGTGACCCCCCCCCCCCCCAATACGGGGGAAGGAGGATGGAATTTATACAGGGCAGAAGCGGAGGTGTGGGGGGTGTGAGTTTCAAGCCTCCTGGCTTGTGACTGGCTCCCCCTAGTGGCATGAGCGGGAATTCCAGGCTTGGGATCGACGGCCCTCTAGTGAGGCAAGGGGGCAACTGCCTGACGCTCTGATTGGTCCGTTTCCCTGCTCAGGGATTGGCTGGTTTTGAGTCAGCGTCAGAAATAGCAGTTTTGCTCCGTTTGGGGGTCCAGTTGTGTTTCTTTTTCTGGTTCTTTCTACCTTTTTAACCCTATTCTTGGGGCTAAAGCAAATATCTTTGGTATGCCCTGAATCTAGGGATTTAGGACATTCTTTTGATCCTAGTTTCAGGGTCCCAGGGCTTCTCTCCAGCTCTAGGTTTGGGGACAAAGTGTCTCTTCCCCTGGCTCTGGTCCCATTTTCAAGGTGTGTTTCTTTCCCTGGCTCTGAATCCAGAGCCTGGCTGCTCACGGGTTGTGCCAGAGCTACGGAGTAACTGAGTCTGTGGGGACCTGGGCCTCTCATATCCTGTTGTTGCCCAAACTCAGAGTGATCGCGGGACTGGGCAGCACTTCTGGCAGCAGGACCCTTGTGAGCCCAAAGCCACTGCACATCTCTCTGTCCCTGGTGTCCCTGGCAGCCAACAGGGATGCAGCTCATTGCTCTCCCCACCACAAGGTGGTGGTCATAGGGCCAAGCAGTGGCCACAGGGTCAGGCAGCTGGTGGTGGCCCAAGCCTTCTGGCTGCCCCAAGACTTGCCCTACTTGGCGACTACATCCTTCTTTGTCCAGTGCATCTCTAGTTCTGCTCTTCTTGTCTCATCTTCACTTGATTCAGCCATCTTTCCTTCCAATTCCATGAAACCATCTTCTCATAAGAGCTGCTTTTCTTTGATTGTTCTGGAAATACTGCATACTGAGACTCATCCTCTGTGTCTACCTGTGAAGTCTCTGTGGTTCTCTCAGGCTCCTTGAAGTAGCCCAACAGGTACTGGTGGCTGCCACCATCTTGAATCTGGCAAGTTTTCTTGGTTCTATAGTCTGCCAATAGGCTGTATTCCTAACACTAACCAGCTAACTTGTCATTATGAGCCAACTATTGCAAGAGCATAATATATGAACCTTGCCAATAAAATTATCTTTCTGTTAAGAATAGTCTTTAAGAAATTTCGTCTTACAACAGGATACCAAGCCCTTTATATTAGGTCTCCTTGCTCCACAAGACTACCAGGCTGGGGCTGGAAATCCCTTGAAGCCTGGTGGCTATAGTGGGAGATACTATGTTCTGTTAAAAGTGGGGCCTAGTATGAGAACTTCATTTTTATTATTTGATAATGTATTTTTTACATTTATTCATGCATTTTGTGGGGGATGCATGTGTTGTGTGTGGAGTTCAGAGGACTACTTGCAGGAAGCTATTCCCTTCTTTTGGTGTGGGAAGTCCTTTTGTTCATGTGCTGCTTTTATTGGTTAATGAGTAAAGAAACTGCCTTGGTCTGTTGATATGGCAGAACTTAGGTAGGCAGGGAAAACTGGACTGAATGCTGGGAGAAAGAAGAGCAGAGTCTGAGAGACACTATGGAGCCGCTGCCAGAGTCAGACATGCTGGAACTTTGCTGGTATCCACGACCTCGTGGCGATATACAGATTAATAGAAATGGGTTAAATTAATATAACAGTTATCAAATTAGAACCTAGAGCTAACGGGCCAAGCAGTGTTTTAATTAATATAGTTTCTGTGTGGTTATTTTGGTTCTAGGCGGCTGGGACAAGCAAGCAGCCCCTCCTTACAACATTCTTCCACTGGGATTAGACTCAAAGCACCAAACTGGGTACCTGCTAAGCCCAGAGGTAACACCTTTCTTAGTTTTGTTTTTTTGTTTTTTTGTTTTTTTTTTTTTTTGCTGTTGTGCTTTGAGATGTTACATTTTGTGTCTGTGATTGATTTTAGCACAGTGGCAATATCTCTACTTTCTAGATGTACCCATGAGAGCGACGTTAGCGCTTTTGAGAAGGGATCCGTCTAGAACCTCAGAACTAAGAGTCACAAAATTAGCAGTCTTTGGAAGATAATTCCATTACAGTGACACACATTAGTATGGAGCTAATATAGCTCCACTCTCAGTGGGAAGACCGCTGTGCTCTGTCTGTACTGTGTAGAAGGGAAGCGCTACCAGGTCTATCTCAAAAGTGCTAATGTCTTTCTTATGGGTATATCTAGAAAGCAGAGACATTGCCACTGTGATGAAAATCAGTGACAGATACAAAATGTATTATCTTGTTGTAAGGACTCAGGAAGGGAAGTGAAAGGGCTTTCAATAGCCTTGAACGACCACATCCAATGGAGACTGTATGCCTTCCCCTCACTGAAAGGACAATCAAGCAGTGCCAGCTCCAACTAGCCGGGGGACACAAGATAGATTGAGTCTGAAACTGAAACTTGCTTCCTTAAAGTGAAAGACCACTGTGATACCCATAGCAAACTGCCCCTAATGAGTTGAAGAAACAGCAGAAACACTGATGGAGAAAAAAGTTCTGTGGAATCTTGCAGACTGGTAACGTGGCTCTCTTTCCACGCTTAAGATCAGTGAAGCTTTGTAAGCATCAATAGCAAGAAAGGAAGAAAGATGTGAACTTGGGGTCATTGAGATGGATCATTAGTTAAAGGTGCCAGCTACCATGCCTGATAGCCTAAAGAGTCTCATCTCCAGGAGTCACACAGTGGAGTGAAAGAAGCTACTCCTGCAAGTTCTTTTCTAGCATGCACACTGTGACACACACACACACACACACACACACACACACACACACACACACAATCAATATAGTTTTTTAAATGATGCAAAGTCCTGGAAGAAAGCAAAAACTGATCCAGTACCAGTATCTTGTGGTATCCATGTGAAGAATTCAGCTAGATAAAGCCAAGAGAAAGTGGAGGTCTCATAGATGAATGAGAGTCCAGTTCACTTAGAACCAAAACAAGCAAGGATTGTTTCAAATCTTGTCTTCTAGACTCGGCTGAGTGAAAAATAACACCAAGGAGCTTATGCCACGAGGGAATAGATGGCCCTGTAACAATATGTGCTAATTAAATTCAACTTGGTGAGCTTTCAGAGCCCATGTGATTTAATTTGTATTGTCTTGGTACTGATTTGTGGCCAGAGTTAAGCAGAGCTCTCTTAACAGTGAGCACATTTTGTAGTGCCACCTACAAGTAGGAAAACATGTAAATGTGATGTCTTCTAAAGTGCCTTGGTTCCACAGTGGAATGCTCTATAGCTATTAGAGATGACAAGAATGTAGTCTGTGTTGATCTATGTAAGTGTGTACGCACAATTATGCTAAGAGAACCCGTGTGTACATATTGATTGAAGTCCTGCAAGAACCGAGCCTTTGCATCAGCTGAGATCATCAGAGAACACAAAGTGGCACAGACAGAAATGAATGGGCATCAGGATGTGATTTTCTTCCTTCCAGAAGGGTTTTTGAAGCTTACCGCGAATATAAACGACACGGAAAATAGCAACAACAAACAAACAAAAAACAGTGCTGTATGCCCAGACCAGTGTAGCAGAGAAGCTCATATTGAAACCTGAGTCCATTAACTCCCAAAAGGGAGAAAATAGTAGCAGAACAGCGTAGTGACACTGTAAAAGCCAGACCTGCCTTGAAAGATAATATTGAGGTTGTGACTGGCCTAAGTGGAGTGGGTGAATGGTCCAAGTGAAGTTTTCCTGATATTGTAGGCTAACTGGTGGCTTCCAGGCAGTATGCATTCTGTCTGAAAAGCAACTTCTTCAGAGGAGAATACTGCCTTTTCTTAAGTCTGTACTTTAGAGATCAGTTTTGCAAAGGAATCTGAAGAGGAATTTCAATTGTTTGTGGAAGTGTTATGTCCACATCCCAGAGCCTGGTACTAGTGTTGGCTTCTGGAGAAGGGAATTGAGGTCCTCCAGGGATGCTGGGACAACAGAGAGATCTGGAGCACCAGAGACTCACAGAGTGCCACAAAGCATACCATTCACATGGATTTCCCCATGGGCCGGCAGCAGGAATAGCAGGCAAACTGAGGCACCACTCCCTGCCTGCTGGTCCTTCTTCACAACAAGTAGCTTGGAAAGACCAACCGGCCGTGTGTGTGCAAAGGCATGCAACACTTGTTTGAGCCCATTGCTACTGCTTTTCCCACCTCTTGGCCATTTTCTTCTTCTGAGACTTCAACAGAAGAAAAAAGATGGAGACCAATGTATTTCCTGCCCATGGCTGAACGGCAGCTGCCCCACGCCAGCCGTTAGGCAGTGATAACGCTCCAAGGAACCCTGTACAATTCATCTCTGCTAGCAATAAATAAGGTCTGCGTGGCTTTCCAAGGGCAGGGCTTGCCAGATTCTCCAAGCATTTTATCTGAAGGTCAGACTCTGGTAATTAAATGGAGAAGTTAGACTGGTATGGGGGGAGTCCGTGTCAAATCCACATACCCTTTCCCTTATCTGCGGCTTAGATTGTCTATTAGTGTTGTATTTCCCCTCCCCATTCCTAATACTCAGGGTTACTGTGCTCTGATGGAGTGAGAATCTGCTCAGGCACACACACCACTCATAAAAGACTCTCAGGACCAGTGTGCCATAGGTGTTAGTTTCACACTTCATCAATGGCTGTGAAGTCAACTGGATGGACTGTTGCTTCCAAGAGCAATGCCGTGACCTCTGGAAATGTACAGGACAGAAACACTGCACTTTGAACACCATCTGCAATGATGACCTCAGCAGTGAAGAGAGGCAGAATTGGGATCCATGGCATGTTGGGGAGGAGGTCAATGTAATGTCTGCCAAGGCTGTAGATGGCTTCTTTATAGAACAGTATCCAGGGAAATAAAGTGCCTCTCCATTGAAGGGCTGATGTGACACACAAATTCAATCAAGGCAGCTCTGGAGTTGTAGGGAGCCGCCTGGATGTGGCCTTGGCCAGATAGTGCCAGCACTCCTACAGCCTGGAGGTATACATATCCTTTGATGTTGCCGCCTTAGGCCGGTGTGCTGGAGCCTTGTTTTGCATTTCAAGAGACTCGGTCTCCTGACCTGTCCCGTGGCCTTGGATCCTAGTAGAATGGCATCAACCAATCAGCATTCGAGCCTCTCACCCTAGAAAAGCGGCTGTCTTTGGATTTTTCGCTCTCTCGTCATCCCTGTTCCCCATTCCCCCTTTCAAGCAAGGAGCTCTAATAAATTGTGATTGAGAAGGATTCTTGATTTTGTGACCGTCCATTCCTGCTGGTCGGGAAGCGCGTCGCATTTTGGTGCTGAAAACCGGGACGCCGGATTTGAACAAGCCAAGGAGGGAGCAGAATTCAGAACTCAACACAAAGAGCGGTGACTGACGTCAGGAAATCCTCCAGATGTATGCTGATTGCTAAGGCTGGTCCAGAGTGGTAATGTGTGCATTTGTTCTTCTCTGTTGCTTTGGGTTGCGCTGTGATTAACCAGGTGGTGAGTGCCTTTGCTGCTGCGACTACAGCTCTAGTCAAAAGTAAAACTAAGTCCGCAGTAGATCAAGCAGCATTTTTCTAAAAGGACTTCCTTGTAAGTAAAAAGGAGGTTTTTTTCTTTAGCCCAGGGGGTAAGTGCGCACCATGGGCAATTCTTATGGAGCCAGTTCGAACCCCAGGGAGATTTATCGCTCAATCCAGGCACTTTTGCGACAGCGTGATTTAAAGATCTCTTCTAGCACTGTCGCTAACATCGTAAAAGACATTGTTGATGTCTCACCTTGGTTTGCAGCTTCAGGTGACCTAACTTTACCATCTTGGAATAAGCTAGGCAGGGATTTGGAACAAGCAGAAGGTAATATTGGGAGAGGCACACTTCCTTTTTGGAGGATGGTGCGGGACTGCTTGAAGGAAGAACGTAATATAGAGATATTAAAACAGGGTCGCAAGGCATTACAGAAACATCAGGACAGCTTTTCAGAATCAGATCAGAAGGAGGAACAAGAGTGTAGGCCTAGAAAGAAAAAGGAAAAATTAAAAGATAAGGATCCGGAAATAAAAAAAGGAGAAAAGGGGAAGAGAAGCCCCATAGCTTTAGTAGTGAAAGAATTTGTAGATTTAGATTTATCAGAGGAGGAAGAACAACTAGAGGGAACGGCTGCTAAATCCGAGAAAGAGCAGCAAGGTAGCCGGAGGCGGGGCGATGTTGATGTGTTTACTACAAAGGGCAGAAGAGACGAGGCGCCAGTTCCTGCTGCCCTCCCCCCATCCGCCCCTCCACCCATGTACCAGCAGGTAGCTACAGAAGGTCACAGCTTCATAGGAAGGCAAACTTGGTCGCAACTGGCTGCTGCCTTTCCTGTTTTTGAGGAGCCACAGAATTACAATAGGTGGTATGAACCAATCCCATACAGACAGCTGAAGGATTTGGTTGAAGCTGCGAGAAATTATGGAGCAAATGCCAGTTATACAATCGCATTATTGAGAAGGATTGTTACAGTAGCACTGACTCCTACAGACTGGCAGGAGATTGCAAGAGCAGCTCTTCCAGCAGGGCAGTTCCTGGATTTTAAATCTATAGTCCAGGACAAGGCTCAGACCCAAGAGCGCATTAACATACAAAGTGGCCACCCAGAGTGGACGGCTGATATGCTTCTTGGACAGGGGGCATTTGCTGGAAATCAGAATCATTATCCTTGGGAGGTTTATAGGCAGGTTAGTGAGATTCATTATAGAGCATGGAAATCACTCCCTAATAAAGGTGAAACAGCTGGTAACCTAACCAAGATTATTCAAGGTGCTGCAGAGCCATTCTCTGATTATGTGGCTAGGATGACAGAGGCAGCTGAAAGAATGTTTGGGAATTTAGATATTTCATTGCCTTTTGTCCAGCAAATAATATTTGAGCAGAGCACCAAGGAATGTCAAAGAGCAATAGGTCCAGTAAAGGGAAAGGGATTAGAAGCCTGGATCAAAGCCTGCCGTGAAGTTGGGGGGCCTCTAACCAATGCAGGGCTGGCGGCTGCTGTGCTTGCTGCTGCCAGAGGTGTCAGAGGAGATAAGGGAAAGGCATGCTTTAAATGTGGACAGTTGGGGCATTTCAAAAAACAATGTCCCAATAGTCATAATGCCTCAGATTCTTCAGGGCTCTCAGCTGCAACATCGCAGAGGCAGCCAGACATTTGTCCCAGATGCAAGAAAGGGAAACATTGGGCTAATGAGTGCAGATCAGCTAGGGATATAAATGGACAACTTATTCCTATGCCTATTCAGTCATTGTCAAAAAACGGATTGAGGGGCCCATGCACCCAGGGCCCAAAAATATTTGGGGCAATTCAGAACACTATGGCAGTCCCCGAGATGACTCCATCGTCCCAACAAGAAGGACAGCCAAAGGCTCCGGAGGGCTGGACCTCTGTGCCACCTCCAAACTGCTATTAACTCAGGATATGGGAGTTCAGGTCATAGAAACTGACGTGTTTGGGCCATTAGAAAAAGATACTGTTGGCATAGTCTTGGGACATTCATCCTCAATTATGAAAGGCCTGATAGTCCATCCTGGAGTCATAGACCCTGCTTATGAAGGTTGCATTAAAATTCTTTGCCATTCTCCATACGGGGTAGTTTCCATCGCCCCAGGAGACAGAATAGCTCAACTCTTAGTTCTGCCTTCAGGGCGTAATAAGCTTCCAGCGGAGGGGCTTGTCTTAAAGGACAAAAGCCTTGCTCCCATGGGAGTAGATTTGGCTTGTTTATCCTTGGAGCTTGATCAGCGACCAATCTTAAATTTAGAAATAGAAGGAAAGATTTTTTCAGGCCTAGTGGATACTGGAGCAGATAAAAGTATCATCAGATCCCAAGCATGGCCAAAACGCTGGCCCTTACAACAGGCCTCCCAGTCCCTTCAAGGGCTGGGGTATGCACAAACACCGCATATAAGTGCTAAGGAGTTAGTCTGGAGAACAGAAGATCAGAGAGGGACTTTTCAGCCTTTTGTGGTTGATTTGCCCATCAACCTATGGGGCAGGGATGTGCAGTCTCAAATGAGATTGAGACTTACAAATGATTATTCTGATACCAGTAAGCAAATGATGGCACGTCAGGGTTATATTCCCAATAAGGGACTTGGTAAATGTCTCCAAGGTAGACAGAATCCTATTGAGACTGTCTCCAAGTTAGATAGAAAAGGCTTGGGTTTTTCATAGGGGTCACTGAAGCTGTAGCTTCCACACAAAAGACAATGCCCATCCCTTGGCTAGTAGATAAGCCGGTATGGGTCCCTCAGTGGCCCCTTTCCTTGGAAAAGCTGGAAGCTGCAAGACAATTAGTACAAGAACAGTTAGAACTAGGACATTTAGAACATTCTGTATCGCGTTGGAATACGCCTATTTTTGTGATTAAAAAGGCCTCAGAAAGTGCTTATTCGCACCCATCACCTTAAAACTCTTAATGATTTCCAGCAGTTGCTGGGAGATATAAATTGGATTAGAGGATATCTAAATATACCTCGATCTGAGCTCTTGCCTTTATTTTCCATCTTAGAAGGCAATCCTGATATCTGTTCACCTAGAGCCATGACCCCGGCTGCAATGCAGACCCTTAAGAGGGTAGAATCTGCTATTACTACAGCTCAATTACAGCGAGTGAATCCATCCTTACCAATTTTGCTATGCATTCTCAAAACAAAAAATTATCCCACTGGAGTGTTATGGCAAGATGGACCCCTCTGGTGGATGCATGGAAATTCCATAGGAGCAAGATCTGTTCAATATTATCCAGAATTGGTGGCTGGCCAAGCATTAATGGGAATAAAGCTTTGCTTAGCCCACTTTGCGAGAATGCCTGACAAGTTGATAATTCCCTATACGAGGGAACAGGTAGAAGTTTTGACAGCCACAGTAGATGGCTGGGCTATCCTGCTTTGTGCATTCCCTAATGTTATTGACAATCATGTGCCAAGGCACCCCTTAATAAATTTTGTGGAGAAAAATTTGGTGTATTTTCCCAGGATTACCTCGCCCCACCCATTAGAAGGAGCCTTAACTATCTATACAGATGGCTCAAAGACCGGAAAAGGGGCTCTGGTGGCAGGAAATGCTAAACCTGTGGTCTTTCAATTTCGGCCTGATTCCCCCCAAGTCACTGAGTGCTTGGTGGTTTTGGAGGTGTTTCAGAGATTTCTTGAGCCATTTAATTTAATTTCAGATTCACAATATGTGGTCAATGCTGTGGCCTCTCTTGAGGTTGCAGCCTCAATTCGCAGCTCAAGTACAGTGTCTAATATTCTTTTACAAATACAAAAACATATTTTAAAAAGAGAAAATCCCTTTTATGTTGCTCATATTCGAGCCCATTCTCTCTTGCCAGGACCTATGGCAGAGGCTAATGCTCAAGCTGATGGTGCTACTCGAGCACTCGCCCTTGTGGCTACAGATTCACTCCAGCTAGCTAGAGATTTCCATCAGCTTTATCATGTTCCAGCGAATACACTTCGCTTAAAGTTTAAGATCTCTAGGGAAAATGCCAGGAGGATAGTAAAAGCCTGTCCCTCCTGCGTGACCATGTTACATCCCCCACATACTGGGGTAAATCCCAGGGGGTTAAAGCCAAACTCACTCTGGCAAATGGATGTGACTCACATCTCGGAGTTTGGCAGACAAAAGTATGTTCATGTGTCGGTGGACACATGCTCTGGAATAATTCATGCCACCCCACTGGCAGGGGAAAAGGTAACTCATGTAAAAATGCATTGCTTAGAGGCCTGGGCAGCTTGGGGAAAGCCAAGTCGTTTAAAAACCGACAATGGCCCAGCATATGCCTCACAGGGCTTTAAAGCCTTTTGCAAGCAATTACAAGTTGAACATACCACTGGCCTACCATACAATCCTCAAAGCCAGGGTATCGTAGAAAGAGCAAATAGAAATTTAAAGGAAATTTTGCGAAAGCAAAAAGGGGGAATAGCTATAGCAGCTTCCCCCAGAGAAAGGATTTCTCTTGCACTCTTTACACTTAATTTTTTAATTCAAAATATTGCTGGAAAAACAGCAGCAGACAGGCATGCCCTGTTTGAAAGCTCTACAGAGCGAGATTTGGTCATGTGGAAGGATGTATTGATTAATAAATGGTGTGGACCGGATCAGGTAATTACCAGATCCAGGGGAGCAATTTGCATTTTCCCTCAGAATCGTGAAGATCCAATCTGGGTGCCAACGAGACTGACAAGAGAAATAAAGAAGAAAGATGATCCAGTGGATGCTGAGTGTCCTGCTGTGGAAGATTCGTGCGGAGGCAGCAGTGATGACCCTCTGGGCGGTGTCAAGAGCAACTGTTTCACGTTATCACCTTGAGCAGCACCCTGTGCAACCTCTTATCTCTTAACAATTTTCTGACTGACTCTATTCTGCCTTTCTCCCTCCTTGGGGATGGGTGGGAGCAGAGATATCCTTGGCATGCTGTGTCTAGGTGGAAGTGCTGTATGTCTTTGATTGGTGTGCTACCTGCTAGCCCAAGTGAGGAGGGACAAGGTCTTTGTGGCACAGGCCTTGGCAGTCTTGGAATGTGTATCCTCACCCCAGGTTTGGCTCTCAGCCTCAAAAGAGCTCACAGGCAATTAGCCATGCATAGCCTTTGCACCCTCTAGGGACCAGATAGTCCCACGGCACAGAGGAAGGTATGCATAGGCGGAGGGTGTGCAGACACAGCCCTAGCACTCCCAGGGAAGTAGTTGTCCCATTGCACGGGAAGGGTGTGTCTTGCTTTTCTTTTCTTTAATCAGTCCACACATCATGAGGTGGGGACCAGATTGGAAAATAGTTTTGCCTTATTGCTCTAAAAGACAATAAAAGGAGGAGCTGTAGGGAGCCGCCTGGATGTGGCCTTGGCCAGATAGTGCCAGCACTCCTACAGCCTGGAGGTATACATATCCTTTGATGTTGCCGCCTTAGGCCGGTGTGCTGGAGCCTTGTTTTGCATTTCAAGAGACTCGGTCTCCTGACCTGTCCCGTGGCCTTGGATCCTAGTAGAATGGCATCAACCAATCAGCATTCGAGCCTCTCACCCTAGAAAAGCGGCTGTCTTTGGATTTTTCGCTCTCTCGTCATCCCTGTTCCCCATTCCCCCTTTCAAGCAAGGAGCTCTAATAAATTGTGATTGAGAAGGATTCTTGATTTTGTGACCGTCCATTCCTGCTGGTCGGGAAGCGCGTCGCATGGAGTAGCACTGGATGGTCCCACAGCTGAGATTCTAGCAGTGTTGCACTCTCTCATTCATCTGGTCAGATGGGAATGGGCACAAAGAGGTGGGAACTTCAGCCAAGGGCTTGCTTTTATGAATATGAATCCAGTAAGTGACTGGCTAGTGGCTAGTCTGAAGACAGAAACAAGAAATGAAATGGAACTGCGTAGACACTTGTATTGGGTATGTACACACAGCTCATTGAATCCTCCAAACAAGGATGACAAAATGAAGGACCCATTCCAAGGGGACAGTGGCTGGAAAACCTGCCCAGAACAACCACCTGGACGGCACATTGAGGCAACTTGTTAGGAAAACTGGTAATGACATTTACCCTGGCATGACTATTGACTTTGGAGGAAGAACTGGTGTAGGAGGTCCTTCTGTTTATGTGTTGCTTTCATTGGTTGAATAAAGAAACTGCCTTGGCCTATTTATAGGGCAGGACTTAGGTAGGCAGAGAAGACAGAACTGAATTCTAGGAGAAAGAAATCAGAGTCAGAGAACTTCCATGGAGCTGCCAGAATCAGACATGCTGAATCTTTCCCGGTAAGCCACGACCTCATGGTGATATACAGATTATTAAAAATGGGTTAAATCAAGATGTGAGAGTTAGCCAATAAAAGGCTAGAGCTAATGGGCCAGGCAGTGTTTAAATGAATACAGTTTCTGTGTGATTATTTCAGGTACAAGCTAGTTGGGCAGCCGGGACAGAACAAAAGGGCCCACTCTCTACAACAAAGAACCCTTCATTCTACTTTGCTGGCAGCTAGGGAAATCCAGGAACTCCAGCAAGACCTTGAACCCAGCAATCTAGATGGAGACTGCTAGGCAGATGTCATCACAAAAGGTTTTACAGAGGCAATAATGTATAAAGACTATTGTTTTAAGTGTGTGTGTGTGTGTGTGTGTGTGTGTGTGTTGTGTATTTAAGGTATATAAGGATTCACTTGGGAGTGTGCATGCATTAGAGTGCGTGTATATGTATGTGTACATGGAAGTCCAAGGTTGACATCAGGTGTCTTCCTTGATTGTCGTTACTTTTTGCTTGGTTGGTTTGGTTTAGTTTAGTTTGGTTTTTTGTTTTTTGAGACAGGATTTCTCTGTGTAACAGTTCTGACTGTCCTAGAACTAGCTCTGTAGACCAGGCTGGACTTGAAAACATGAAGAGTAGCCTGCCTCTGCCTGTCAAGCGCTGGGATTAAAAGTGTGTGTTTCCACCACCTGGCTGCTGTTGGTTTTTTTGAGATAAGGTTTTCGCTGAGCTTGGAGCTCACTCTTTAATAAGGCCAGCTGAACAACAAGCCCTAGGGATCTGTCTTTGACCTACACCTCCCTTTCCCATCATTGGGGCTATAGCATGTAGCACCATGCCCAACTTTTAAGTACTTTTGAGGATCCAAACTCATGTCTTTGTGTTTGTGGGGCACATACTTTACTGACTGATCTTCCAAGCTCCAGGGAAGGGCTATTTTTAATGAGCATTTACTATGTGCCAACATGGAATAAATAAAATGATACATTCAAAAATAGCATGTGAAGGGAGCTCCGTGAATGAATGCTTTCAAAAGTATGGAAAAGATCAGATGAGTCAGCTGTTACTAATCCTTGGCCTAGGGATCAGGAAAATGGGAACTTGGATTATCTGCGCCTAAAAGAAGCTGTAAGTGACTAAAAGAGGCAATGATGCCACCCATATGCAGTCAAGAAGCTAGATAAATAAATATTCCGATCGACTCTTGTCCTGATTCCAGGTCTCCTATTAGTGCTTCCCATTGGCTAGATGAAGCACAAATTGTAGTAGATGGGAGGCTATAGATGCAGTTAATTAAGATCACAGAGCTGAACTAGGCATGGGGGTGCACACCTGCAATTCCAGCACACAGAAGGTAGAAAAGCAGGAGGATCAGAAGTTCAAGGTCAGGATTGGTTAGTGAATCTGAGGCAAGCTTTGGCTACATAAGGCCTTTTGAAAGAAAAAAATTGCAGAGCTAGCTGAGGCTGTGATATATGCAGTTCGACTGGTAGACTGCTTGCCTAGAAAACTGTGGGTCTGATCTCTAGCACCAAATAAACTCGGCATGATGTGGGACACCAATAATCCCAACACTTTGGAGACGGAGGTCATCCTAGGCTATATAGCAAATTCAAGGCCAGCTTCATTATAAGAGACCTCATCTCAAAAACAAAAACAAAAAAGTCACAAAGAATGGGTCTACAGGGGCTTTCCTAGATCAGTTAACATGCCCTTTAAAAGAGATAAATCAAATAAAGAAAAATAAATTGACCAAGCAACTCAGGCTGAAGCAAGATGGCAGATCAGTGGCAGCTGTCACCATTGTAGTGTTAGGTCATTCTCCTTAGGCAGGCCAGGCGAGGGTGTCGCATCCTTTCCTGTCCTGGTGTGTTCATTATGTTCTCAGGCCATGTTTTTTTCTGACAGAGTATGCCTTATGATCGTAAGACCATGTGCTCCCATGGTCCCAATCTCCTGGGCATGCTCACACAGGGCACGGCCTTATTACTATTAGTAGTGAAATGTCAGGCTGTGCCTTGTAGGTAATGCTGGACAGGTGATATTATTTCTAGTCCACCCAGGTGCAGAGCTGTCCTAGGGCCTCAAACTGGAGCTCAAAGCTGCTTGTAAAAAAGAGTAAGTCAGAGCAGGACCCAATCCAGGAAAAAACACTGTTTTGCACAATCTAGAGTAATTTAGAGCAGGGTACAGCCTGATTTCATCAAGAACCTTTCTCAAAACCAAAAACCAAAAAGCTGTCTCTAGTTCATGGGCCGCTTACAGCTCCTCCTCTTCCAGAAGCGCTAAACTTGTTCTGTGGCATTGGTCTCATTCTGTCTCCCATTCCATGAGTCTCTTGTCTCAACTCTCTGGGTAGCCTGCTTACTCTTGTGTGTCTTACCCTCAAGATCTAGCCTGTGTTGGATGGACAGTCATTTATCCACGCTAGCTGGTTCCTGGGCAGATTTGTTGAGACAGACAGGCCGAATAGGGCAGTTATTTCACACAGTCAAAACTAAAGCAGTTGGAAAACATACTGAATAATTTAGAAGTCAGTATATTAAAACTCACAATAATATTTGAGGTTTAAATATTTTATTTATACCCTAAACAGAATTTATTATCATTTTGCTTTCCCAGATTTAATGGAAGCAAACACATCAATAATATTTTCAAAAGCTACTTCTGGAAAAAAAAAGTTGGCTCTTGAACTATCCATAAAAACATGTATCTAGGCCCACATTTTCCTTTTGCCTCAGGCTCTAATATGGCTTGGCATGACATTGTGAGATCCTGTAATGAAAAGTTTGAAATTCTGTTACTCATAGCTATTTAGCATTCGTTTGGTGTTTTGAACATACCGTGTTAAAATGTGAGGTTTGGGTAACCTCCTTTGACGGTGCCCCAGAGGCAAATACAGCTGCCTACAGTGAATAGGTGGGTCTCAGGCCTAACCTTAGTAGCTGAGGCTCAGCACAGCAGCTTTGAGCTGCTGGGGAGAAAGTGCAGTGGATTGCTGAAGAGCTAGTGCCCTGCATAAAGGACACTCTGCACACTTCATTTCTGAAACAGTCATCCAAAGAGATCTTCTGCCCTTTCACGTAGCCTGTGCTGGTTTCGAACTCCCTACATAACAGAGGCTGGGCTTGAACTCCTGATCCTCCCATCTCCAGTTCCCAAGAATTGAACTTTATCTAATTTTAAACCTTTTCTTCATTGCAAATTATGTTTTTTGAATAATGGAACTTAAAAAGTCACCAAGTCAGGTGGCACACGCCTTTAATCCCAGCAATCAGGAGTCAGAGGCAGGTGGATCTCTGTGACTTAGAGGCCAGCCTGGTCTACAGGCTAGTTCTAGGACAGCCATGGCTACATGGAGAAACCCTCTTTGCATAAAAATAGCCAAAGAGTTATGGGTGTCATAGCCACGACCAAGTTGCTTCTGTTTCAGTAAATAAACCCCACCTATGCTCACAAAAATATCTTAAATTAAAGAAAATGGGTCATCGAGAATACATGGAAGTTGAAAGGGTTCTTGTTGGGAAGAAGGGGTTTATATGAGAGGACAATGGGGCGAAATACGATCAAAATGCATTGAAATAGTCAATAAGTAAAACTGAATATTTTTAAGGAATAAAATCAGTTAGATTAAAAAACATTGGCCCATGTTTCATGCTTCTGTCTCAGACTGACAGAACCTAGTCTGATAGGTTTATATATTTGTTTTATCTATTTAAATATTTTAAAATAAAGCAAAAATGAAATTTTCATAACAAAAGCCACAGAATTATATAAATTGATGACAGATTGATAGATGACTGACTGATAATACACACACACACACACACACACACACACACAGAGAGAGAGAGAGAGAGAGAGAGAGAGAGAGAGAGAGAGAGAGATCTCCATTGTAAAGGCATCTGAGCACAATTCCCTTGGCTCCCAATTCCAGGTTCGAGTCTATCATTGCAGAGAAGTCAAGGTGGCAGGAATTTGAAGCAGCTAGTTATACCGAATCCACAGTGAGTAGAAGAGAGCGATGAATTTGTGCGCACATTCTAGTGCTCAATTCATTTTCTCCATTCGTACAACGTATGATCTCCTCCCTAGGGAATAATGCCACTCACAACTGGCAGACCTTCCCTCATCATTGAATGCTATCAAGACACAAGTGCAAGAGAAATTCTCAGACATTCTTCTTCATGGTAATTCTAGATTGTGTCAGGCTAATAAATCAAACTAACAATCATGGATTTGGACAGATGACTCAGTGCTAAGGAGCTCTTGCTGCTATTGTAGAGGACCCAGGTTTGTTCCAAACACCCATGTGGCAGCTCACAACCATCTATAAAGCCCATTTCCATGAAATTAACCCTCTTCTTGGTTCTTTGGGCACCAAGAACAAATGTGATGCACATTCATGCATACAGGCAAAACACTTATGCACATAAATAAAAACTAATCAATTAGAAAATAAGCATCACTTCAAGATACATGTCTCTTCAGGCTGGTGAGATGGTTCAGAGGGTAAAGGTGCTTGCTACCACAGTTGATGATGTTAATTCATTTCCTGGAACTCACTGGTAGGTGGAAAGAGAAAACCGACTTTTACAGATTGTCCCCTGACCTACACACATACATTCCTTGACTCATGCGTACTCACATACATACACACACAAAAAAATACATTGTTTTCGTGGCTCTCATATGCAAATTGTCTGCCTTTTTCTGAAGCCCAACCTTATTTTCCATGAAAGGAGGAAGTTTCATGCCTGCATACAGATGAAGTGATCATTTGGGGTTTGGACATGTGTTTTGGAAGGTGAAAAACATCAGCCAATTGACCATCTCTACCCAGAATTCCTTTGGTCATTTGGAGGGTGACAGAAAGACACCGAGCTTTTCCTTGAGCCCCCCCCCCAGTTGTGTCCAGAAGGTTCCAGTTAGAACAGCAGGCTCCTTGGCTTTTTCCCTTGCAAGCACAGGCACAGGGGGACTCCATAGGTCAGACTTCCTCCCGTCTTCCTCCAGTCTTCAGGCTCGGAACATTTCAAAGTAGCAGCCACTGCAGGGATATATAATAGGTAGATTTAGTGTTTTCTGCTTTGTATGTGTTTGAGCTTGGGACTCTCTGCTGACTTAGAGCAAGGCAGGACGGAGCTTTTACAGATGGCCAGGATGAGCGTCGCTAGGTCCTTAATGGGCTTATTCGCCAGGTCAGAGACAAAATGGAGTTTAGAGTTTCACAAAACCCCTCGAAGTTTCCAATACTAAGGTTGGTGGTCTAGCTTAGAGGCCGACAAACTACTGGAAAGGGCCAACTAGTAAATATTTCAGTGTGGGGGCCACATAGAGTCCTTCAAAATCAACCAACTCCACTGTTATATTGGCTATGACCATAATCATTAAATTTTCATTTTTACCTGCTAGGTATCACAGATTATTATTCTTGGGATTTTTTTCAACTATTGAAAAAAATGTAAGAATCCATCTGGGCCTGGTGGTACTTGTCTGTTTTCTCAGCTACTTGAGAGACTGAAGCAGGAGGATCAGGAATTCCAGGCCTCCTGGGGTTCCCCAGGGAGTACAGACCAGCCCAAGTGACCCTATCTCAAGTCATTAGTAAAGGCCTTTTGCCTGAAAAAGGAAGATCTGTGTCTTTCTCTTGAAACTCTTCTCCCTGCTCTGATTTTAAATCTAGTGACAAATAGCAACAAGAGGGGCTAGAGAGATTGCTTGGCAATTAGGGGTACTTGCTGTTTGCCTAGAGGGCCGACGTTTGCTTCCCAATCCCCACATCAGGCTGCTTACAAGTGCCTTTAACTCCAGCCCCAGGTATCTGATCCCTTCTTCTGACACCCATGGGCACCCACACACATGTGACACACACTACAGATACAGACACAAACACACACTCACACACAAACTAAATCTTAAAAAAAAAAACCTGTAAAAACATTTTACCAGATCCTTGCAACTCACATTTTATTGACATTCAAAAATGTGGGTTTATCTCTCTCTCTGTTCTGTTGTTCTTTCTCAGCCTGCTTGGATAGCATCGCTTTTATACCCAGCTCTGCATGGCTAAGATGTGATATAGTGACCTAAGGTCACATAATCAGAAGGGGTGGGCAGCCTGTGACTGACTAGACACTATCAATAAACCCTAGTGCCTCTATCTTCAGAGAGAGAGAGAGAGAGAGAGAGAGAGAGAGAGAGACTGTTTTGCCCAAACGCTAAGATGGAAGCAAATCCATCCTTACTACCTGATGCAGGTGTGCTGCCTAACTTAGGAGCCTCAGCTCTCATCCCACAGGAAAGGGACTGAGTCTCACATTTCTAATTAAGAAATTTTGGGAAGAAAAAAATGTGCAAGCAATTTTCATCACAGATTTAGACAGAAACAGGAGCTCTCTGAGGGCGTCTCCTCCACCATCTGAAATGTGTGTCCTCGTGTGTTTCTCACACCTCCTGCCCTCTCTCCATGTCTGTCTCCTGAGCCCCCTCCTTCCCTCACACTAATCTCTCTACACTGCACAGGTCTGGGCAGAGACTCTGTTTTTAAAACCTTCTGGATCCACAAAAATCAACACTAACTCTAAAGCGAGGCTTCTGGAAGACACAAAGTGGGCAAGTAATTCACGTGGAGCAGGCTCCCCCTAGCTCCGGTCAGCTTTGGGAACACAAATCTGACATGATTCCTTAAATCCAAGAAAGACTTCTTCCCCCAAACAAGCTTTAAGAGTGGATGTAAACGATGCCCTTTACGTTTGGCTGCTGAGGAACGTGTAAGCTTTTCCAGGTTAAACACATGTTGGAACAAAATGCATCACTTTTCTATTCTGTTCCAGCTACAGGGCATCCCAGAAGCACAATTTAATCCCATTGCTGGGAACTATAATTATTTTTTGCTTCTCCCGGAGACTTCTGAAAGACAACCGTAAATGATGGTGTATTCTTCTCACCAAATGGAAGGCAATTGAGTCACAAATGCCTGAAGACTGGACCCGGGAACTCCTAGAGAGAGAGCATTGGAAGGTCCCCGATAGAGGACGGACCAGTCATTTTCCTCCCACACGTTTCTTCAAGCAGACTCCTAATTTTAATTGCCCTTTGACTACATTAAGCTCTATTCCTAAAGCCCCCTCTCTCACTAGCTAATAGAAGGACATTTCCGCCTGCCTGAGGTCTGTGAGAGACAGTTCTTGTGGTGAGACCTGACAGATTGAAAGCGATCCTGGGAGGCTTGCTAGCTGGCAGCTAAGAAATAGACATAAAAAGAATGATCTTGAGTGAGCGTTCTAAACACATTAATGTTAAACTTGACATTTGTTTGGGAGTCTTGTGGACTCCATTAAAAGCTATAGTCTCTGTTCGGCATTACTGGGTCCTGGGCCTGGGAAAGTGGGATTAGGAGTTTCCCCCACACCCAGCCCCCTTCATTTAGATACTCTAATTCTCTGTAATTGTATTTATAGTGCCGAGTTGAGATTACTGGGGAGTAACCACAAACAGGTGAGGCTTTAAGAGTTTTCCTGCTTGTCTGAATGCTGATCTAAGGCAGGGCAAACTGTTTGGACTTCATTCAAGCACAGCCTAAAGTATCATCATACACTCTTGAAGGGAGTAGACAGAAAGAAAGGGTGGTTGCTCGTGCCAAGGCTGCAGTGTTGCATTATGGGGGGTGGCAGAGAGCCCAGGGCACGCAGTCACAGACTGGAAAAAAAGATAAGTTTTCTTTTTTCTAGAGGCAGCAATTCTTAAGCTAGTTCTTGAGGTTCCCAAAACCAGCACTCTCCCTTCTAGAGATACTTTGGGACACAGAGACCTAGACTCTCCTGTCCTCAGAGTCTTCCATCAGAGACCAGGGCCTAGTGCTGATATGGTCTCCTTTGCCTATACCATTCTCTCAACTAATTCTTCTGGATATAATGCCACTTGAAGTACCCACTAAATTATGTGTGTGTGTTTCTGACTGTGTCTGTCTGTCTGTCTTGAACAAATGCATGGTGTGTGTGTGTCTGTCTGTCTGTCTGTCTGCCTGTCTTGAATGCAAGCATGGTGTGTGTGTGTGTGTGTGTGTGTGTGTGTGTGTGTGTGTGTGTGTGTAGCCAGAGGTAAACTGTGGTATGATTCCTCCCGGTGCTATTCATCTTGTCTTTTGAGATAGAATCTCTCACTGGCCTAGATCTCACCAATTTGGCTGTGTTGGCTGCATTGGCTGCCTCCTTCCCTTCCCCTCCAGCACCATGCTTATATGTGGGTTCTGGGAGTCAAATTCAGGTCCTCACTCTATCACAACAACCATTGTACTGACTAGACTCTCTCCCTAGTCCCTTCCTTGCACTCTTAAAGCTTAAAGAAAGCCGAGGTTCTTTCTGCTCTGGTAGGAGAGACCTAACAAGGGATAGTAAAAGAAGCAACAGGGGAAAGGGGAAGAGATCCCACAATGGGAAGTAAAGTTAGATGTAAGAGGCGATTGGGAAAGTTCAGCTTGGCCTGCTTTGTGATTTGGCCTTGGATCCTCCCCACCAGAGATATCTGTAGCCTTTGAACAAGAGGGAACACATGGGCCAGCTGCCTTGGTTACTCAGGAGCTAAGACTGGAGAGTGTCGCTCTTTTCCCCACTGCTCTTCTCCCCTCCGCAGCTCTAAGGCGAGTATCTCTTTCTCCTCATATCTGTGACACAGTGTACTTCAGTCAGTGGTCTCATTCTTCTGAACTCTATCCTTCCTCTTCCAGTTGGAACATGTACCTTCACTTATTGGTGCGTTCCCCTTCTCAGCAAACCCCTTGGTGGAAGCCGGGTGGGCCTCTCATTGTCCTCTGGGCTGAAGAGCAGATGGTAGAAAGGCACCCCTAACGGGGGACATAAGTACGTCGACCAGTTTCACAATGAGTAGCTACAGCTCTTGGCCCCAGCCCGAGGGCCACCGGGCACTCCATCAGTATCACCGCAGGCACTCCTAGACCGGGGTCTGCTGAGGGCCTCGAGTCAACTTTGCCAGCAAGAATAATCCCGCAAAGGCCTCTGGAGCTCCTGCTGAGACCCCAGACTATAAAACCCTGAAGTCTTGGGAGGAGTTCCCGAATAGTTGGAAAAGTGTGAACAGAGCAGACACCAACCCTGTCTGCAACACCAGCCTTCCCTTCCTTCCGAAGCCACCCACTTGCCTAGCTTCTCGGGTCAGACAGGAAAGGAAAGGGAAAGGGGCTGAGAAATCCATTTATCTAGAAGAACTGGCAGTTTCATGGGAGCTAGCGCTAAGGTGGTCCATTTTTAAAGCAGAGAGTACTTCACACAAGAATGCTCAGGTGAAGACATGGTTGCTGTCAACGGTGAGCAGAGACAGTATGTGTTTGGGAGGGATTTCTGGTGCCTTTTGAGTATACCTGCCAAGCAACTGTTTTCCTAGAATAGCATTCCTGGCTCTGCCTGTTTCATACATCCATTTTGGGCTCCCATACTTCTACTTGAGCCTCAGAGAGGGGCTGAAACTTCCCTCTGGGAAGCCCTCCTTGGACCTCTCCCCTTGGAAACACACAATTATGCATCTAACTGCAAAGCCACAACACTGAATACTCATTCTCTGTCCCCAAGAAAAACGTTCTGCCTAAGCCCACAATTGGATTGCTCGTGGGAAGCTATATTTTCTCTGAGAAGCGAAAGATGTTCTGCCAGAGCAGCTCTCTCTAAGTCTCTGAGAACAACAAAGCATTGTTTGGTACCAGCAGCATTCAGACTTAGAACAATTATGTAAGGACCCGGCACCATTATAACATTGTCTCTCGTGTGACTTACATCACGTCACTGTTTCCAGATCTCTTAATCACCCAGAAAGCTATTATATTCGGGGATTACCAAGTTAATTGAAGAGGAAATCTTGGAATTCAATAAAACCTTAACAGCTCCAAACTACCTGCCGCACCTTTTGTGAGTTTTCAAGTTCTATAAATGGTCCTCTGTCGGGTGGTTTTGTTAATAGTCATGGTAGGAAAAGTTGAGGAGGGAAGAGATCACCTCATCTTCTGCGAGCAATCCAAATGTACTAAAAAGTATGTGTGGTTCAACAGACAGAAAATCTGCTTCCAAATTCCGTTCCCTACTTCATAAGTGCAGTTGAAAAGGAAGGATGTTATTGAGCTGCCCAAGCAAAATATTTTAAAAATTTAAAAGATGCTTCTAAATCTTTCACTTTGTGTGCTAGGGAAGTAAATTGGAGCTATTGCCACATGGAACCAATCAAATTGATATGTCTTTTTGAAAGCAATATATTTTAGGTTCTAGCAAAACTGAAGCAAATTGTCAACAAAATGTCACATTTTAATTTCATTTAACTCTCTTGGTAATCCTGTAATATTCTGTATAAACGCACTAGGTAATAAAAGTGAGGTGGAAGTGTCAAGCTTGGTAAGGCACACCTGTAATCTCAACCCTCAGATGGCTGAAGCAAAAGGAATTTGAGAATTTGAGCCCAGGCTGGGCTACCTAGTGAGACCTTCTTCAAAAACAAATAAAAGCAGACAGAAAAAAAAGGAGGAAAAGAAGGAGAGATGGGGATAGAGAGGGGGAAGGGAAGAGACAGGAAGTCTGGGCATGGTAGTGAATGCTTATAATCACACTTAGGAGGTAGAGGCAGGAGGATCAGAAGTTCGTAATCATTTTCTGCTACATCGTGAGTTCAAAGCCAGCCTGAACTGGCTTTGACAGGACCCTGTCAAAAAATTAGAAAAATAAAAGTAACATGGAAACACAATTGAGGTTTGGACAGTACAAGGAACGCAGTCATGTTGTGCACTCGGTGAATGGTGAACTAGACTATAGCTGGCTTTGCTCGCTACATACAGCATGTGAACTAAGTCATGCCAGCAACATATCTATTACAAGAGCACTATACATAGGCTGAATGCTTTCCTAAGAATGAAGTGACATGACTGCTAAAGATGCATGGTGGACTGGAGAGCTGGCTCAGTGGTTCAGAGCACTGGCTGCTCTTCCAGAGGCCTTGGTTCAATTCCCAGCACCCGCACAGTGGCTCACAGCTGTCTATAACTCCAGTTCCGGGGGCATCTGAAGCCTTCATCTGGCTTCTGTGATGCTGGCATGTAGATGTTAGACAGCCTAACATCCAGGCAAACACGTATATGAATAAAAACAAACACATCTTTAAAAGAATGTATTAGCCACAAATGACTTACTTTTTAAAGGTACAAGCCAATTTAAAGTAAAAGTTAAGACCTAGCTTAGGACCTGTTTTATTTTTATGCAAATGCAAGAGGGGAAATACTCCTAAACACATAAGATAAACTACAGCTTCCAGCAAAATAACAGAAGATATGGGGAATGAAAACATGATAAGTTACCAGAATCCAATAATCTAAACAAGTGTGATCTAATCTATGAGACCACCTCAGACATTTAAAAACCAAGGTGACACACGTACTAGAAGACTCAAATCAATTTTAAGTAGACATTTTGCTATTTGAGCTTGGAACGTTCAAATAGGATATGAGTAAGGGGGTGTCAGCTGCTGTAATAAAAAGAAATCACAAAACTTCAGTGGCTTAGCACATAACAAATTTCCCTCTAACTTCGCAGTGAAATGTGAACACTCCTGGTTGGTGGGTAGCTTGCTTTCCTGTAATAATTAAAAAACAGTGTTCCTCCCATTCTGTGTTCCCACAGTACCCACAGCCTCTCCTGCTGACCCTTCAGAAGCTGTAAAGAAAGATGGAATTTCTTCAAAGTCTAAGTGGAACTTGAATGGCATCAGTTCTCGTTTCATTGCAGAGAAGATGTTCACACCTAGATTTGAAGACAGCTAGGAAATTTAGTCCCCGGTCCAGCAGCAACTTCCCAGGAATAGTTTCACACTATGCAAGAGGGAGCAGGGTTCCTTTCGTGTGGCCAGAGTGCCACATTGGCCATAGAGGAGCAATATCAAGCAAAGGCAATGATATATAAAACAAGGAAGCATTTGTGTCGTGGTTCAGCGCAAGGCTGAGGGGCAGATAACACCAAAGACATGCATTACCTGAGGTGACTTAAAGTTGAGATGGAGTCAAAGGAATAGGCAAGGTTGTGCCGAGAAGGAAGGATTCACTCATTTATTCCAAGAGGTCTGGCTCGGGTTGTGCATCAGTTGGCAGAGTGCTTGCCTAGCATGTGCAAAGCCCCGTTTCCATCCGCAGCACCACATAAACCAAATATACTTATGCTTGCCTGTAATCTCATCACCAGAGTGATGGAGGCTGGACGAGCAGGGAATCAAGTATATCCTTAGCTGCATAGCTAAGGGTGTTCAAGGCAACCCTGGCTACATGAGACCCTATCTCAAACAAAAATTCCAAAGAGCCATTCAAAGGCATCATAGACTAGTTACAGCAATTTCAGTGGTTCAGAGTGGGGAAAATAAACACTCACAAAGAGCAGAACGAGGTGTGAGGTTTGATTCAGATAAGCTCCCCTCTTGGTTTAGGAAGGAGGTTGTACTCCTGGGAGCTCCCAGGAGAAAGGCAGAGGCTGGAATGAAGCCTCGTGGGGTTAGACAGCATGACCACATGGAGAAAACTTCCTGTTCAGTCAATGCAAGGCACTTTAGTTTGCTATTGTTGTTGTTATTAAGAAGGTTCACAAAAATCGGCAATGTACCAATAATGTAAAAATATACTTGTAAAGACAGAGAAGTCTGTACGGCACATTCTCAGACAATAATGAAATAATGGTAGATATGCATACCAAGTACTGGAGTGCTGGAGCTTATTGAACTTGAAGCTTGTTGAACTTATGGAACTTGTCCATCATATCTGAAGGCCTAGGTTCTATACACAGAACCACAAAACAAAAGGACATATACAAGGCCAAAGGTGCAATTTCCAGTACTGCAGACTATACATGTGTGCATATGCACATCTGCCTATCTACATATGTATCCAGAACGAAATCGATTAATAAATGTAGAATTTAAAAGTCTCTCATAGGTTACTCTCAGGTCAAGGAAGAAATAAAGAACAAAATGAAATTATTTTATTAATTTGGGGACAGGGTCTCCTGTATCCCTGGCTGGCCTCAAACTCACTATGTAAGTAAGGATGATCTTGCACTTTGATCCAAGTGCTGGGATTGCAGGTATGGATGACTATGCCCAGTTTATGAGTGCATATCAAATCCATGCCAAGCAAACCCTGTAACAACTGAACTATATTCGAGTCCTGATGGAGTATTTGAAAATTGAAATACAAATGTTGTATTGTATAATACGTGGAATGTTGTTCAGACTGTTCTTGAAAGAGAACTCATGTCCATAAATGGTTACATTGATAGAGAGTGAACGGTAACAAACTAAATAATTGCCTTTAAAAGAGAATAAAGCTCCCTACTATATAGAAATAGAACAAGCCAACTAAAGATAAGCAAATGGGAAATTTAAAAGAAAGCAGTTGGTAAACAAATCAATATTGTGTCTTTGAAAAAACATGCAGCTCTAACACCCCATGCCAAATGATTTACAAAAGAGGAACACACAGCATAATAAATTAGTGACAAAAGATTTAACAATGAGTAGGAGAGAAAGCCAAAAACACTTTGGGGGCTATTTGCCTCGCTTTGTTTCTGTAGCACCCTCTCTCTTTCTGTATTAAGACTTTTATTGTGCTATCTTTTAACCATATGTTTATTTGTCTCCTTGTATTAGCCATTCTTTCAGCCAGAAACAGGTGGTACACTCAGAAAGGTTTTATGGGAGGAGACTTGATAAAGGGACTATTTCCAATGGTAGGTCTCCAGAGTTGAGGGGACCAACACAGGCTGCGGGCATGAGAGCATCAAGGCCATTATGCCTGAACCTAAAGGGGCAAAGAGTAGGAATGAGTCAGAGTAAGTTGACCAGAACTGAATCCTAGAAAGAAGGGCTTGCTGATCAGAGCTCAGGAAATAGGTAGATGTGTGAAGTCCCCACTAAATTTATAGTCTGGAAGCCAGAATGTGGAGAAGAAGCATATCAAACTCTTGCATCTCCTTGATGCTCATTTCTTGCCATTCCTCCAAAAGACAGGATTCTGTCTGGAACCATAAGACAGGAGGACAGAAAGTAAGGCTAAGGAGACAGCAAATAGCAATTACAATAAAGGAAGATAAGCAAAAATGGACTACAAGAAAGGAACCCATATAAGGGGAACCATAAAATTAGGTGTCTGTATCATGAGGGGGCCGGCTTGTTGGGGTATCTGTCCCACCCAGTACCCCACAGCCATCAAGTCCCAAAGAAAATCACTCACAAGACTCCATAAGATTATAAAACTGATTGGCCCATTAGGTCAGGCTACTTATTAGCTCTTACAACTTTTGTTACCCCATTATCCTTATCTACGTTAGCCACAGGGCTCAGTACCTTTCTCAGCTGGGCAGGTTACATCCTGTCTCTTCGGTGGTCTGCACAGCAATGGCAGAGGGAGCTTCCTCCTCTCTAACCTTCTCCTATTCTCATTGCCCCGCCTCTACTTCCTGTCTGGTTGACCCGCCTCTACTTCCTGCCTGGCCAATCAGCATTTTATTAAAATACATGATTGACAGAATACAGACAGTTCTCCCGCACCAGGTGCCCAGCGCTGATTGACTCAATGAAGATGCTTTCTAAGAAACAATTCTTCTATTAATGGATCTGTTTAAAAACACAGTAAAGGGTAAGAATTTCTTCATCTCAAGGCAAATTTGCTTTGAATATAAGAAAGCAATATAGGAAACACAATCCCAGACTTGCAGCAAAAATACAAACACAGAAATTGTAAGAAAAAAATATTGTAACTCAAAGGCTAAAGGGCTGGCAGGATGGCTAAGCAGGTAAAGATGCTTGCTGCCAAATCTGGTGTTCAACCCTGGTCCCCATGTGGTAAAAGGAGAGAACCTACTCCTGAAAAGTTCTTTCCTGACCTCCACACATGCACTGTGGGGCATGAGCCCAAACTCCCACATATCCCTGCACAGACATGCATAAAATAAATAAAAACGTGTAATAAAAAAGAATACAGACAAAGCTGTGTATAATGGCGCACACCTTTATGCAATCCCAGGATTCAGGAAGTAGAGGATTGCTGCAAGTTTGAGGCCTGCCTGGGCTACATAGGGAGACCCTGTCTCAAACAACAAACAAACAAATATATGCAAATAGTACAAACAAACTCTTGGCAGACACCTTCCTACAGACATAAGAATATTATGACCATCTGAACACTTAACATTAGCAATAATGTTAGGGAATGGGGAGATAGCTCGAAGTATAAAACACTTGCCAGGCAAGCACCTAAATTGAGGTCTTCAAACTCACAGAAAGCTGACCACAGTACCAAGTGTCAGTAATCCTCCTGTGCTCCTAGGACAGGATAAATAGAAGCAGGAGAATTCCCTAGGAACTTGCAGGCCAGCTGGGGTGGCATGCTGAGCAACAAACAAAGGAACTCTGGCTCTAACAAGGTAGAAGACGAGGGCTGACAGCTGACATTGTCGTCTGCCCGAAACATACAAGCTGTGATACACTCTCGCCTGTGCACACACACACACATGCACACACATACACATGAAACAGTTTAAGGGAGAAAGTACAAAAACCATAAAAACCATACCCATTTATGTCTCCAATAAATGCACGCTGAGGACATAGGGCAGGAACATAGCCTTGAGCAATACAGACAATTTTTGGAGTTTCCATCTTCATAAAGGAGAGAAGCAGGCAGGCCCATAAACTAACGAGGATAATTTCACAAGGCAGCAAGTACTCTAAAGAAAATGATACAGCATTATATGGGGAGTGGATGTGGAGGCAGGGCTCCATTCGATAAGTTTACCAAGGAACTTCTCCCTGGGAACATTTGTGCTGATGTCTTGATATTTCAAGAGTTGCTGAGGAGTCACTTTCCAAACTTGCATTGATGAAACGGAAGAAAAGAAGCAAAGGCCGTTTTCTTCCTTAACAGGAGCATTATACATGCAGAGCATCCAGAGTCAGAAACACAAGGGATGCGCTATTAAAAATATAAACATGACAAGGCTGTCTCTTTCATCAGTCTTAATTAACTTTGCAATAAAATGAGATTGAATAAAAAGAAATGAGTTATAAATATGTGAAGAGAGGAAATAAAAATGACATTCTGAGATGACAGAATTATATAAGAAAGATGTCTGAGACATCAACACAAAATTCATTAAAAACAATAAATATGGTGGGCAAAGTAGCATAATATAAGATAAAATGACAAAAGTCTGTTGCATTCCTAATAAGAGAGACAAAAAGCTAGACAATATAATGAAAAAGGAGGTTCACAATATTAAGTATGTGGTTATTTACTTAATTTGAGAGAATAAAGATATATTGAAGGAAAATTATAAGACACCAAGGGGACAAGTAAAGCAAAACATGAATAAATGATGCTATTTACCAGGAAGAAATAATGCTGGAGAGATGAATTGTTATAAAGACATTCAGGTTGGCAGATACATTTAATGGAGCACAAATGAAAGCCACCGAGAAAAGTTTTACAAGATTTGACAAGGTTTTAGGAAAATTCTTCTGAAAGTAAACAATGAGTTTGAAGCAAAAGAAAAGTCAAAAATTACCAAATCTATACGATATTTGTTTTAAATAATATTTGAATGTGTGTGTGTGTGTGTGTGTGTGTGTGTGTGTGTGTGTGTGTAGCTATGTGGAGTCCGAGGACAGCTCAAGGGAGCGAGCTGTCTCTCACCACTTGAGCCCTGGGGTAGAGCCCAGAAGCACAGACCTGCAACGGGTCCCTTTGCCTGCTGAGTCAGCTCTCGGAGCTGATACTTGTCATTCTGCATCTGATGCTGAAGAATGCACAGGTAGGGTAGATGTTTTCCACCTTTTACTAAAGAATGTGGTTTGGCCCCCAGAATAGTTTTGACGATTTACTGATCCAACATACAATAAACCAGATAACACATAATAATAGAAAACTAAAGCACTGCCTTAGTGAATGGATTGAATTGAGGATAAAATAAATGGAGACATAGCTTCGAATACACAGCGCAAGAAATTATGTACAATTTGAAACCATTCTTTTACTTTTGAAACAGGGCTCACTAAGTTACCCAGGTGCTCCCACAAGCTGGGATCCTAGGCCTGCATCACCAGGCCTGGCACGTCACATTTTACAATATTACAGTGACATAAAAGACGAGAGGCACCTTCAAAACTGCAATATAAGAAATAAATGTGAAGGAGTGGGAGGGTATTGGGAGGAGGGGCGGAAGTAGAAACTTTTATAAATTAATAAAAAAAAGACTTAAGCTAGCTAGAATAGGAAAAAAGACTTAAGCTAGCTAGAATAGAAAAAAAATCATAATTGGTACCTATGTGATCATTTTCTGGACATCTTGCCTTTCAAAACTGTCTATAATCATCTTGACTTAAGATGTTCAACACTGGGAATGTTTGTCTACTTCATGTACTCTTCTCCAGGAGTCAAAAATCAATTTACACATATTGACTTGCCTTATATGACTGCTATACATTCCCTTGTTAAGGTAGGATTCATATAAGTTACATGACTTTAAATATTACCCTGCCTCTATTCACACTGTGGCCTTTCTGTCTGGGCACCCTACTGTAATATGCCTTTCACAGCAGTGTAAAAGGTCATTCCTATTTAAAAGAAAGAAAGAAAGAAAGAAATGTGAAAACAAACTTGTACTATCAAATGAATTTAGAATGTAGGAAACATGTGCAATCAATATCCAAATGCCATAACAAACGCAGCCAAAGAAGATGGAGAACTTCAGGAATACAGACAATAAACTATTCCATATACAATGGAATCCTGCTATTAAGAAGCAGAAATTAGAGCAGAACCGAATTGAAAGCACATTGTTGTTTGGTTGTTTCTTCTGTTTTTCAACCTATATTTTTATTTTGTGTGGAAGAGTGTTTGGCCTGCATGCATGCCTGTGCACCATGTGCATGTAGTTCCCAAGGAAACCAGAAAAGGGGAGTAGATCCTCAGGAACTGGAGTTAAGGGTGCTGGGACCTCTCCCCAGACCCTCTGGAAGAACAGCTAGTGTTCTTAACTGCTGAGTCATCTCTCCAGCCTGGATTTTTGTCTTTTCTTTGTTTTTCTTTCTTTTTGAATTTGTAAGATTCATTCACTTTTATTTCATGTGGATGGGTACTTTGCTTGAATTTACATCTGTGTAGCATGTTTGCACCATGCCCATCAGATACCTGGGGACTTGATTTATAGAGGGTTGCGAGCCACCATGCAGGTGCTAGGAACTGAATCCAGTTCCTCTGCATGTGCATCAAATGTTCTTAAAAGTTAGAATGACTTTTCAGTACTTGATTTTTTTTTTCTTGTTTTTATTTTTGTTTTATCTTACATGGGTTAGACTGGCTTCAGACTTACTATGTAGGTAAATATGTTCTTGAACTCCTGCTTCTACTGCCCCCTACCTGTCTCAGAAGTTGGCATTACATGCATGTAATACTCCACCCAGCTTTTTTTTTTTAAAAAAAAAATCTCTTAGTTTAGGTAGAGTATCTGTTCCCTACTATACCCTCAGATGCCAGTGTCTGTCTCCTACTGCTCAGCATGTTTGCCAATATTATAGTGAGTTTGGAATAGAACAACTTTTGTGATTCAGGGAGATCCATTCAGATCCTTTGCCCATGTATTAATTTGGTTAGTTGTCCATTTTGGGGGGGGGGAGGGGCGGTTGCATTATAAGTGTTCTTTATATAATCTAGCTGCTGGGTTCTTTCAATTGTGACTTGTAGGTATTTTCTTCTGCCCTGTGAACTGTCCTGTCAGTTTCCTGACTGTGTCCTTTACAAAGTGAAGATTTGGTCAAGTCCCATGTGTCTACACTGATGCGTTTCTACATCGTTTACATTCTAATTAAATAAATCTGGGCTATGGAACCCATTAGAAGGGAATGAACGCTGGTGGGGACAAAGAACAAAAGCCTAGCATTTATGTCCTATATATTGCATTAAATGTTGTTTAGTCTTGGCCTGTTCCTGAGCCACAAATGACAGTTGTGGCTCTCAAGATGAATCCTTTATTCAATTGCAGTCATTCATTCAAAAAGTCTACACTGGTTATTATGATATGGTAAACATTATTCCAGGGACTTGGACTACAAAAATGCAAGAAGACAGTTTCTGCCCTCAAGGAGCCGACAAAGTAGGGGAGGACGGAATTCCATAGGAACCTTTGCCCTCAAGCAGACACAGAACCTCAGCTTTGGGACAGCAGGGAGCATGGTGAGAAGCATGGGCTTAAGGACGAGCTCAGATTACAGGGACCACATCTGTTTGGGGGCTTCACAAATGCTGCTCTGGCTGAAGACATTTTAAACCAAGGGGAACAAACAGTAACCACTAAATCAAAAAGAAAACCATGGCCACTAAGTAAACAACAGTTGAAGAAATGCTGAAGGGGGAGGGGGGACTTCCTAGAGGCCTTGGCTAAATTCAAACAATGTAGGGATTTCTTTGCTCCCTGATATACACACTCTCCCTTTTTATCTGTATATCTGAATTAATCCAGTGAGGTGGGACAGTTATGCTCCTTGTTAATGATTGATCAATTCAGTTATTAATGTTATTTTTTTCGAGACAAGGTTTCTCTGTGTAGCCTTGTCTGTTCTGGAACTCACTCTGTAGATCAGGCTGGCCTGGAACTCAGAGATCTGTCTGCCTCGATCTCCAAAGTGCTGGGATTAAAGGAGTGTGCCACCACCGCCTCCTGACTACTATTGTTATTTTTGAGACAGGGTGTTATGTAGCTTAGACGGTCTCCAATTCATTGTGTAGCTGAGGAAGTTCTCTGCCTCCCACCTGCTGGGATTCCAGGTGTCTAGCTCTAGGCCTGGCTCACTGGTTCTTTTCCTAAAAAAGAAAAAAAACATATTAAAAGTTTAAATTTATCCCTAGCACTAACCGTGTTTCCATGTTAAACATTTCTCCTTGAATTACAGCTAGGGCTACTTGTGGATCAGGTGCTGGGAGAAGGGAGAGAGAGAGGGTTGGGGGGAAGGGAGAGAGAGAGAGAGAGAGAACCTTGAGTAAAACAGTCATGTTTTCTGCCATAGCAGTCTGTGATGAGGCAGACACGCAAGTGTGTGTGTGTGTGCGCGTGTGCATCTAGTCTGAACTTGGAGGTCCTTTGAGATAGTGGAGAGTGTGACACCCAAGCTGGAAACTGCAGACAATGAAGTCACACAGTTAAAGGCAGGAGTCGACTAGAAGGATTTCCAGACAATGATTAAGGCCAAAAGACATTAATTAAGGCTTTTGGAGAAAAGAAAGTATCCACCACGCTGGCTGAGAAGAGGTGGCTCGAAGACAGGAGATGGACAGGGACAGATGAACACCAATCAGAGCCAGATTACAAAGGCTTGTAGAAACCTGGACAACAGGGTGAACTGATCTCTTTCCACCTCCTTGCCACTCTCTTCCCCCCTTGTTCTTGTCTTCTCCCTGCCTCCTCTTCCATCTTCTTTTACTTCTCCTCCTTTTCCCTAGCTCTCCCCACACCTATCCCCGGTTACCCTGGAATTTCCTTTGTAGACAAGGACGGCCTTGAACTGTTGGCCTTCTGTTTTCTCCTCTCTCACGCTGGGATTACAGCTGTGTGCCTCCATGCCCAGATGGCATGATCAATATTCTATTCCAGATTATCTGATGGCTGGAAGGAGAGTGTAGACCGGTGGTTCTCAACCTTTTCCTAATGCTACGACCCTTTAAAGCAGTTCTTCATGTTGTGGTGACCCCCACCATAAAATTATTTTTGTTGAAACTTCTTAACTGTAATTTTGCCACTACTATGAATCGCAATGTAATATTTTGGAGGTGGTGCTTTGTCAAATGGGTCACAACCCACAGGTTGAGAACCACCGGTGTAGCCGGATGTGGTAGTGTCCACTTGGCAATACCAGCACAAGGGAGGCATGTTGTGAGGGGCTGCAGGCAGGCCTGCTTTTCATCCTGCCCGGCTCCCGCACAGCTAGCTTAGCCCCGAAAATAACAACACACAAATTGTATTCATTTAAGCACTGCCTGGCCCATTATCTCTAGAGAGTTAGTTACTGACTAACTCTCATATCTTGATATTAACCCATTTCTAATCATCTGTAGCACCACGAGGTGGTGGCTTACCGGAAAAGATTTAGCATGTCTGACCTGGTGGCTGGCTCCATGGCTTCTGCCTCATAGGCCTCTTCCCAGCATTTTGTTCTGTTTACTCCGCCTACCTAATTTTCTGTCCTATCAAGGGGCCAAGGCAGTCTCTTTATTGACCAATGAAAATAACACAATAGACAGATAACCCTCCTCCATCAGAGGCAGAGGCAGGGAGAGTGATGTAAGTTTGAGGCCAATCCTAGTTACTAGTAAGAAGTCGGCCTAGTTAATAGTAAGTTCCAGGCTATAAAGGGCTGCAGAATGAGGACCCCTGTCTAACAAACAAACCAACCCAAAGAAGATAGGAGGCTCAGGAGCTTACTCGGTTTCCAAATTCTTAGCTAGGTGTCAACACCTTAAGTAGAACAGCAAAAGGAGAGAAATAATTAGATTTGAAAGCTAAGAGTTCTATGCGGGTTGATAAGTATGGATCAATTTGCTTTCTTCTATATGCAGCTGTTCAGTTGTGCAGCACCGTTTGTTGAAGATTCTGTCTTTTTTTCCAGTGTAGACCATGCTGGCCTTGAATTCACAGACGTGTACCTGCCTTTTCTTCCCAAATCCTGGGATTAAAAACATACATCACCACACCTAACTGAGCAAACTTTTTGGAAAAGTAATCTAGTGTGATGGCTTGCATTGTCAATTTGACAGGATCTAGAATCACCTGGGGACAGATTCCTGGCCATGCCTATGAGGAATTATCTACATTAAGTTAAATGATGTGGAAATGCCCATGCTAGATGTGGGTGAAGCTATTCCATGGTCTGGGTCCTGGACTGAATAAAAACAGAGAAATAGAACTAAATACTAGTATTTATCACTTTCTGCTTCCTAACTGAAATCTTATCAGCAGCCTCCCCTTTCTATTGCCATACCTTCCCCACCATGATAATAATAAATACTAATAAGAAACACTGATAGTGGGGACTAGAGAGATGGCTCAGTGGTTAAGAACATTGCCTGCTCCTTCAAAGGTCCTGAGTTCAATTCCCGGCAACCACATGGTGGCTCATAACCATCTGTAATGACGTCTGGTGCCCTCTTCTGGCCTGCAGACATACAGTCAGAATATTGTATACATAATAAATAAATAAATAAATATTAAAAAAAGAAACACTAATAGAACTGGGGAGATGGATCAGTAGTTATGATGCTTAATGTACAACCCCAATAATTTGAGTTTGACTCCTAGAACCCATATGGTGGAGAGAGAGAACTCACTCCTGCAAGTTGTCCTCTGACCTCCACTCTCATGCCATAGTATGTGTGGACATATGTACACACACGTAAACACATACACATAGTTTTAAGTATAAAACATAAAATGTAAGCAAATACATAAAATAGAAATCTCCCTAGCCTAGTAAAATTCTCCATTTCCCATCTTCTTTCCTAGTAGTAATTTCCAAGAAGGTGTCTGCTGTAATGATAGGTCCACCACTTTGGTCGTTGCTGTTAGTCGTTTAGGGATTCAGCATGTAACACAGTGAGGTGTGATGGCTCCCCGCAATTCACTTTCAGGGTGAATGCAGCATGATCTTGAATTCAGAGACATCCTGGGTTATATAGAAAGTTCAGAGTCAACCTGAACTACATGAGATCCTGTCAATGAAAAAAAAGAAAGGAAGGAAGGAAGGAAGGAAGGAAGGAAAGAAAGAAAGAAAGAAAGAAAGAAAGAAAGAAAGAAAGAAAGAAAGAAAGAAAGAAAGAAGAAAAGAAGGGGCTAGAGAGATGGTTCAGTAGCTAAGAGTACTTGCTGCTCTTATAGGGGACTCAGGTTCAGTTCCCAGCACCCATATTGGGTATCTCACAACCACCTGTAACTCCAGTTCCAAGGGATCCAAACACCCTCTTTCAGGTCTTCATGGATAGCAGGCACATATATGGTGCCCATACATGCATGCAAACACCCATACATACACATGAAATATAAATAAATAAAACTTGGGGAAAAAGTAAATCAAGCCCAGTGAAACAGCATGAGATGCAATTGTAAAGATTTTGAAGATGTGGTCTTGGGTGCTAGACTGGAAGCCCTGATGAGACTGGTGTATGACAGTCAATTAGAGACAAGGGATTCTAGTAGGTAGGGAATTTCAACCACACGTTGGTGCTCTAGAGCAATTAAAATGGATTGACGGATGGAAGGATTAAATTAGGAAAACCAAATTCTTTTTTCTCTTTCATTCTATATTCTTAATATTATTTATTTTACATCCTGACCACAATTTCCCCTTGTTTCTCTCCTCCCAGCCCCTCCCCCACCCCCACCCCTGCTTCACTCCTCCACTGTTTCTATTCAGAAAAGGGCAGGCCTCCCATGCATATCAACAAAACATGGTGTATCAAGTTACAGTAGGACTATGCACCTCCCATGTATCAAGTATTAAGACTGGGTAAAATGACCCAATATGAGGAGTAGGGCCCCAAAAGCCAGTAAAAGAGTTGGAGAAAGCCCCCGCTCCCATTGTTAGGAAGACGAAGAGACACAACTGTAACATATATGCAGAGGGCTTAGGTCAGTCCCATGTAGGCTCTCTGGTTGTCGGTTCAGTCTTCTGAACCCTATGAGCCCAAGTTAATTGATTCTCTGAGCCATTTTCTTGTCATGTCCTTGACCCCTCTGGCTCCCATACTCCTTTCTCCTTCTTCAGTGGGACTGATTCCCTAAACTCTGCCTAATGTTTCGCTATGGGTCTCTGCAACTGCCTTGCTCAGTTGCTTGATGAGGCCTCTCTGATGACAATTGGGCTAGGCACCAATCTCTGAGTATAGCAGAATATTAGGCATTGCTGTGCCTGTGTAGCAAGACCCCTCCCCATAAAAGACCACCACAGAGCTGCAGCTTCCGATGCAAAATACACTGAGGTTTATTGATTCATTGATTTACAAGCTAGTTTGATCAAGTTTCAACACAGCAGGTGGAGAAAAAATGGCCTTGAGCCTTTAGAGTGAGGGGTTTTTAAAGGGACAAACCACAAAGCAGGGTGGCACAAGTCTTGGCGTTTCGGGATTGGGTGTGGGTATGCAATCTCTAAAGGCTGGGTATAGTGGAATTTCAAAACAGCAACTGTCAGCAGGCAAGAATTTCAAAGCAACAGTTTGATCTGATGCCCGTAAGGACGTCTGAAACTAGTAGATATTTGGGCATCCTGATAGGGTAACTCTGACCAGTACAAACATAGTGGGTGACTTTTCCTGGAACTGTTTGTAACTTTTACTGGGGCTGAGTTCATCCTCTAGTTGGCCTTTGTCTAAAATGGAGCTCTTTTTCAAAATGGAGTTTGCTCAGTCTCTTCATTCCCTCTTCTTTCTTGTACCTATGATGGTCCATAGTCACATCCTGCCTCACCTAATTCCATTAGGCGCCTCTCAATTTCTTCCAACAAGGGTTGGTGGTGTGGACAGCATACCTCTCCTGTGCCATTTGTTGCTACTGGTTGATATTTGGCAACCATTAGCTGAATTGTCCCAAGTCTCTCTTTCATGAATTGTACCAACCTACTCAAAATGCACAGGCCAAAAGTTAAGAGTAAGATCTATATGAAGAGGGGGCCAAATAAGGTGGAAAGTAAAGTAGTCAGCCAGGGGGAGCTGTTAAACCAGGATTCATCCCTGATTTGCCTCACATTCTCTCTTATGCTTCCCTAGTCCTCTCACGTTGGCCATATTGTCTTTTACCACCCCAGAATGATCCATATAAAAACAACATTCTTCCCCTAATGCAGCACAAAGCCCTACTTGCTGGAGAAGAATTAGGTCTAAGCCCCTTCTATTCTGTAAAACAACTTCAGCCAAGGATGTTAGGGATTCCCACAAGTGAAAAACGGAATTCTCTAACCACTCTACATCTATAGCGACGCATAGGTCGGAATGATGTTGACTCTGGGAAATTATGGATGCTGTCCCCATTCCCAGTCTGCCTAGGCTAGCTCCCAGCAAAATACTCAGGGTGAGAGTGGACACAGGATCTCTCTTAACTCGCCCAAGGACTGGGCCTTCTAGTCTATTTAACAGTTCCTCGTTTGAGTGATAAAGCAGCCCGGGGACCAGTTGCACCAGGACACAAAACTCTTTGCTGTCATTAAGGACCTTTGTATGTACACATGGTATTAATCCAGAGGAACATGTCCACCAAGTATCATTAGGAGGAATTAGATAACCTTGAGAGGTTGGAGAGGCTAAGGTTTGATTGTATAGTGCTTGTGTGTTGTTTGGCACAGCACCTATACAGAGCCTTTGACCTGTTACTTCTTGAAGGGTCAAGCTGTCCTTAGAATGCCAGCGACCCTGGTCATGATCAGTCTCCAAGGTATAATTCCCCATAATAGCAATACCCTCACAATAAGGGGGTGCAGTGTCATAACAAAGCCAAGAAGAGGATGTTATGCTGGTCTCTCTAGAATTCAAAACCAGAAATGATCTTTGCACCAACTTGAAATGCATCCATTTCAACTGGGCCCATGCCCGGGGTGACAGTGTTGTCAGCTACTGTTAACATCAATGATGACAGTAATAACATTATCAGATGATGAACAGAAGGGAGAGCAAGTAAAAGAAAGACACCGAGGTTGAAGCCTGGGGAGTTACTATTGTGGTGTTGCCAGTTGAGAGCGTGACTGTTCTCAATAGAGGTGTGGTGATGAGCATGGAGGTGGTGAGCTTAGGTTTAGGGGCTTGTGGGGGCAGGCTTGGACTTGGGCCTGGATTTAGTTTGATTAGGCCCTATTACTATTCCAGTGGTAGAATAGCCAACAAGCAATCTTATGGTGAACATAGCTTCTGGGTCAGGGGCCTGTCCAAACCATCGATGCTTATTGTAATGCCTGATTCCCCAAATCTACTCTTTGAGCCAGTCAATTTCTTTCTGCTTCCCCATCTTGGTAAAGGTTATATTTATGGGGCTATATCAATGCTCCAAGCTGTCTCCCACCTCTGTTTTCTCAAGGCTGGGGAACAACTATGAGTTGTCTCTCTGTTACATGGCCTGGGGTAGGGGAAGTGAGGCATTTTAGGGAAATATAATCTGTCTTAAGTGGGGTGTTCCACCATAAGTACCCGGTAGACACGCAAGACCAAATGGTGTAGTAGTAGTCATCTCATCCCCCACATCTTGGCTGGTCTTTCCAGTCTCTGCCAGCATTATGTTGTGGGCATATGTAAAAATGTGGTTGCCTGTGCTGCAATACTGAAGCACCATAGGGCAAATGAGGACTTATTTCTGGGTCATAAGGGGGTTAGAACTTGCAGAGATCTGCAGTTATACTGGGGAACCAAGTGCCAAATGGGGCCATCTTAGGTATTTGGGCTATGACATTCTTATCCTGAATGTATCCCTGGGTAGTTCTTATGAGTTGACAAGTCAAATTTAGGGAGCATGTGAATTTCCTGAGGAACATCTCATAGGCACAGTACATACAGTCAGCAAAATTATTAAGATTGTCACTGCTTGAAATGCCAAATTCACAGCTTGCGCTGGTTGCTTGGGTCCTTGGTGACCTCCCATCCTTCTCTCGTGTAGTTTTCTTTGGATACAAAAGGGTTAGCTGGTCTGGCATGGGTATTGTAAATCCAGGAGGTTACACTATCAACCTTGATGGCAGTTGGTGTAGGCAGCAGAATGACAAAGGGTCCCTTCCACCTGGGTTCTAGTGTTTCTTGGCCATGTCTCTTAATGTAGACCCAGTCCCCTGGGATTTGGGGGAAACACCAAACTCATAAAGGGTCCCAAGCTTTGACCACACACATTTATGTACCCATTGAACTCTCTGTTATCCAACTCTGCTAAGAGTTCTGTTTGCAGGCTGGGAACAGTGGGGGGTGAGATACCAAACATAATCTCAAAGGGTATCAGCCCCATTTGATAAGGAGAGTTTCTAACCCTAAACAGGGCAAAGGGGAGGAGGGTTCCCAGTCTGCACCAGTATCCAAGACTAATTTAGTAAGGGTCTCTTTTAGAGTTCTGTTCATGTGCTCTACCTGTCCTGAATTCTGGGGTCTATATACACAACGCAATTTCCAATCACTCCCCAGGACAGTGGCTAAACTATGACTCACCTGGGACATAAATACCTGTCAGTCATCTGACCCTATCATAGTAGGAAACCCATACCTGGGCAGGATGTCTTCTAGGAATTTCTTTGCCACCACCTGTGCAGTCTCATGTTTGGCAGGGAATGCTTCCGGCCAGCCCAAGAAGGTGTTTATAAGCACTAACAAGTATTTATACACATACCTGCCGAGTTTGACTTCAGTGAGGCCCACCTCCCAATACACTCCAGGCTTCTTTCCTCTGAGTCGGGTCCCAGGGTGCTTAGGATTGGCAACCGCATTGGTTAGTTGACAGGCCTTGCAATTAGAAACTGTCTGCGATTTTCTGCTCTCTGTCTCTGATTTTAACTTCAGAGCGCCTCAATCAGTCTTGCGTTCTATGAATTCCCATATGAGAGGAGCAGTGGCTCTTTTGGAGCTGCTTCTGCCCCAGTTGGTCAGGTGACGTGACTTTACAATAAGCTGAGCGCCACCATCCTTCCAGACATTGTGTCATAGGGAGAGACGTTTATGCAAGTCATGTCCTCCTGGGAGTATTTGAGAGTTTCAGGTAAGGCCGGGGCCCTGGATCTACCAGGACTACAGCCAGGACTGGGTCCTGTACCACTACTTCCTGAGTGGTCTTATATGCCAAATTGCTGCCTCTGGGAATAGGTCCATCACCCTTTTGGTGCCCCAGACACTGTGTGATGGCCACTTTATTAGGCTTCCATAAGGCTTTGAGAAGGGCTAGAATCTCATCATTTTTGATAGTCTTCCCCTCTGCAGTCAACGGTGCCTCCTTTTATATATTTGCCCCAGACACATGTGCAGTGGCAAATGCATAACAGCTGTCAGTGTAAATATTGATTTTTCTTCCCTGTTCCAGCTCCAGGACCTTTGTCAAGGCCACCAGCTCTGTTCGCTGTGCAGAGGTGCCAGCTGGCATTGCTTCAGCCCAGACCACCTCCTCCGACGTGGTCACTGCAGCCCCTGCACACCTCTGTTCATTTTGAACAAAACTGCTCCCATTAGCATACCAGGTAACCTCTGCATCAGGCAGAGGGGTGTCTCTCAGGTTAGAACGGACACAGTGTACCTGGGCCAGGATTCTGGGACAGTCATGTAGAGGAGCCTCCAGGTCTGAATCGGGCAGTAAAGTAGCCAGGTTCAGGGCTGTGGGTACCTGGGATGTTATTCTGGCAGGGTTAAGTAACAGGGTCTGATAGTGGGTCATTCTGGCGTTACTCAGCCATCTATCCAGGGGCTGCTTGAGGACTCCTTCCAAAGCATGAGGGGTGCCTATAGTGAGGCTTTGTCCCAAAGTCAATTTATCAGCATTTTTTCTTACTAATAAGGCACAGCTGCTATTGTATGCAGGCAGGGAGTCCATCCGGCTGTTTTTTTTTCTTTTTTTCTTTTTTTGACAAACAGGCTACCAACTATTTTCAGGGATCCAAATTCTATGTCAAGACACCTTTAGCTATTCTTCTGTGTTCATTCACAAACATGTGAAAGGGCTTCTTCACATCTAGTAGACCCAGTTCTGGGGTCAATTACAGGCTTTGTTTGAGTTTGTCAAAGGTCTGCTTATGGTGTTCTGTCCATAGAAAGTCCTGCCCTTCCTTAGTGGCCTCATATAGGGCTTTGACCAATTCAGCAAAGTCCAGGATCCACAAGTTGCAACAGTCTACTGTTCCTGGAAACTCTCTCATTTGGCCATGGTGGGAACCAAAATCTTAAGGACCATCTCTTTTCATGCATCCGAGAGCCACTGTTGTCCTCCTTTTAAGATACACCCCAAGTACGTGACCTGTCTCTTGTAGATTTAGGCTTTTTTTGCTGAGGCACGGTACCCTAGGCTTCCTAGGGCTTACAGTAACTGCTCAGTTCCAGTCAGGCAGGTCTCCTGATCTGCAGTAGCTATCGGTAAGTCATCAACATATTGTAACAGGCTAACATCTGGGTTTTGAGTCTGGTACTCAATCAAATCTTTGTGCAGACTTTCATCAAAAGTGGTGGGAGAATGTTTAAATCCTTGTGTCAGTCTGGACAATTTAATTGCCTGCTGACCCATATTTCTGGGTCATGCCTTTCAAAGGCAAAATATGGTTGGCTCTTGGAAGCCAAAGGCAAACTAAAAAAGGCATCCTTCAGGTCCAGAACAGGATACCACTGCTGATCCAGGGGCATTGAGCTGAGCAGAGTATATGGGTTGGACACTATGGGGTGTATGTTAACCACACTTTTATCAACCTCTCTCAGGTCCTGGACTAGTTGGTCTATAGTCATTGGTGTGTGGTTTCTTAACAGACAGCAAAGGTGTGTTCCAGGCTGATTGCACAGGCTGGGGGATCGATCCCCAAGTCTAATAATTGTCTGATATGTGAGGTGATACCCTTTTTGGCCTCTAAGAGCATGGGATATTGGCAGACTTTGACCAGATCTGCCCCCTATTTGATCTCTACATAAACGATGGGGGAGGGGCAGGGAGCAAGCAATATCAATCCCATACTCCCTGTTTCGGCTTATACCAATGGAAATTTTTGGAGCTATTTTTCCAGTTGGGGTTCAGGTTCAATGACCACTTGATGCAGCCTATGTTCTTCAACCAAACTATTAGTCATTAGTATCTAAACAGGTTTTCCATCTTCATGGAGCAGCTTAGCCCTTTCATCAGAAAAAAATATCTGAGCTTTCATTTTTGCCATAAAATCTCGGCCCAATAGGGGATAGGGGCATTCTGGAAGTGCCAGAATAGAGTGGGTTACCTGTCCCATTCCTAACTCCACTTCTCATCAGGTAGTCCATGAATAGGGATTCGCCCCTGTGGTTCCTTGGACCCAAGTCTTTTTGTTGTCCATGGGCCCATCGACCTTGAAAAGAACTGAATTTTGAGCTCTTGTATTCACCATGAAATTGACCCTTTCCCCCTCCAACTCTCAGGATTATCCTGGGATCTGGGAGGGGGACCAAACCCTGTCTGCCCTAATCACTGTCTATTCACTGTCTATTCTTAGGCTAAGGACTTTGGCATTGTCCTTAGTTCTCTTCTTTGGACATTTTGGGCAGTCTCTAGCCCAATGCCCTTGTTCCTTACAGTATGTAGATTAATTCTTTCCTAGCTGGGGTCTTTATTACCTCCCAGTGTCCCATCCTCTTCTCCAGCAGCAAGGCATTTCAGTTGCTTCCTGAGTTCTGCTGTAGCAGCTAGCTACAGGGGCTGGTTCTTGTGCTACTTCTTTTTCATTTCCTTCTCATTTGTACTTTTCCTTTCATAGTACACTTTCTCTGACACTGCAAATAATTCTCTAATATTCTTTTGTCCTAAGCATTCTAGCCTTTGTAATTTTCTCTTGATATCTGGAGCTGCCTGATTAATGAATGATAAAGTCAAAGCTGGCACATCTTCCTGTGACTCTGGATCATATGGTAAATATCTTCTGAAAGATTGACTCTTGTCACTGCTCTGAAAATGTCACTGGGCTCTCAGCTAATTCCTGCCTGACATCATAGAACTTGTTCAAATTTGCAGGCCATCTTGCAGCTGCTTTGAGGGAGCCTGGCAATAGATTAGCAGATTCCCCTTATCTTCTGACATGTTGTAGTCCTGCTCAGGGTAGGAATTTTGGGAATGCGGTACCTATGCGAGCTTGGCTGGTCATAGGCTCTCCAATGAGTCCCAGAACCAATTTCTGGGCTTCCACCTGGACCTGGTTCCTCTCGTCCATGGTGAACAGGATCTGCAAGAGCTGTTGGCAATCATCTCAAGACAGGTGATGTATGAAAAGAACAGTTTCAAGGAGGTTAATCAAGTCTCAGGGATTCTTGGAGAAAGGGGCATTTTGAAATTTCCAATTATAGAGATCATTGGTGGCAAAGGGCCAATAACAGAAATGTTGATTCCCATCTTGGTCAGGAGTTACAGTGGTCCTCAGAAGGACGAGCCACAGTGGAATCAGGAGCCCCCACCTCTGTCTCCAGGTGCCTCTGGTCGACCCTGATTCCCCCTCCTGCATGGGACTTACAAGGGGTACAGGATGCTTTTCTTGAGCTACTGCTGGTGTAGACTCAGATTTAGGGGTGTGGATATAAGAAGGGAGAAAAAGAAGTCTTCTTCAGAATTTCCACCCTAAAAGACTTGGGGGGGCAGGTGGGACTGAGGAAGTTGAGGTGCCCTTACCAGTTGGGTATTTCTTATCTGCTGCCAGTATCTTGACCTGCTGGGAAAGAAAAGCCTTAACCCAAGAGGGAGGGTCTTCTATCAGACCTCTCCAGGTTACAGGGTAAGGTATCTGATCTGGGTGTCCAGCTCGAGGTCTGAACACAATGTCCTTCATAACCCCAATTAGACCAGCATTAAAGGTCCCCTCTAGAAGTCATCTGACATTAAAAGCGGGCCATTCTGTGCTGCAAAGAGTAATGAACTTTCCTTTGTGAATTTTAATTCCTTGTTTATGAGCCACAGCCACATGGTGATACACAGATTACTAGAAATTGATTAAATTAAGATATGAGTTAGACAATAAAAAGCTAGAGCTAATGGAACAAGCAGTGTTTTAAATAATACAGTTTCTGTGAGATTATTTTGGGTCTGAGCTGCCGGGTAGCTGGGAAACAAACAAGCAACCTCTTACAAGAAACTGGGGCCCATTTGGGGCTGACTACATCTACAAAAAAAACATGAGAAAGCTTGGAAAGGAACTCTAGACACAGAAAAACAAAGTTTAGCTGCATTTTTTTTCTGGCTGGCAGTGTGCTGCAGTTCCCATAAGAAAGGTTTCCCTGATTTAGCAGTAACAGAAAAAAAAAATGAGCTGTTTTGAAATAGAGCTTCCTGGGCCTTGCCGCCAGCACAAACTCTGGTTCTTTCAGGAGTGTAACATGAGGGGCCAGCTTGTTGGGGTATCTGTTCCCGCCCGGTACCCCACAGCCGGCAAGTCCCAGAGAAAATCAATCACACAGAGATCTCTATAAGTTATAAAGCTGATTGGCCCATTAGGTCAGGCTACTTATTAGCGCTTATAACTTTTGTTACCCCATTATCCTTATCTACGTTAGCCACATGGCTCAGTACCTTTCTCAGCTGGGCAGGTTACATGCTGCCTCTGTGGTGGTCTGGGCAGGAATGGCAGAGGAAGCTTCCTGCTTTCCAGAATTCTCCTGTTCTCATTGCATCACCTCTACTTCCTGCCTGGCCAATCAGCGTTTTATTAAAATACATGATTGACAGAATACAGATAATTCTCCCGCACCACAGGAGACCTAGCATTTAAATGGGGTTTGTGAGCAGAGTGCTACAACTTCCTTAATGGCAGCATAGACTGTGTGTGTGCCTAATACTCGGGCTGTGAATATGGCTTGCACTAAACAGACCTCCACCCTGCCATATTGAACTAGGCAGAGTCAAAAGGCAAAGCAGCCTTAAAAGTGCTTAGCATTTTAAAAAATGCTCCTGGACAAAAAAGAATTACAGGTACACAATAGGACAGATTCAAACATAAAAGACCTCTAAATGAGTCACAGTGCTAAATAAATGTATGTAGGCTTGGGAGAGAAAAAAAGAGTATAAAGAGTTATAAAAATAAATAAGTGGTTTAAAAAACAAAACAAAGTCTTTAAAGAGATAGTACAGTTATAGATTAAAGAGTAAAGATAATAAAACAAATATTAAAAGTAATATAGTAAAACAAATAAGCCATGTAAAGATGAAATACACACAGAGAATCTGGATTTTGTATATTATTGTTTTCTTTAAATTTTTTTGACTGTGAAGGAGCTTAGTAAACAACATATATACTTTAAAGGTATCTTGACTTCAAAATTTGAGTCTAAGGATACATTGCTTTGAAAAAGAGGTTCTTCTTTTGTTTCCACAGAGGATGAGAATCTATAAAATCCTTCCAGACTAAAATTGTATGATGGACCAAGAACCCCCAAAAGGTCACCACAAACACCCCCCAAAATTAATTTACCCAATAAACAGCAGAAACTAGTTTGGAGAAAACTTTCCCTAATTTCCTAAATGATTGTTTATAAATGTTTGTTTACATTTAAAGGTGGATATGCTATAGAGATATGCATTGGTATGAATCTTGATTTATTGATACAAATTTAAGGTCAATTTTGTTATACTGTGTATATGTATTTCTGATCTTGATTAAAATATTGTTTGTGCAGCTCATTTAAAAATGTATAATTAAGAAATATAGGTTAATAGATAGTCATCTATAATAGTTAAGCTTGTAGTCATGTTAGTTAGGTTTTCTAGATATATAGAGATATATTTCAGTTAGATAGGTATTCTTCAAATCTTTCAGAGACCTTCATAATATGGCATTTAAAATCTTTAAATTATTAACTTAAGACTTTTCATGACAAAGAGACACATCTGCTCCTGGCAGCAAAAATCTACTTCAAGAGGATGATGGGCATTGAAGAGGCTCCTCATGGAGTTTGCTAGCCATTTGGGTAAGAAACTGCTCTTTTCTGGACTGCTTGATAGTATGCTGTGTGAACTGGACATGCAGAACCCACAAAAAAATGACTGCTAAACTTGCCTATAAAGGTGAGACAATCCTTTGGGGTTCCTGCTTCATGAAAGAGTCTGCAAGACATTCTTCAGGACTCAGAAAAAAGTAACTGACAAACTGCCAATACAGGCGAAACTGTCTTTAAAATTTCCTGCTTCATGAAAAAGTCTGCTAGATACTATGGGCCTGTAGGCTAAAGACAGATGCCCCAATGGTACAGAAAAACTTTGGGTGACTGTATAGGTAGTGAGATATCTCTGTCAATTCTAGAGTTTTGGAAGTTGCTTACAATACACTTCTAGTTTACTTAGGTAATATTATATCCTTCTGGAGTCTTTGATGGAGTTGAAGAATAGACAGATAGTTGTAGTTTTCCTTAGTTATGAAAAAGATAAAACAGATATAAATATTATTAATTGCAATTCTTGCTTGATACCTGTTTTGTTACATGTAATTTTATGTTATGGTCCAGTGCCAGCCCAGACCATAAATTATTTCTCTGGACCAGAGGGGAGGTGTGGGATTAAAGATACAACTCACACGGCTTTATTGGGAGGGAGTTTTCAGTGATCCCTCATGAAATCCTGAGTTCACATTCTGAAAATTTACTCCGTGTTTATTCTCCAAACAGCTTTTATACCAAAGTGTAAACTGAGGGGGAAATTCATTAGCATTCTGTTTCCTAGATAACCAGACGAATGTCTCTGGTCACATCCATACCTTTGACCACACATTTCTATGTTCATTTTGTCACATCTTTCTGTCTTCCTGCTCTGTATGCCAGTTCTGTCACATAGGTCGAATTAGCACCTCTTCCCAGGCAATCTCCATAATTACAAAGAAAGGAGCAGAGTGATATTAGCATATCCTGATCCTTTTAGGATGGCAACATCTGACTGACAGGCTATGTGACTACTTTCTGTGTGGCCAGGTATGGGCTGGCCTGTAAGTTTGGTCACCATACAATGTAGGGCCTGTATAATATTGCCCCACAATTTTACTACGTTAAAGTTAAAACCTTCCTTTTTATTTAAATAGAAAAGGGGAGGTGATATGGGAATCCCCTCTGTATGCTATGAATACCATTGGTTAATAAAGAAACTATCTTGGGCCTGTGCAGAGCAGAATAGAGGTAGGCAGGGAAAACTAAACTGAATGATGGGAGAAAGGAGGCAGAGTTAGGAAGAAGCCATGGAGCCCCGCCAGAGACAGACACCAGAACTTTACCTCGTAAGACACAGCCACATGACGATACACAGATTACTAGAAATGGGTTAAATTAACATATAAGAGTTAGCCAATAAGAAGCTAGAGCTAATAGGCCAAGCAGTGATGTAATTAATATAGTTTCTGTGTGATATTTTGGGAGTCTGGGCAGCCGAGAAACAAACAAGAGGCCTTTCTACAACACATGATTATCACATCCTTCCAATGAACAAAACATAAGCCTAAGGATGAGGAGGGGGACTGTCCCATAATTTCTACCTCAGTCAGATACACAGAGACAAAGGTGCCAAAAACAGACAACACACAACACCGAGGGCACACAAAAAGATTTTTCCCCAACCAGTCAACTGACAGAGTTTCAAAAACAGTAATATCTTGGGATTCTCAGGAGGGAGCAACAACCCTCCAGGCTCAATCACACTGAAAACCATTCAAATACAAGACTCTCCATCTCTTCAACATCATTACCAAATTGTACAAAAAGAACTAATTTTTTAAAACCTGAGTCAACTTATAACACAGAGGAAAGCTACAATTAGTCCCTAATCAGACCAATGAAAACAATTATAATTGTCCTCAAGTATATTTGTTAATTATATCTATGAAAAGCATTGTCGTGGAAGTAAGTCTTAATAAGGGCCCTGAGAGTCCCTGCTATAGCAGCCAGAAATTCTACCTATTTCGCCAGTGACTGTTTCTCTAATGAAGAGATAACACAAAACTTTTTATTAACTTTTTATTAACTCCATTGCTATTTTTGGAAAAATCTACTGTGTCTATTGATATAAACAGTCTCACACAAAATAGAAAAGCTTCCTCTATTTTTTAGATGGAAACCATGGCAAGCTCAGCAAGAAACAGTAAGGCCTTGCTTCAACATTACTTCAGGTACTAGAAGGCAAACTATAATTCAAACCTTCAACTGTTTCAGCTCAAGGTATCTGGCTTTTTGTTTTTGTTTTATTAGTTGGTTAGTTAGTTTGTTTGTTTTTGATATTTTGGCTTTTTTTACTTGTTTTTGATATTTTGGGGGTTTTTGTTTTTGTTTTGTTTTTGTTTTTGTGTAGTTGACCTGAACCTGCTCTGTAGATAAGGCTACCATTGAACTTGTAGTGATCCTGCTGCCTCTGCCTCCCAAGTACGGGCATTATGGGCATGTACCAACATGCCAGGCCATAACAGTTACTGAAAGCCCAATAAGGAACTGACAATTGACCAAAGTGGAATGTGGAGAAATCAATGAGTTTATTAGCGTTACCTACAGGAATGTGGAAGACTCAATGGGCAGCTGCATCACTATAGAGCTCCCTGTAAAAATTCCAGGCATGCAGTTTGGCTGGTAATTTCCATAGAAGTGGTTACTGCTTGTATAATTTTCAAAGGGCCCTGAAAATCTTGTAGGTTTGGGGGATTTCCTGAATGTTGTGAGTTGTTTATTTTCTGAGCCATGTAAGTTTTGTTTACTTGAGTCTAAGGCTCTCCTTCCAGGGTAGAATAGTTCAATTTGGACGAAATTGCTGTACAAGAATTCATTCTGTTCCTCTGGTCACTGCTTAATATAAATTTCAGGGAGAGTTAAAAGGAGGGGGAATAACTGATATGCCACGGGCTATGCAGCTAGCAAGAAAACTGGGTTTTCCTATTGTTAGTTGAGTATCTGTTCCCACACCTGCTTCCATTTGCCTGTGAGTATCTGCCCCTATCCCAACAAGCAGTTGTTGATAGTGTTTATGGAGTCATGCATTTGAATATGTCCCTAAGCTTCCGAAGGGCAGAGACTAGTTCTCATATTTCCCAATAGTTCCCAAGATTATTATGCATTTCTTCAATTCATTCCACTTATGTTTCTTAAGTAACTACTATGTCTAAGACAATGTATGTTAAGGACCAGGAAAATACAAACTAAATCACACACAGCCCAGTCTTCAGGCAACTTGTGAGTAAACAGATAAATAACCTATTGCTTACCATTGGTTATAAGGTTTGCCTTGTGTGCATTAGTTATAGAGTTTGCTATTTATTAAGCTATTTATGTGTCAGATTAATGTGTGTAATAGCTCAGATAATTCTCAAAACAACCCTGTGAAGTAGGTTCTGTCACTGTTTCTTTTTACAAATGAAAAAAAAAACTTCAAGGCACTGAATAGTGAAGTAACTCACCCAACGTTCTACAGATAGCAAAAATAAAATACCAAGACTGGAGGACTCTTTAAGTGACCTCTGGTCACTACTTCATCTTAACTATAATGGTTCACCCTACGTTTTGGAAGAAGACTAACACTGAAGAGAAATGGAACCTCTTTATTATCACAGACTTGGGACAGCACTGTTGGTAAAAAGGGAATCCTAACAGCAAGGCAATGGTGTCACTGTTTCTGTCTTCATAGTTGTATGATCCAAACAATGGAAAAAAGACAAGACAGGTGTGGCGGCACATGCCCGTAATTCTAGCTCTCAAGAAGCAGAGGGCAGGGAATTATGAATTCGAAAATAGCTTAGAATACTAATTGAGACCCTATCTAAACACAAAACAAAAGAGGGGGCTGAAGCGATGGCTGAGAGAGTTAAGTGTGCTTGCTGTTCTTGCAGGAGATCTGAGTTCTAGGACCTTAGCTCTGTTCCTAGCCTCTGTGTTAAGTGACTCACAACTGCGCCAGGGAACCCACGCCCTCTTCTGGGCTCTACAGGCACCTGCACCCATCCACACAAACCAACATAGACACATACAACACTAAAATGAGGAAGGACGAACTGCGACTCAGACCCAGAACTACAATTCCCGGAAGGCGATGGGGCATTGTGAGGTGGCTGCTGGAACGCCGGAAGTCTTGTGTGCGCAAGCGCGGTGGTGATGAGGAGATGCGAGACCGTTGCTGTTCGCGGGTCACGCCGCGCGCCTTGGAGTAGGAGTCTGTGAGACAGGCCGGTCTTCAATTAATGCCAGCGTTCAAAACCCCTGAATCCGTACACACAGTGTACAGGACATAACTTCAGGAGATTCCGGACCGGTAGCGAAGTCACCACTACCAACTTCACGTGGAGACGGGCTTCCAGTAAGGCTTCTTAACTGCTCTCAGACATGATGAGTGTCCCTGCCTTGGAGAAGGACCGTGAGAACATTACGCATGAATTGCTTTCAAACCTCAGCCACCCCAAGAGCTCTTCAAGGAAATGGCTAGAGAACAAAGGCAGTGACAGAGTCTTTGTGATCATCCGTAGGCCTAAGCTCAATCAAGAGAACTTTCCAGGTATTCCCTGGGACTCCCTTCCAGATGAGCTGCTCCTTCGAATCTTTTCCTACCTGTGCCTCACTGGGCTAGTCAGGGTTTCCAGAGTTTGTAAAAGGTGGTACCGCCTCTCGCAAGACGGGTCTCTCTGGCAAACCCTTGACCTTGTAGGTATAAATCTGCACCCGGATGTGACTGTCCGTTTGCTTTCTCGAGGGGTGATTGCCTTCCGCTGCCCACGCTCGTTTATGGAACAACCACTGAGTGAAAGGCTCAGCTCTTTTCCTGTAAAACACATGGACCTGTCGAATTCAGTTATAAATGTGTCAAGCCTCTATGGAATTCTGTCTGAGTGCTCCAAGTTACAGAATCTAAGCCTGGAAGGCCTGCAGCTTTCGGATCCCATTGTCAACAGTCTTGCCCAGAATGAAAACTTGGTGCGACTAAACCTTTGTGGGTGCTCTGGATTTTCTGAGTCTGCCATGGTGAATCTGCTAAGCAGCTGTTGCATACTGGATGAACTGAATCTCTCCTGGTGCTTTGAGTTTACTAAACAGCATGTGAAAGCAGCTGTGGCACATTTATCAGCGACCATCACCCAGCTCAACTTCAGTGGCTACCGAAACAACTTCCAGAAAACAGATCTTCGTACCTTAATTAGACGGTGCCCCAACCTTATCCGCCTTGATTTAAGTGACAGTATCATGATAAATCAAGACTGCTTTCCAGATTTTTTTCAGCTCAACTACCTTCAACACCTCTCGCTCAGCCGGTGCTATGATATAATTCCCGAGAGTCTACTTGAACTTGGAGAAATCGCCACACTAAAAACACTACAAATTTTTGGAATCATGCCAGAAGTTAAGCTGCGGGCATTAAGAGAATCCCTTCCCCATCTGCAGATTAATTGTGCCCATTTCACCACCATTGCAAGGCCAACTATCAACAACAAGAAGAGCCCAGAGATTTGGGGTATCAAATGCCGACTGACTGTGCAAACGTGCATAGAAAGTGTTTGCCATAGGCCGATGTCATCCCTTCCTTTGGAATGAGGAACAGCAAAATCCAGTTTCTGAAGACCTTGGTTACCTTTCCTATTGGTTTTACCATAACCCTCATTGTATATATATGTTTAGAGAACCATTTGTAAGGGAGAACTATGAAGTATTGCTTTTTCAAGAATATAGAGATGTTTCCTTCAGTGCTATACCCTCAGATTCCAAGTGTTAGGTCTTTAAGTGAGCCTATAATTTCAAAATAGCTTTTTAGAGCAAAATTTGAGTCATCTCTTCCAAGTGCCTTTCAGATTAAGTCTATTTAGAATTGAGTTTTAAAAATTACTCCTGGTTCACAGTTTTCATAGCTTGTTATCTCTTTTATTATTCAGTATTTTATAAAACCTGATTTTGAAGAACAATAAGCTATATGTTTGGTGAGCTGGATGGAAAGAATCATAGGCTGCTAGTGTTTGAAGTAGCCATTAATGTACTATGTATGTTCCCACGTTGTGCCATGTCCCCAGAATCCTAAATTTGATGAGGAAATATTTTATTTGTACTTTAATAAATAGTGATGTGAGACTCCCCTCTGTATGCTGTGAATGTTTTATTACCATTGGTTAATAAAGAGCTGCTTTGGCCTATAGCAGGGCAGACTAGAGCTAGGCTGGAAAACTAAACTTAGTGCTGGGAGAAAGAAGGTGGAGTCAGGCAGATGTCATGTACCTGCCAAAGGAGAAAGATGCCAGAACCTTACCACTAGGCCACAACCTTGTGGTAATACACAGATTAGTAGAAATGGGTTAATTTAAGATGTAAGAGCAAGCTAGGAATATATTTAAACTATTGGCCAAACAGTGTGGCAATTAATTTGGGTCTGGACAGTTGGGGAAAAAAAGTGCAGTCTCAGACTACAAAATGAAGCTTGCCTGAAGATTAGAGAATAAAACACCTGCACTGATCAGCCTTACAGACAGGCAGTGGGGACACACACCTTTAATTCTAGTAGCCACATTAGTACCGCCATAAAAACTGGGCGGTAGTGATGCATGCCTTTAATCCCAGCCCTAGAGAGGAATATAAGATGGGTGGAGACAGCTCTCAGACAGTTTCATTCTGAGGATTCCTGGAGGCAGTATCACCATTTCAGACAGATGTAGAGGAAAGAGACAGTGACTGGCTATTTTGCTTTGCTTTTTAATGGTTTTTTTTTTTGGGGGGGGGGAGCGGTGAGAGACAGTTTCTCTGCTGCTTTGGGAGCCTGTCCTGGAAACAGCTCTTGTAGACTGGGTTGACCTCAAACTCACAGAGATCTGCCTGCCTCTGCCTCCTGAGTGCTGGGAGTGCCACCACCACCTGGCTTATTTTGCTTTTCTGAACTTCGGGTTGAACTCCAATTTCTGTCTGAGTTTTTATCAATTCTGCTACATTTAACGACCAATGTTTGGGGTATGAATTCATGAAAAAGCAGTTTTCCTGAGGCTTTTTAGTCAGAGGCATAGGATAGAGATGCACATGGGGCTCCCCCAAAAGCTACATGTAAGGCTCTAGCCCCACCTGGATAGGCTTTCTTTCCGGGTTCCCCTGAGTCTCTGAGCAAGTTTGGGATTTTTCTCTTGTACCCTTTAGGCAGCCCCAAACTCGTGTGCTTTTCCCAATCTGTGCATTTTTTCAGACAGGTGGCTCTCTCTCTCTCTCCATCATGGGTTGCAAGCTCTCCCTGAAACCCCTTCTCAGCTGGCTGCCAAACTAGATAGCTGCCTTGAAATCCAGTCAGGCTTTTACTGATCTACACAGCAGTAATTGTTGGACCCTGAAGTCCAATCACCAAGGAGTAGTTGCCCCAAGAGGTCACTTTCACACCAGAGTTGATGTAAAAGCATGAGAATTTTAATTCTGTCATGACAGGGTCACTCAGCATTCAAGCCAAGGACCCCGAATAGCTGGTAAGGCTACTTTTAAAGCAAAAAGCCATAGGAACAAGGAGGAAGGGAAACTCGGGGGTTGTTTTCCAGCTATTGGGATTGGCTTATTCAAAGGGCTATTAACAATAATTGGTCTGAGCCAGGGCTGGAAGGCGGTTGCCAGATCAGGTGAGGTAAGAGAAAACATTTGAGGGTTACTTTGACCCCTTTCCAGGGACTGAGTCAAAACATCAGGAACTGAGTCAACATCTTAAGGGTTATCTTGCCCCAATTTCAATAACTGAGTTCTATCTGGAGAACATTCACAAAGACTCAGGGAAATGGAAAGTTTCCAACATTTCAGTACATGTGTGGGTAATTGTTAGATTCCTGGTTCCCAGGGGAGGGGGGGAAACACTAAGGCTGAGAGGCTTAAGAGTTATTTCAGAGTTCTACACAATAAGCCTCAGATCTTCATCAACATCATCTGTGGATTTGGTGAGACAATTGGGAATTCTTAAAGGGAGGAATTACTTAAAATAAAGAGTTTTTTCCCACATTAAAAATGGGGAAAACATTATAATGGACGGATTTGGGTCTCTGTATGATAATATGCTAGACAGTTTAAAAATGGAATGATTAAGGAAGAAGATATCTAATTTAGATGGGATTTATACAATGTCAATTGTAAACATTATCATTATCATTTTTGTCTTAGCACTAAAAAAGTTGGTTAATCTGAGTGCTAAGATGCAGGCCTTAGAAAACCCTAATAAAAGAGATCACAGGGATATTCAAATCAAGATAGAATAGTTTAATGAAGAGCCAAATTCAGCATTGCATTGTAAGAATTGAGAGGAACAGCCTAAGGTTTTCAGACAACCAACCTTAATATAGCCAGTAACCTTACAGGAATTGCCAAATGGTAGAGGCTCTGTTACAGCTAACTGAACTCCTATGCCATTGTTAGATTTAAAAAGATTCAAGGAGCCAGGTAGTGATGGTGCACACCTTTAATCCCAGCACTTGGGAGGAAGAGGCAGGTGGATCTCTGTGAGTTAGAAACCAGCCTGATCTACAAGAGCTAGTTCCAGGACAGGCTCCAAAGCCACACAGAGAAACCCTGTCTCAAAAAAAAAAAAAAAGATTCAAGGAAGCAATAGTCTCATATGGCATGCATGGGCAATTTGTAATAGAATTATCCCTAACAACTGGATAGATTTGGTTAAAGGTGTTTTAGCACCTGGTCCACTATTACAATGGATTACCTCATTCAGAGAAGAGGCTAAGATTATTTGTAACATGATGGGCCAGCTTGTTGGGGTTTCTGTCCTGCCCAGTACCCCACAACCGCCAACTCCCAACGAAAATCACACACAGGACTCCATAAGATTATAAAGCTGATTGGTCCATTAGGTCAGGCTACTTATTAGTTCTTATGACTTATCTTAACCCATTATTCTGATCTATGTTAGCCATATGGCTTGGTAGCTTTTTCAGCTGTCAGCTTACATCCTGCCTCTTCAGTGGTCTGCGCAGGAATGGCAGAGGAACCTCCCTGCTTCCCAGAATTCTCCTGTTCTCATTGCATCACCTCTACTTCCTGTCTGGTTTTCCCGTCTATACTGCCTGCCTGGCCAATCAGCGTTTTATTAAAATATGATTGACAGAATACAGACAATTCTCCCGCATCCATTATTGAACAACGGAGTAAAGCTAGAGATGGAGAAATCTCCCAAGATCAAATTCTTAGAGGAGACTATGCTACTATAGAAAGGCAGACTGTATATGATGACCACACCCTGAATTTATGCCACCCAGGAGCTTTGAATACTTAGGACAGAATTGCAGAAATAGGAAAGAAAATTGAGTCATTTACTAAAGTTATGCAGAACCCCAGGAAAGCTTTTATGGGATTCTTAAAGATTGATTCAGCAGTAAATATAATGATACAAAATTCAGAAGCTAGAAAATAATAATTGAATCTCTGACTTTTGAAAATGCTAATTCTCTATGCAAAATGATAATTAGATCATTAAAGGCAAGGTCAGCACCTTTAGAGGAACAGATCCAAGACACAATTAGTATTTAATCTCATGAAGAACATGATGAAGAATAGTTAGAAGAGGTGATTTCCAGAGGTTTGAGGGAAAATTGAAATGTCAAATGTTATAATTGTTGCAAAAAGGTCAACTTAAAAGAGATTATAGACAGGGCATTCCTAGAAACAATGTTTTTTCTAAGTATAATCCATTCAAGATGTCCCTCCCTTCTAGATTATGCAGAAGATGTGGCAAAGGAAGGCATGGAACTAAGATCAACAAGAGATATTCAAGGTATTCCTTTGCCATCAAGAAACTCCACAAGGGGCCTCTAAGAGGCCCCTATGCCAAATCCAGTTCAGTCGTTTCCTGTCATTGTAAAAGAAAGACCTTCCCAGGGTAATTAAAGAACCTAATGCTTATTGTAAGAAACCATACTGCTCTGGATATTAGAAGAGTTATAGAATGGAGAAAAAATTAAGGACAAACCAAAAAGTGAGTATTTGGGCAAACTTCTATAAATGAACAAAGACCACAATTAAAAATATGAATAAATGACATTGTCATTGAAGGTCTGGTAGACACAAGTGTAGATGTAACAATAATTTCATCCAAATCTTGGCATCCAAATTAGCCTCTTCAGGATTCTTCAGGATGTAAATGTTCAGTGTTTAGGGATTAGAACTTTATCTCAGTTAAAGCAGAGTGCAAGATGGGTTGAATGTATAGGGCCAGAAGGACAGAGAGGAAAAGTAAAGCCATATGTGGCTAATATAGCAATGAATTTGTGGGTATGTGCTTTGTTACAGCAATGGAATACTCAGATTAACATTTCCCCCAAACTTAGAAATCAACCATAGATTAACATATGTTTCTGGGGAAAATATTAGAAGATTTTATAAAGAACAGTCACTGAATATTCAGGTTGTGCAATAACAAGGCACAACAGCTGCTGATATTTCAAAGACACCAACAACCCTACCTTTAAAATTATTGACAAGCTCGACAATCTGGTCACCCGGCAGAGGCGACTCCTCCCTGCGGAGCTCTCCCGAATCCCATCCCAGCCTTTATCCAGGTACACCTTCCTCTCTTCCCCCCCTCCCCTCTGGAGCCACAAGATCTCCCCAGAGCTGCTCCCTTGCACGCTGGGCCTGGGCTGTGGACTCAGTCCGGCAGGGGCAGCTCCGGTGCTTTGAGAGCCTGCCTGAGGACAGGCAAGCCCTGTTTCAGCTCAATCACATTCCTGGCCAGCAAGAGAGAGTGAACTTCTAGCAGACTTCCATTGGAGGAGGGGTGAGTTTTCTCCTGGCCTGATGGCTTTGGCTAGGAGGAATTCAGACTTTCCCCGCCCCCCTCGACAATCTGGTCACCAGGCAGAGGTGACTCCTCCCTGCGGAGCTCTCCCAAATCCCGTCCCAGCCTTTATCCAGGTACACATTCCTCTCTTCCCCCCCTCCCCTCTGAAGCCACAAGATCTCCCCAGAGCTGCTCCCTTGCTCGCTGGGCCTGGGTTGTGAGTGCAACCCGGTAGTAGGGAGTGCCTGTGTTTCAATAGACTGCCTGAGGAAAGGTAGGCCCTCTGTCAGTGAAGTCCCTGCCCAACAAGGGAACCTGACCTGGTACTAGAAGATCCAGTAGAGAGCATTTGAAGGAAGAGATGGGCAGACGCCAAGGCAAGAACTCCTCCAACAATCTAAAAAACATGAAAACACCGGAACCCAATGACCCTACAATAGAAGGACTTGAACTTCTTAATTCAGAAGAAGTGGGAAAAAATGCCATTATCAAAGCAATAGAGTCCCTTAAACAGGATATGAATAACTCCCTTAAAGAACTGGATGAGAAGTATAACAAAAAGATTGAAGAAATGAGTAAAGAAATGGATGAAAAATATAACAAAAAGATCGAAGAAATGAGTAAATCCATGAATGACACACTGGGAAACCAAGAAAAAACAATCAAACAGGTAATGGAAACAGTTCAAGAATTGAAAACTGAAATGTAGGCAATGAAGAAAACACAAAACGAGGGCCGGCTGGATATGGAAAATCTAGGTAAACGAACAGAGACTACAGAATCAAGCATAACCAATAGGATACAAGAGATGGAAGAATGAATCTCAGGGTCTGAAGATACCATAGAGAAAATAAATGCTCTGATCAAAGAAAACAGCAAATCCAACAAATTCTCATCACAAAACATTCAAGAAATCTGGGACACAATAAAAAAACCAAATCTAAGAATAATAGGGATTGAAGAAGGAGAAGAACTGCAGATCAAAGGACCAGAAAATATATTCAACAAAATTATGGAAGAAAACTTTCCCAATCTAAAGAATGATATTCCTATGAAGGTTCAAGAAGCATACAGAACACCGAATAGGCTTGATCCAAAAAAACCATCCCCTCGTCATATAATAATCAAAACACAAAACATACAGATTAAAGAAAGAATATTAAGAGCTGCAAAGGAAAAAGGGCAAGTAACTTATAAAGGTAAACCTATCAGACTTACACCGGACTTCTCTATGGAAACCATGAAAGCCAGAAGGTCCTGGATACAGGTACTGCAGAAACTAAGAGACCATGGATGCAAGCCCAGACTACTATACCCAGCCAAGCTATCATTCACTATCAATGGAGAAAACAAAATATTCCAGGATAAGAACAAATTTAAACAATTCGCAGCCACAAACCCAGCCTTACAGAAAGTAATAGAAGGAAAATCGCAACCCAAGGAGTCCAACATTGCCAGCACTGCTTACAATAACTCAGACATCTAGCGACCCTTCACGAGCTTAACTCAAAGAAGGGACACATACAAACTCTATTAATCAAACAAACAAAAAATAATAATAACCGGAGTCAACAACCACTGGTCATTAATATCACTTAATATTAATGGACTCAATTCACCTGTAAAAAGGCACAGACTAAGAGACTGGATACGAAAACAGGATCCAACACTCTGCTGTTTACAAGAAACACACCTCAACCACAAAGACAGACATCTACTCAGAGTAAAGGGTTGGGAAAAGGTTTTTTTAAGCAAACGGACCTAAGAAACAAACAGGTGTGGCCATTCTAATCTCCAACAAAATTGACTTCAAACTAAAATCAATCAGAAGAGATGGAGATGGACATTTTATACTCATAACAGGAACAATTCATCAGGAGGAAGTCTCAATCCTGAATATCTATGCCCCTAATATAGAGCCTCCTACTTATGTAAAAGAAACACTTCTAGAACTCAAGGCAGTCATCAATCCACAGACACTAATAGTAGGAGACTTCAACACTCCTCTCTCACCAATGGACAGGTCAATCAGACAGAAACCTAACAGAGAAATAAGAGAATTATTGGAGGTATTGAATCAAATGGACTTAACAGACATCTATAGAACATTCCACCCAAATAGGAAAGAATATACCTTCTTCTCTGCAGCTCATGGAACCTTCTCGAAAATTGACCACATACTGGGTAACAAAGCAAACTTCCACAGATACAAAAAAATATTAGTAACCACCTGTGTCTTGTCAAACCACCATGGATTAAAGTTAGAATTCAAGAACAGTGCTACCCCCAGGAAGCCAACAAATTCATGGAAGTTGAACAGTCAACTACTGAATCACCCCTGGGTCAAGGAAGAAATAAAGAAAGAAATTAAAGTCTTCCTTGAATTTAATGAAAATAAAAACACAACATACTTAAACCTATGGGACACTATGAAAGCAGTGCTAAGAGGAAAGTTCATAGCACTAAGTGCCCAATTAAAGAAAACGGAGAAAGCACACATTGGAGACTTAACAGCACACTTGAAAGCTCTCGAAAAAAAAGAAGCTGATTCACCCAGGAGGAGTAGAAGACTGGAAATAATCAAACTGAGGGCTGAAATCAACAAAATAGAAACACAGAAAACAATCCAAAGAATCAATGAATCAAAAAGCTGGTTCTTGGAGAAAATCAACAAGATCGACAAGCCCCTATCCAAATTAATCAAACGGCAGAGAGAGAACATGCAAATTAATAAGATCAGAAATGAAAAAGGGGACATAACCACAGACACAGAGGAAATTCAGAGAATCATTAGATCTTACTACGAAAATTTATATGCCACAAAGTTGGAAAATGTAAAAGAAATGGACATTTTTTTAGATAAGTACCATATACCAAAGTTGAACCAAGACCAGGTGAACAATCTAAATAGACCTGTCAGTCGTGAAGAATTAGAAGCTGTTATTAGAAATCTCCCTACCAAAAAAAGCCCAGGACCAGATGGTTTCAATGCAGAATTCTACCAGAACTTCCAGGAAGAGCTAATAACTATACTCCTTAATGTATTTCACAATATAGAAACAGAAGAATCATTGCCAAACTCTTTTTATGAAGCTACAGTTACCCTGATACCAAAACCACATAAAGACACAACCAAGAAAGAGAATTACAGACCAATATCACTCATGAACATTGACACCAAAATACTCAATAAAATACTGGCAAACCGAATCCAAGAATACATTAGAAAAAATTATCCATTATGATCAAGTAGGCTTCATCCCAGAGATGCAGGGTTGGTTCAACATACGCAAATCTATCAATGTAATCCATCATATAAATAAACTGAAAGATAAAAACCATATGATCATTTCATTGGATGCTGAAAAAGCATTTGACAAAATTCAACACCCATTTATGATAAAGGTGTTGGAGAGACTGGGGATACAAGGATCATACCTAAATATAATAAAAGCAATATACAGCAAGCCGTCAGCTAACATCAAATTGAATGGAGAGAAACTCAAAGCCTTTCCACTAAAATCAGGAACACGACAAGGCTGTCCACTCTCACCATTCCTCTTCAATATAGTGCTTGAAGTTCTAGCAATAGCAATAAGACAACATAAGGGGATCAAGGGGATTCGAATTGGAAAAGATGAAGTTAAACTTTCGTTATTTGCAGACGATATGATAGTATACATCAGCGACCCCAAAAACTCTACCAAAGAACTCCTACAGTTGATAAACACCTTTAGTAATGTGGCAGGATACAAGATCAACTCCAAAAAATCTGTAGCCCTCCTATACACAAAGGATAAAGAAGCAGAGAGGGAAATCAGAGAAACATCACCTTTCATGATAGCCACAAATAGCATAAAATATCTTGGGGTAACTCTAACCAAGGAAGTGAAAGACCTATTTGACAAGAACTTTAAGTCTTTGAAGAAAGAAATTGAGGAGGATACCAGAAAATGGAAAGACCTTCCCTGCTCTTGGATTGGGAGAATCAACATAGTAAAAATGGCAATTCTACCAAAAGCAATCTATAGATTCAATGCAATTCCCATCAAAATCCCATCAAACTTCTTCACAGACCTTGAGAGAACAATAATCAAGTTTATATGGCAAAACAAAAAACCCAGGATAGCCAAAACAATCTTATACAATAAAGGAACTTCTGGAGGCATTACCATCCCTGACTTCAAACTCTATTACAGAGCAACAGTATTGAAAACAGCTTGGTATTGGCATAACAACAGAGAAGTCGACCTATGGAATCGAATAGAAGACCCGGGTATTAACCCATAAACTTATGAACACCTGATTTTTGACAAGGGAGCTAAAGCTATACAATGGAAGAAGGATAGCATCTTTAACAAATGGTGCTGGCATAACTGGATGTCAACCTGTAGAAGAATGAAAATAGATCCATATCTAGCACCATGCACAAAACTCAGGTCCAAATGGATTAAAGATATCAATATTAATCCGACCACTTTGAACCTGATAGAAGAGAAAGTGGGAAGTAGTCTACAAGATATAGGCACAGGAGACCACTTCCTAAGCAGAACCCCAGGAGCGCAGACAATAAGAGAAACAATAAATAAATGGGACCTACTGAAACTGAGAAGCTTCTGTAAAGCAAAGGACACTGTCAGTAAGACAAAAAGGCTACCTTCTGACTGGGAAAAGATCTTCACAAACCCTTCAACAGACAAAGGTCTGATCTCCAAAATATACAAAGAACTCAAGAAACTAGACACTAAAACTCTAATTAACCCAATTAAAAAATGGGGTACTGAACTGAACAGAGAATTCACAACAGATGAACTTCGAATGGCTAAAAAGCACTTAAGGTCATGCTCAACCTCCTTAGCGATCAGGGAAATGCAAATCAAAACAACTTTGAGATATCATCTTACACCTGTCAGAATAGCCAAACTCAAAAACACCAATGATAGCCTATGCTGGAGAGGATGTGGAATGAGGGGAACACTCATCCATTGTTGGTGGGAATGCAAACTTGTGCAGCCACTGTGGAAATCAGTGTGGCGGTTTCTCAGGAAACTGGGAGTCAACCTCCCTCAGGACCCAGCAATTCCACTCTTGGGAATATACCCTAGAGATTCCCTAACATACTACAAAAGCATTTGTTCTACTATGTTCATAGCAGCACTATTTGTAATCGCCAGAACCTGGAAACAGCCTAGGTGCCCCTCAATAGAAGAATGGTTAAAAAAGATGTGGAACATATACACATTAGAGTTTTACTCAGCGGTAAAAAACAATGACATCTTGAATTTTGCATGCAAATGGATGGAAATAGAAAACGCTTTACTGAGTGAGGTAAGCCAGACCGAAAAAGAGGAACACGGTATGTATTCACTCATAAGTGGATTCTAACCACAATTAAAGGTCTTTGAGCCTATTATTCGTGATCCTAGAGAAGCTAAATAAGATGAACCTGATGAAGATTATTTAGCTATCCGCCAGGAGGTAGGAAATAAACAAGAGTCCCAGGTAACCTCGGGTGCATGGGGGGGGTGGGAGGGTTGTTGGAAGGGGAGAGGGTTAGAGAGAAGGGAGTAGGGGAGGAATGGGGAAAGATCGGGGGACTGGGATGGGGGGGAGGGAGGAAGGATGGATATGGGATCAGGCAAATATATACCTCAACTAAGGGAATCATTTTAGGGTTTACAAGAGACTTGATTATAAAGGGGATCCCCGGTCCAAGGAGAGATCCCCAGATGGTTCTCTGGACAGAGGAGAGGGTGCCTGAACCGGCCTTGGCCCACAACCATACTGATGAATATTTTGCATATCGCCATAGAACCCTCATCTGGCGATGGATGGAGATGGAGGCGGAGACCCACGTTGGAACACTGAACCTAGCTCCCTAGGTCCAAATGAGAGGCAGAAGGAAAGAGAACGTGAGCAAAGAAGGCAAGGACAGAGGAAACCTTCATCCGACGTTGGATGGCGATACAGACGGAGACCCATATTGGAACACCGGACTGAGCACTCCACGGTCCAAATGAGGAGCAGAAGGATGAAGAAAATAAAAAAAGTAATCAGGACTGCGAGGGATGTGAGCACCCACTGATACAAGGGGACTGATATAATGAGAGTTCACCAAGGCCTGTTGGACTGGGACTGAACGAGGACGTGATCCAACCAGATTCTCTGAATGTGGCTGGCCCGGAGCCTTTCTGAAAAGCCATTGACAATGACACTGGGACTTGCTTCCTCTGCATATACTGGATTTTGGCGATCCAGTCTGTTTGGACTCTCACCTTCCCTGGACCTGGAGGGAGGGGGGAGGAACTTGAACTTCCCACAGGGCAGGAAACCCTGACTGCTCTAGGGGATGGAGAGGGAGGAGAAGAGGGAGTGGGGGGAGTGGGAGGGTGTTGGGAGGAGGGGCTGAAATGGAAACTTTTATAATTTAATAAAAAAAATTATTGACAAACAAACCTGTATGGGTCAAGCAATGGTCTTTAACAGTAGAGAAACTACAGACTTTACAATAGCTTGTATAGGAGTAAACAGATGCTCAGCATATTGAAGAATCAGCCTACCCTTGGTATTCTCCTGTATTTGTCATTAAAAAGAAATCTGGAAATTGGAGAACGGCAAGAGATCTAGGAGCTGTTAATAAGGTGATTCAGTCAATGGGCTTTCTACCATCTGGCATTCATTTGCCTTCTCTATTATGTAAAGGATGGTCTCTTAGATTTATTGATTTAAAAGATTGTTTCGTTACTTTACCTTTATAAGTAAAAAACAGAGAAAAATTTGCACTGTATTCTCAGCCTGCTAAAAGGTATCAGTGAAGATTCTCCCACAAGGAATGTTAAATAGCTTTACCCTGTGCCAATATTTTGTAAGTCAGCCATCAGAAATGATATATAAGTGATTTCCTGAACCTATAGTTTGCCATTACATGGATGACATTTTACTATCTGGTTCAAATGTAGATATTTTAGAAAGAATGTTTGAAGAAATAAGGAAAAATTTGCCTTGTTGGGGATTACAAATTGTTGCTCAAAAAATACAAAGAGGAGATTCTATTAACTATTTAGGTTATAAAATAGGTTTACAGAAAATTAGAATAAAAAAGGTGTAAATTAGGAGAGATCAATTGCAGACTCTTAATGACTTATAAAGATTGCTAGGAGACATTTTGCATCTATAGTGAAGTCTTGGGATAGGTCCTGATGACCTGATTAATTTAAACAAAATCTTAGATGGAGACAAGGACTTAAATAGTCCCAGGGAATTGTCAACTCAAGCTAAGAGAGAATTGACTTTGATTGAAGAGAAATCACAGGAGGCACATGTGGATCACATGAATCTGAATCTTAGTTGCATTCTGGTCATAGTATCCTCCAAACATTCCCCTACAGGAATTTTAATGCAGAGAGAAGATACCATCTTATAATGGATCTTTTAACCACATAAACCAAGTAAAAAATTATAAACTTATGTGGAAAAGGTCTCTGAAATTGATTATAAAAGGAAAATTGAGACTTCATCAATTAGCAGGTATAGACCCAGCAGAAATTGTAGTACCATTCACAAATGATAATATTAACAAATTATGGGCAGAAAGTGAACCCTGGGAAAGAGCTTGTAGTAATTTTTGGGAGAGATTAACAACAACTATCCTAAAGCAAGGGAATTCAACTTATAAAAAGAACTAGCTGGATATTTCCTTGTTTTGTCTGGGACACACCAATAACTGAAGCCTCTACATTCTATACTGATGCAAATAAATCAGGAAAGGCAGGTTACAAATCAGAAAATTAAAGTTACATGAAACAAATCCCTTATGATTCTGTCCAAAAGTCAGAATTATATGCTATTCTCATGGTACTAATGGAGTTTAAAGAACATCTCAACATAATTACCAATTCACAATATGCAGAAAGAGTTGTTTGGGGTATTGAAACCACTGAATTTATACCTGATGATACAGAATTTACTTTCTTATTTATTATAGTACAAGATATAATCAGTACTAGGCATCATTCATATACATAACATACATCAGATCCCATATGAATCTGCCAGGTCCTCTAGCACAAGGTAATGCAGAAAGTGATCAGTCATTGATTGGAAATGTGCTGAAGGCCTCAGAATTTCAATAAAAACACCATGTCAATAGCAAAGGTTTAAAAAAGTCTTTTCCATCACATGGCAACAAGCCAAGGGAATTATAAGGAGATTTCCTGCTTGTTCTTTATACAACCAAACACCACTACCTGCAGGAACTAACCTAAAGGGTACTCAAAGGAATAAAATCTGTCAGATGAATGTGTTCTATTTTGTAGAATTTGGAGGATTAAAATATGTACACTATAACATTGATACCTATTCAGGTTTTCAATAGGTAACTGCTTTGAGTTCAGAAAAGGCTGATTCAGTAATCATACATTTACTAAATGTTATGGCCATCATGAGTATACCTGCACAAATAAAAACAGACAATGCTCTACCATATGTCTATAAGAAAATGAACAATGTTTTGCTTATTATAATATAAAGCATATTACAGGTATACCAAACAATTCTACAGGTCAGACAGTTCTAGAAAGATCAAATTGAACTATAAAGTATATGCTAAATAAACAAGAAGGGATGATAAATATTCCCAGAAATAGACTTCATTAATGCTTTATTAACTTTGAATTTTCTTAAGGCTAATGAGAAAGGAACAACAGCTGCAGAAAGACATTGTGCTGGGAAACACCTTTTTGGGGTGACTTCTGCCATGATCCTAGCTGTGGTGGGTTCTTACATTCCAGGGTAGGGATGTGAGAATTAGAAGTAGTTAAGTAGGAGGAACAGAGATGAGAAAGAAACACAGAGACATGGGATAGTAACAGGAGGGCAACTCAGTGAATACTGAATGCTGAATTCAGAGTTCTGAGTTTGCCCATGTTTATTTTTCCATACACTTTTATAACCCAATACAAAAAGGGGGAAGAAGACAAAAGACTACTTTAACATAATACAAAGGACAACCAGAACAGTCATTTGTTCCAATACCTGAGACATCAAGCCATTAATTCTTGAGAAAAGTATTTGATGCTTTGGGAAGTGAAAGCACCCTAGACCAAGTATCCTGCAGGCAGCCACTCCCTGGTCAAACCTCCTATTTCAAAAAGAAGGAGCAGAAGTATGCTTTAATTCTCTGACCTTTGGTCAAGGTGCAGCAGATTTGCCTCTAAGGGCCATCTTAATGTTCAAAACATCATAAGTCAGGGTGTGTAACCCCACTTGCTGTCAACAACTCTGAGTAGCAAAATAAACACAAACTCTGACCTTCAGACAAGATAAAAATAGGCTCACATTTTTGAGCCTCCACACATTGGACAATTGAAAATAAACTTCTAAATTAAATCAGCTGGTATACTTCATGGATATATTGACCTCCGAATGGAAACCAAGAAATGTGTGATGTTGGGGAAGGGGTTTCCCTCTCATTTCTAAAGAAGAAAAGCTATGGATACCACCAAATTAATCAAAATTTGGTTTGAAAAGGAGAAAGTTCTTGATAAAGAGGAATGACAGTTCATCCACAGAAGTGACAATCCTACAAATTGTAAGGAAGCTTCACGAGGGTTGGGGCAGGATCCTGTTCTTATCTTAGCAGGAAAATAGAAAATACTCATCTGAGATAAGTCAAAAGATCTTGGACATCTAGACGCCAAAAGAAGCAAAGATAGCTATCAAGAAAGAATCACCAAGCAAAGAAAAATTTGACTTATGATACCAATATTCTCTGCACGGTAAAATCTCACTACTTAAACATACATATCTCCTTACTTCTCAATATAATGGTAGTGCTGACTCATTTAAAAATCAAATGGCTTTGGAGTTGGATTTTGGCTCTCCTACTCTAAATCCAAGTATACTGTTAAAGAAAAAGTCAGAGTTTCTGTCTCATATCAGGAACATCACCTGGTGTAGGACAGAAGGACTAAGATCATCAAAACTCTGCCGTCAAAAATTCTACTTCTCCCCATATCTATTTTTGCCTCTACAGTGCCTTTCTTTGAATATATGTCTATCGAAATTCAAACTTTCCATTTTGAAATGAATAAAGTTTAAGTTTTCAGCAGTAAACAATAATTTTTATACAGAAATCTCTGAAGTTCCCAGGAGAAAGATGGGGAAAGAATGATTCCACCTGGTTTATATGATACCATTCAGCAGATAGAACCCCTTAAAGATCAGCTTTGGACTACAAACTGCTCAGGAAAATTTTGAGGTGGCTAGATGAGATGATCTGGCCTAACAGACTACTCTAAGCCAGGACTTGAGACAATCCCTTCACATTCCTATTGCACAGTGACTGGAGAACAAATGATAAAGCTACCTATCTTAGGATTTGACAATAAAATTTTTTCTTTTCAGGATCCCCTAAAGACACCATTGCCCCAAGACAGTGGGAAGTAAATTTAAGAACAAGACACCCATATTCCCAAGAGGTGGGGTAGGTAGGTTTTGGTTATTCAATGGATTATGGATATTTATCATTGTTTAGGGGTGTTGGTTACAAGTTATTATTGTTAATGACAGGAAAAAGCTAAACAAAGGAGTTAGATTCAAGGTTCTTGTTTTGAAAAGAAAAATGGGAAATATAGATATGATAGGATAAAAGGGTAGATTATTGAATCTACTCTGAAAAAGAAAAAAAGGAAGATATTCTGAGATAAAAAGGTAGATTATTGAATCTACTTTTAAAAATCAACTACTAATTTTAAAGTTTTTTACATTGGATTGGACTTTTGTTATTGTATATAAATTTTTATATTGATACAAATTTCAGTTTGATTTTGTTAAACATTTCTAATATTTTTCTAATTTCTACATACATTTCTAATCTTGTTCAAGGTACTGTACCTATACAGCTCATTTAACAATGAAATACAAATTTCTAGTCCTTGAAAGTTATTATTGTTGTTTAGGACACTAAGGAAATACAGGTTAGTAATTAGTTACCTATTATAATCGAACTTGTAGTCACATTAGGTATGTTTTCAAGGTCAAACAAAGGTATATTTTAGATAGACAGGTTATCTTCAAACATTTCAGAGATCTACAGAATATGGTATTAAGATGTTTTAATAACATAGGCTCTTTTTTATGACAATGAGACATGTCTGCTCCTGGCAGCACTAATCTATTTCAGAGAAGTTAATGGGCATCAAGGAAACTTCCATATAGAGTTTACTGTCGTTGTGTCAAATGTAAACCACTAGGCAAGAAAATGCCCTTGCCTCAACTGCTAATAGTATGCTGTCCTAATTGGACAAGCAGGACACAAAAGAAAGTGACTGCTAAACACTGTCAAGATAAGGAGGGAGAGTCCTTCAGAATATCCTATTTCACAGAAAAATCTATTGGATATGCTAGGCTGAAGATAGACACCCCAACATTGCAGAGAAACTTGCTCACACTTTCTGCTTATTCAATTAATATTATTTCCTTCTTAGGTCTCTGAGGGAGTTGAAGACTATATATAGTTACAGCTTTCCTTATTTTCCTGATACAAAAAGCAAATTATGATAGAAAGTAAAGTAAGTATAAGACTTTATAGATAGGATAGATATAGAGTACGTTCTCTAAATTTGTCAAATGCAAACGGACTAGATATTGTTGATATATTTATTGCCTGTATATAATATATATAGTCATTGTACTTATTGTATATGGCTTTCTTTATATTAGTCAAAGCCTTCTTTTTCATATTTTAGACATAAAGGGTAAATGTAGTAGTGATATTTTATTTGTATTTTAATAAATAAAGCTTGCCTGAAGATGAGAGAGTAAAATAGCCCCACTGGTAAGCCTTACAGACCAGACAGTAGTGACACACCTTTAATCCCAGTAGCTACACTAGTTTACCATAGAAACCAGGTGGTAGTGGTACAAGTGTTTAATAACAGCCCTAGAGAAGAATATAAAATGGAAGGAGACAGCTCTCAGACAGTCTCATTCTGAGGATTCCTGGAGGTAGTATTGCCATTTTGGGCTGAAGTAGAGGCAAGAGCCAGTGGCTGACTATTTTGCTTTTCTGACATTCAGGCTGTCTCTGGGTTTTTATTAATTGTACTACAGACTTGAAACTCTTTTTAAGTGGTCTTTCCCAACAATGATTTGAAACTGCCCAGGAGGTTACTGGATCTAAAAGTTCCTTAGGTAGAGCTGCTTATTTCTCTCTATGAGGAATGCATGGGAAGCAGGTGTGTGTGAAACTTCTGCATGGCTGTCACGACTTGCACTTCACCTAAGTTTTTAAGAGTCACTGGGCATTAAACCTTTTGATAACAGATATATTTTATAACACCTGATACACAGAAGCAAAAAGATCCTATTGTGTTTCTTAGAAAAGGAAAAAAATTAAGACAGTCATCTCTTTGGAATATGACAGTGCCAGAATACATTTCTATTAACTTTTCATCAAAAAATCTTACTGTTACAACAATAATATCGAGTACCTTTATCTGCGCAGACCTAAAGTGCAGCGCACCACACCCATCTGTGCTCTAAGTGCCGCCATACAGTTCACGAGCCAGGCAAGGGGCTGGAGATTGAAACAAAGACTCACAGAGACAGAGACACGGGTCATCCTTGAAGCCAGAATTCCCCCTTTATTGTGTCCAGGGGCAGCTTATATAGGGATCCTTAACTGATAGCCACGCCCCAGCCAAACTCACCAGAAACCATTCCCCTGCCATCAGAAACTCCTGAGGGTCTCGTGCTCAGAGCAGCTGTAGGCACTCAGAGCAGGGGAAAACAAGTTGTTTACAAGAAATTCAGGATCTGGGAATTCACAGCTCCCAACACTAGAGAACATTTTAAAAAGTGTAACAGAGGAATAATTATGCTTCAATTTCTGAGTAGTTAAAGTGCTAACTACTACTTGAAACTATTGTTTGCAGATTAGTGAGGGCTGACAGTGGGCTCAGCCTGGACTCCGGCCTCCAGCTGCCCTCAGATATGCAGGACCTGTTCTTCGTTACTCAAGTCCAGCTGGGAGCTATTTTGCCAACATGTCGCAGTAATCTGTACTTTTGTATGTGATTTCTACTTTTATAGACTCCTTTTTAAAATAAAGTACATTTTTATAAAAATGAAAAAAAAATAATGAAGACATGGAAAAAATCATTCCCTCCCTCATCCACATTAGTCTATCAGCAGTAACCCATTATCAAAATCAAGGCTTGGATTTCTGTTAATGGCATCACATAAATCTTTTGAAATACACTCCAAAGCCAAGTTTGGTCCCAGAAGAAAGACCTTTTGAAAATGGAGGGGATGTGGCTTGTTAGTTTTCTTAGTGCAGATCCACAGCTCCATAAACATGGGCATGCATTTGACAGAAATGTGATTTCTGGTGTGTATCACGGTGAAATTGAGACCACTGAAACATGTACAAAGAAAACAAATTCTCAACTTACTTTAATTACCAAGAGACTTGATTCTGAGTTGGCTAAAACAGAAAAGAACTACATACTGTTTTCCATAGTTAGTCCATTGTAAAAAGAATCTCAGATTTTTCCAATGAAAATGACGATTTGGAACAAGTGAGTAAAAATCACATTGAAATCAGGCAAACGCTTAAGACCTCTTTTTAAAATCTCCCTTTAATATCCCATAATAATGCTGGGAGGAGGGTCATTGAGTGCAAATAAACCTTACCTTGGGTGGGCTTAACCTAGAGAACCAGAGCTTCAGAATCTCTATGGCCCCACCAGTTACTCTGAGCCAGTGGCTCTCAGGTTCACAGTCTCACAATCTTAAAGAATGAGGAGCAAAGAGAGTAGAAAAGCACACAATGCTTTTGCGTGGTAAAGCAGCTCTCTACAAGGTAGAGAACTTGAGGCCCTTGTGAGCCTTGAGTTCCAAGGCTTCAGTTTGGATGAACTAAATGGGCGTGGGGACTCTGGGCGAAAGATAAAGACAACATGGCCTGAGAAAAGGGGTCCTCAAGCCTGCTGAGAAACTTCAAAGGGGAGATAGAGCCAAACAGTGAAGAGAGCCGCCACTCTGGACCGCCACTGGAGGTCTGCCACTATTGGAGCAAAGGCTTGTGGCCAGCTGTTATCTTGTAAGTCAGGGCTTCAAATGCACAGCTTCTGAGCAAATCTTATGAGAGAAGGACCTGTGTTCTCAAGGCCCAGCCCAGCACTCTTGTTCAGAAGAGCTCCGTAGCTGAATTTACAACATTGGGCTAAATCCACAGTTTTTATTGCAGTTTCTGCATTCAGTGCTGAGATGGAGTTCATTGGATAGCTCATTCTGCTAGTCTGCAGAGGTCTCCTGAGAAGACCTTCATGTCCCTGCCTGCCTGCAGCTCACTGAGAATCAGCTCTGTCAGCTTGCAAAGGTTTCTCTTCTCCAGGGGCCTCTTACCCTTACCTACCTGTCTAAAACTGAAATTACCTTATTCCTGTCTCTATTAATATTAAAGGATGTATGGAGGAAAAACAACAACAACAAACTTTCCCCCAGATCCCATAACTTTATGTTTCATTTGTTTGATTTGAGGCAGAGTCTCGCCATGTAGCCTGAAGACCCCACAGAGGCCAGGCTGGCTTCAAACTCACAGATCCCCACCTACCTCTGCCTCTTGAGTGCTGGGATTAAACGTGTTCACAACCACACTTGGTGATAACTTTAATTTTTGAATTTCTACTTAGTTATTAAGTTTTGTGTCTGTATGTTCCTGGATACCCATGCTGTGGCTAGGATTCCTGATGGGAGTGGAGGGGTCAGAGACTAACTTGTGGCAGAGTCGGTTCCCTTCGTCCACCCTGTGGGATTCAGGGAATTTAACGCAGGTCATCAGCCTTGATGGCCAGTGCCTTTAACAGGTGAGCCATCTCACCAGCCACCCACCCCATGCAATATCTTGAACATAAGTCTTTATAGATATGCGTCTTTTAGCCACATCTGTGCATACTCAAGGTCTCCATAATTGCATTAATAGTGAAAATGCAATGTGCTATCTTGTTTCTATCATTTGAAATCATATAAGTGTAACATGAGGGCTGGCTTGTTGGGGTTTCTGTCCTGCCCAGTTCCCATAGCCGGTAAGCCCCAAAGAAAATCACACAGAGGTCTCCATAAGATTATAAACTGATTGGGCCATTAGCTCAGGCTTCTTGCTAACTCTTATAACTTATATCAACCCATTATTAGCTCATTATTATCTATGTTAGCCACGTGACTCAGTACCTTTTTCAGCAGAGCAGGTCCCATCTCGCTTCTTCTGTGGTCTGAGCAGGACTCGGAGGAATGGGCTTCCTCCTTCCTAGAATTCTTCTGTTCTCTTCGTATTTTTGATGGTGCTATATAGTCTTCTTAATGTCACTTAAATTTTTTCATTGATAGCATTAGTAGTCTGCTGATCAGAAGGGTCATAGTAGATTTAACTATTCCCTTGTTAAATGAGTTGTTTTCCAATACTATTAAATACTAAACACTTAATTCACAGAGAGATTTCCCCCCCTACCTGCTTTTGGGTGTTCCCCTTCAATAAGTTCTCAGTGTGGACTTACAGGGTAAAAGCATGTGAAATCTTTGAAAGATATTCCAGTCAGGGCTGGGCCTTGTGATGCATACTATGAAATCCCAGCACTTGGGAGGTGCAGCCAGGAAGATCAAAATTTCAAGGTCATCCCAGACTACTCAAGAAGCCGTTTCAAAGCAAGCAAATTTAATAAGACGAAACAAAGCCCCCTACAAAAAAGTATAAAACCAAAGGGTTGTTGTAGGACAACCCTTTCACTAATCCTTTAAGATATAGCTTGAACTTTCCCTCCTTCTATGACCTGCATGCACTCCTAGCATCACCAATTACTCCTTTATTTGTGGACGATCTCTACCTTGTCGACACTTCAGTTAGAGGATGAAAGTGCAACATTAGGCAGTGCACGTGGCTGATTTAAGCCAGAACTTACTTGCTTATGAAAGGGATGAGGGGAAATCCTCTAACGTTTAAGGGTGTCGCAAGGATGAAAGGAGAGGAGGGATATTGGTTCTCAGTCTGGTGCCTGGCATGTGGCCAGGCCTTAAAAAATGGAGGCCATTATTATTGTCCCACTGTACTGCAACCATGTGTTTACCTGGCCACTTGACGGTGAGCTTTGAGGGGTAGGGGGACAGGTTATGTTTTGGTAATCTCTGTGTCCCCATCACACAGCACAGTAGCTTCCATACATTAAGTATTCCATCAAACATATTTTAAAGCATTATTCATATAGTTGTGGGTATGTTCACATGAGCCCATGGGAACATGTTAGAGAAAATGTGGAGTGGGTTCTTGCCTTCTAACATGGTTCTCAGGGATTGAACTCAGGTTGTGAAGCTTGGTAGCAGGTACTTTGAGGGTTTATGACCTTGCCCCACTTCCTGTGTGCAAATGAAATATATAGTCAGTCCTCTTCCTGTTACTGCTGCCAAGTCTTACTTTCTCCACCATGAAGGACTTTATCCCTCTGGAACCATAAGCTGGAACAAACCCTTCCTTCCTTAAGTTTCTTTTGGCATAGTATTTTATCACTGCAACAGAAAAGGAACTAATGCGATGGCTTTACTTTACTGTGGTTTACTATAAGACACAGGAATTAACCTCAACAAATGGAAATCATTCAGTAGTTTTCACAAAGTGAATACCTCGTCCACGGGCAAATGGTGTTATTATTCAAACTGCAAAATGGTTGTTCAGGTGGACTTATATACAGCAAGGAAGTTACAGGCTGCAGAGGCATGCCTTTGCAGGGTATTGGAACAGCATGTCTCTCTGGACAGTGTGTTGAGGACGGGACCATGCCAGGAGGCACAGCCTCGGGTACTTCATATGGTTGAGCCGAACTTTAACCACAGAATTAAGAAAGTCTATTTCCTTCCTCTCCTTCCCTCCTTTTAACTCCCCTACCCTATCCACTCCAGGCTCACCTTCTGTAAGTGAGTTCAGTGAATGACTGTGATATCTGATGTAAGATTATAGGGTAGAAGCAATAATTGGGAGAGAAAGAATTAGCTCCTGCTCTCCCGAGAAGCAGCTTTTAGCTGTAACCAAGGAGACAAGATGATTAAACTGACCCTCGTGGGCATGGAGCGGTCTCTTCTTGTTTGGAGTTTCTGTTCTTGGAACTCTGTAGAACCTTGGATTAGAAAGCCATAGTGGGATATCATTGGTCCTCCCTTTGTTCGCTGTGTGAGGCAGGTGGCTTAGTTTTATTGTTTGAAGTTCTTATGCTGGCACTCGGGTTGTTTGGAGGCTATTTCTGACTCTGCTGGTCATCTGAGTGACTTGGACAAGTTCTTTCCCCTACACTGTGAGCTCGGTTTCCTCACCCGCAGAGGCGTGGGTCTGGAAGACCTGGTTTTCAGGTAAGACATTTTGCAGGTTAAGTGCAGCCTATGTTTATGAATTTGCCATATCTCACCTATTTCCTTTCATTTTGTTGCTCCAAGGAGCTAGTTAAAGAGTCTAGATTTTATACATAGAATCATATGGGTATAGCGACATGAGAGTAGAAGACTAGAGAAACAAATGGGACTAATGAGAGGTGAGAGACAGAAAACGGACGGCAACATTCCTAATCTACAATTTCTACTTGCATAAAGATATCTTTATGCAATGCAATGCCACGTACAATGAATATATGCTAATATAAAAGAAAAACCATTGGAAAGACTGAATGGCACATATGAAGAAAGCATTTTCTACGGTTGAGCTATTTCCTTAATAGTGCTATTGTTTCTCTCTAAAGGGGGGGTGTGGGGTATAGGTAATGTCCTGCAAGTTAATTCTGCCTGACCGTTTACATTTAAATGTACTACTTTCATCAATAAGTGAAAAGCTCATTTGTTGAACCAGAAGTGATCAGAATTTGCACTGAACAGTCCAGACCTGCCTATCCAGCCTTACCTGTAGCCACCATGACCCTAATATAGCCAATCTGCCAACTGATGCGGTCCTCAGGAGCATCCTTCAGTGAAAAACTAGAACCACTGGGAGAAGAAGAAAAAACATAGGATTTCCAGGCTGAATTTTCCTACCCTCTGGCTAGAAGTGAAAAGAAGGCTGGGTGTTCACACTGCTAGGAAATAGGATGGTGGCTACCATGTGACAACAGAGGACCAGTGGGGCCAGAAAGCAACTGAGATGCCTACAAAAGCCAGATGAGTTCTCAAGAACTACAAGTAAATGATCGCAGGTAAAAAAAAAATTTCTACTTTGAAAGGCTGTGTGAAGTGTTGCTTGTATTTCTCCATAAAGCATTTCAGCTGTGCTCTTTCTTTAACGGAAGAAAACTCAGCCTGCTTCCGTGGTATTGAGAGTAATCCTCAGAAAAAATGTCCTGTCCACCCTAGGACTAGATCATTAAGGAGAAACCTGGGGAATTCTGATGATTACACTGACATTGAAAACTCTCTAGGAAAAGCAACCTAAGGAGCCTGAGACTACCCACTGGGATAGTGTTGATTTGCTTCCTAGCTGACCAGCTTGCAGCCTGCTGTGCTCGCCCTTAATGCTGGAGGACTCTGGGTTGTGTTTTTGTGAAGTCTCCCTGTTTTCCTGCCCTCACTACAAAGTCCTTTGGGAAGCCAAGGGTACTGTTAGCTTCCCATGTGGAAAGACCTCCATGACTAAGCCTCTTTCTCTTTCTTGCTTTCACTATGAGCATGGCTATATTTCTTTCAACAAATATTCCTCACCTTTAAATAATTTTTGCCCTATAATCCAAGCATTTCAGGCGTGTTTGCTATTGAAGTTCTCTCTTCCTGTCTACCAACCCCCCCCCAACATATTCCCAGGCCTTGCCACCATGTAAACCTGTGATTTTTTTATGCCACTATCCGTATTGGTTTATAAAACAGAGGTATGCAACATGCTGGAAAGAAAAATGGCACCTGTCAAATACCAAACCCTATGAAATGCCTGCGGAATTTCACTTTTCACCTAGTAAATATCCAATTATTTTCCAGAATAGCTCTTTCCAGAATTCAAATCTGTTTCCATTAATATTAAAAGTTTAGAGGTCTGGGAGAACAGGAAGGGACTGATTAAAAGCAGACAGGGTTCATTATCTGGTTAATGACAACCTAGTATTTCCCACCCCCGGTTTACTGCTCCTTCCCCCAACAGGACAGTTCTGCCGGAGAAAAGGCTATACCCCTGCATTTCTGCAGAGAGAAACGTATGCTGTAACACCTCAAGGGCACAGCTCTATGTTAGAGGGTTTGGAAAGGGTATCCTTGGAAAAGAAATGGATTCTCTACCAATTCGGCCGGCCGGGAACGAAAATAGCTTCCAAACTACTTCCCCTCATTGTGTTGCAAAAAAAAAGAAAAAAAATAGATGCCCAGTGTGCTTAGCCAGTCTGAGCTTGAATACTGATTATAGGATATTAACATTTGAGAGTGCTTGGGCTGGGGATGTGGCCCAGGTGTGTGTGCTTAAAGCCATAGGTGTGATTCCCAGCATGGAACTTGAAAGACAGAGGCAGGAGGATCCTCTACTACATGGTGTATTCTAGTCCAGTCTGGGATACACAAGACTCTGTCTCAGAAAACAAACAAACAAAAACAACAAAACAATTGGAACTGCTCCATCAGGATTCCCTCTTTGTTTAGTAGGTGGAGAAACTGAGAACCGGAGAGTGGAAACAGTTTGCTAAAACAGTACCACTGCATAGTGGTGGAGCGGGGCAGACATGCAAATTCTTGTGGGCATTGCTGGCATGCGGGGAAAGCGCCGAAAGCACATTAATTGAATGAGTTGTAGTCATCTCTTCATATGCTGCATCTCCATGGGCCACATGTTAATGGCTCATCTTTCACTGCTCCCTTGAGACCTGACTCAAAGTCAAAGCCCAAATGGGCATTTTAATACAAAGCACATTAGGAAGGCAGAAGGATGAAGGGTGTTGTGTTGAGCTGCTGACTGCTTGGCTGGCAGGCTTTGCTTCAGGCTGCTCATTCATGTGCTGGAGGAAATGGTACTAAGGGAGCCATTAGCTTGACCACTGGCTATGGCAGTGGCGCCTCCTTTTAGACTCTAGCTCTGGCAAACGGGGTCAAGGACGGCAAGTAGAGTCACGTTCGTATTTGTCCCATGAGTTGAGGGGATTGAAAGTCCTCCAATGTGAGGTGATCATGGCAAGACTTGTATGGGGAAGGGCATATGTTTTTAATACAGTTTTAAAATGCATTCAGGCCTGGCAAGAGGGCTTAGTAGGTAAAGGAGCTTGCCACTAAGCTTGACAACCTGAGTTCAGTCCCTGGTGTCTGCCGATGGAAGGAGAGCACAGACTGCTGCAAGTTGTCTTATGGCCTCCACATGTGTGTGGGTGGCTGTGCGCGCACACATTTAAAATGCGTTTGAAAGGACATGAGAGGAAATGATGTAAAAGCAAGGATTATTCTGGGCATGTCAGGGCGTGCTAGTGGCTATCCCAGCAGTTGGGAAGTAGAAGCAGGGGAATAAGAATAGCAACACCAGCAAAAATAATAGAAGATGGTCAAATCCGGAGTGTGGTGGCTCACACCTGCAATCCCAATGATGGCAGGGCTGAGACCGAAAGATTTCTGGGGGTTCAAGGCCAGCTTGAGCTTCACAGGTGAGTACAATGCCAGCCAAACTACATAAGAATTCAGGTGAAAAAAAACCAAAACAATAAAAAGAGAGAACTGGGGGGGGGGGTATATAATGGCATGCTTCCTTCTACTTTCTCGCTCACCTCTCTCTGATTAAGTCCCCCCCTTTGTGTGTATGTGTCTGATGCGTGTCTGTGCACACATGACAATCTCTGTAACTATGAAACCATAGCAGCCCATTTCTCCTACCCTCCACCCCTAGAAACCCCATTCTCCTCTCTGGCTCTGTGAATCTGTATGTCAGCAAATCGAATCACACATTATCTGTCTTTCTGCGTCTGGCTTGTTTACTTATCTTTGAGGTTCATCCACGATGTGACACAGGCTAAACAGTATTGCATTATATTACACACCATGCATTGTTTACCCACTAAGCATCAATGATACTCGGGCTCCTTCTACCTCTGGGTTATTGGGAATAATTTGAATGATCTATTCCATTTCCTCACCTCGATTCTTTTCAACAAACATGCAGGAATGGAGTTTGCTGGATCAAATAGCTATTCTATTCGAAATATTTTCAAGAACCACAAACTGTCCCTGAGCATAACTGCACTGATTCACATTCCAACCACCAATGCATAAGGTTCCCTTGTCCTTTGCACCCTAGCCAACACTTGCTGCTCCCTGGTTGCTCAGTCGTAGCCATCCTCATGGGTGTGAAGTGGCGTTTCATCGGGACGTGGGTCTTGTTGGCTGTTATAGTTTAATTTTGCAGCAATTATTCTAGTGTATTTTTGTTGTTGAACTCCATTCTGTCACTGTGACTACATCCTTGAGATAAAAAAAAAAAAAATCTGACAAGAAGGTCTTATTCTGGCTCACCGTTCAAGTTCATGTTTAGTTCATGGTTGCCTCCATAACTTTAGGCCTGAGAAGAGGAAGAATATCATGGTGGGCAGGAGTATATTGGGCAAAGGAGACAGGAGAGCAGCCTAGATAGTCCTCCACAGGCATGCCTGCCAAAAACCACTCCTTTTTACAAGGTCCTTGCTCCTAAGTGTCCATAACTTCTCCAGCGCTCATTAAATTAGGAGCCAGTCAATGAATTGTTCTATCGAGGACGCTGGAGCCCTCAGAACGCAATCAATTCCCTCCAGCCTGGGAACTAGCAATCAAGCCTTCACAACTCGTGCCCTTCGGTGGAGATTTTCGAGTCCCAAACCAGAACACTTTTCCGCTTAGATTCACCTGCAGACACATAATTGTACACAGCTGAGGGTACGCTGCTTGTTGAGACTGTGCTTGAGGAATGCAACAGCGCCCTCTACTGTCTCCAGCCATATTTCCACTACAGTCTCTTCACAAGAATGAGCTAACATTGACCACACCAGTATGTTCCCATGGGCTCTGCTGTTGCTTTCCTACTACTCTGACAAAAAGCAGTTCTGGGCATTCTGCTTCCAGCCACCAAATGGTTACTGGACAGACACGTCTGGATTGTGAGTTGGGAGTTTGCAGCATCCTAAGGAGACTGATGAAGAGCAGGTGGGGAGGCCTCTACAGAAACATCTGGTACCTCTTCCCAACCATTGCCCTAGAAGAAGTTGGCTCGTGGCGCCTAAAGAGTTCTGTTTCTTCATTTGTTGCTCAAGATAATGCCTGTAGTAGACAGAGCTGGGGATGTGGCTCGGTTTGCAGAGGACTTGCCTAGCATGTATGAGGCCCGGGGTTTCATCCCCAGAACCAGACAGAATTGTTGTGGTATGCTCCTGTACTTGGGAGGGGGAGGCATAGAGATCAGTGTTTCAAAGTCGTCCTTAACTACTTAGTTCAAGGACAGCCTGGGATTCACGAGAGGCTGCAGAGCAGTGGTTCTCAACCTGGGGGTCACAACCCCTTAGGCAAACCTCTATCTCCCAAATTTTTACATTTTTATTCATAACAGTAGCACAATTATAGCTAGGAAGCAGCAATGAAAATAATTTCATGGAAAAAGCCGGCCTGCAGCAAGCCAAGACTGCAGGCAGGGGCACCTCTGACCAGCGAGGGGCTCGGATCCTGTGGAGGGGTAAGTGTATTGTTCCTGACCGCCACACAAGGCCGGTTAGGGAACACACAATACTCCCGCCACCCTTATCTCCCTGACTACTCCAAAGGGGCAGCTTACCCAGCTATTCCCTCTCTCCTGCAACGCCATCCCAGCTTTCTGCCTGGAACCCATACCCTCCCCTCTCCTTTTTTCGGGGCTTAAATTCCTCCATCTCAGCCGGGGTGGGCACCGCTGGACGTACAGGCGGTGAGTGCAACGGGACGGAAATCCTTTTGTTCTAATAGCCTGCCTGCAGCAACCTAAGGCTGCAGGCAAAGTGATTCCTGGATAGCAAGGGGCATTAATCCAGTAGCAAAAGACCCAGCGGAGGGAAGAGCCATTGGAGAGCATCTGAAGGAAGAGATGGGCAGGCGCCAAGGCAAGAATTCCTCCAACAATCTGAAAAACAACACGAAAACACCAGATCCCAGCGATCTTATGACAAAAGGACTTGAACACCCTATACTGGAAGAAGTGGAAAACAGTGTCATTATAAAAGCAATAGAGTCTCTTAAACAGGGTATGAATAACTCACTTAAAGAAATAGAAGAGAAATATAACAAAAAGATGGAAGAAATGAGTAAAGAAATGGAAGACAAATATAACAAAAAGTTTGAAGAAATAAGTAAATTCATAAATGATACCCTGGGAAACCAAGAAAAAACAATCAAACAGGTAATGGAATCAGTTCAAGAATTGAAAACTGAAATGGAGGCAGTGAAGAAAACACAAACCGAGGACCGGCTGGATATGGAAAATCTCGGTAAACAAACAGAGACTTCAGGAACAAGCATAACCAATAGAATACAAGAGATAGAAGAACGAATCTCAGATTATGAAGACACCATAGAGAAAATAAATGCCCTGACCAAAGAAAACAGCAAATCCAACAAATTCTCATCACAAAACATTCAGGAAATATGGGACATAATAAAAAAAACCAAATCTAAGAATAATAGGAGTAGAAGAAGGAGAAGAATTGCAGACCAAAGGTCCAGAAAATATATTCAACAAAATTATAGAAGAAAACTTTCCCATCCTAAAGAGTGATATTCCTATGAAGGTGCAAGAAGCATACAGAACACCGAATAGACTGGATCAGAAAAAAACAACCCCTCGCCATATAATAATCAAAACACAAAGCATTCAGATTAAAGAAAGGATATTAAAAGCTGCAAAGGAAAAAGGTCAAGTAACCTATAAAGGTAAACCTATCAGACTTACACCAGACTTCTCTATAGAAACCATGAAAGCCAGAAGGTCCTGGATAGAGGTACTGCAGAAACTAAGGGACCATGGATGCAAGCCCAGATTAATATACCCAGCCAAGCTTTCATTCACTATCAACGGAGAAAACAAAATATTCCAGGATAAAAACAAATTTAAACAATACGTAACTACTAATCCAGCCTTACAGAGAATATTAGAAGGAAAATTACATCCCAAGGAATCCAACATTGCCAACACTGCCTACAATAACTCAGACATCTAGCGACCCTTCACTAGCACAACCCAAAGAAGGAAAACACATACACTCTACTACCCAAAAAAAAAAAAATGACTCGAGTCAACAACCACTGGTCATTAATATCTCTTAATATCAATGGACTCAATTCACCTATAAAGAGGCACAGACTTAGAGATTGGATACGAAAACAGGATCCAACATTCTGCTGTTTACAAGAAACACACCTCAACCACAAAGACAGACACCTACTCAGAGTAAAGGGTTGGGAAAAGGTTTTCCAAGCAAATGGACCTAAGAAACAAGCGGGTGTGGCCATTCTAATATCTAACAAAATCGACTTCAAACTAAAATCAATCAGAAGAGATGGAGATGGACATTTCATACTCATAACAGGAACAACTCATCAGGAAGAAGTCTCAATCCTGAATATCTATGCCCCTAATATAAAGGCACCCACTTATGTAAAAGAAACTCTTCTAGAACTCAAGGCAGTCATCAAACCACACACGCTAATAGTAGGAGACTTCAACACTCCTCTCTCACCAATGGACAGGTCAATCAGACAGAAACCTAACAGAGAATTAAGAGATTTATTGGAGGTATTGAATCAAATGGACTTAACAGACATCTATAGAACACTCCACCCAAATAGGAAAGAATATACCTTCTTCTCTGCAGTTCATGGAACCTTCTCGAAGATTGACCACATACTCGGTAACAAAGCAAACTTCCACAGATACAAAAAAATATTAGTAACCACCTGTGTCTTGTCAGATCACCATGGATTAAAATTGGAATTCAACAACAATGCTAACCCCAGGAAGTCAACAAACTCATGGAAGTTGAACAGTCAACTACTAAATCACTCCTGGGTCAAGGACGAAATTAAGAAAGAAATTAAAGACTTCCTTGAATTTAATGAAAACAAAGACACAACATACTCAAACCTATGGGACACTATGAAAGCAGTGCTAAGAGGAAAGTTCATAGCAATAGGCGCCCAAATAAAGAAAACGGAGAAAGCACACATTGGAGACCTAACAGCACACTTGAAAGCTCTAGAAAAAAAAGAAGCTGATTCACCTAGGAGGAGTAGAAGACTGGAAATAATCAAACTGAGGGCTGAAATCAACAAAATAGAAACAGAGAAAACAATCCAAAGAATCAATGAATCAAAAAGCTGGTTCTTGGAGAAAATCAACAAGATTGACAAACCCCTATCCAAACTAACCAAACGGCAGAGAGAGAACATGCAAATTAATAGGATCAGAAATGAAAAGGGGGACATAACCACAGACACAGAGGAAATTCAGAGAATCATTAGATCTTACTACGAAAGTTTATATGCCACAAAGTTGGAAAATGTAAAAGAAATGGACATTTTTTTAGATAAGTACCATATACCAAAGTTGAACCAAGACCAGGTGAACAATCTAAATAGACCTGTTAGCCGCGAAGAATTAGAAGCTGTTATCAAAAATCTCCCTACCAAAAAAAGCCCAGGACCAGATGGTTTCAATGCAGAATTCTACCAGAACTTCCAGGAAGAGCTAATACCTATACTCCTTAACGTATTCCACAATATAGAAACAGAAGAGTCATTGCCTAACTCCTTTTATGAAGCTACAGTTACCCTAATACCAAAACCACACAAAGACACAACCAAGAAAGAGAATTACAGGCCAATCTCACTCATGAACATTGACGCGAAAATTTTCAATAAAATACTGGCAAACCGTATCCAAGAGCACATTAGAAAAATTATCCATTATGATCAAGTCGGCTTCATTCCAGAGATGCAGGGCTGGTTCAACATACGGAAATCTATCAATGTAATCCATCATATAAATAAACTGAAAGAAAAAAACCATATGATCATCTCACTAGATGCTGAAAAAGCATTTGACAAAATTCAACACCCATTTATGATAAAGGTGTTGGAGAGACTGGGGATACAAGGATCATACCTAAATATAATAAAAGCAATATACAGCAAGCCGACAGCTAACATCAAACTGAATGGAGAGAAACTCAAAGCCTTTCCACTAAAATCAGGAACGCGACAAGGCTGTCCACTCTCTCCATACCTCTTCAATATAGTGCTTGAAGTTCTAGCAATAGCAATAAGACAACATAAGGAGATCAAGGGGATTCGTATTGGAAAGGATGAAGTCAAACTTTCGTTATTTGCTGACGATATGATAGTTTACATAAGTGACCCCAAAAACTCTACCAAAGAACTCCTACAGCTGATAAACACCTTTAGTAACGTGGCAGGATACAAGATCAACTCCAAAAAATCAGTGGCCTTCCTATACACAAAGGATAAAGAAGCAGAGAGGGAAATCAGAGAAACATCACCTTTCATGATAGCCACAAATAGCATAAAATATCTTGGGGTTACTCTAACCAAGGAAGTGAAAGACCTATTTGACAAAAACTTTAAGTCTTTGAAGAAAGAAATTGAGGAGGATACCAGAAAATGGAAAGACCTCCCCTGTTCTTGGATTGGGAGAATCAACATAGTAAAAATGGCAATTCTACCAAAAGCAATCTATAGATTCAATGCAATCCCCATCAAAATCCCATCAAACTTCTTCACAGACCTTGAGAGAACAATAATCAAGTTTATATGGCAAAACAAAAAACCCAGGATAGCCAAAACAATCTTATACAATAAAGGAACTTCAGGAGGCATTACCATCCCTGACTTCAAACTCTATTATAGAGCTACAGTATTGAAAACAGCTTGGTATTGGCATAAAAACAGAGAAATCGACCTTTGGAATCGAATAGAAGACCCGGATATTAACCCACAAACCTATGAGCACCTAATTTTTGACAAGGGAGCTAAAGGTATACAATGGAAGAAGGAAAGCATCTTTAACAAATGGTGCTGGCATAACTGGATGTCATCCTGTAAAAAAATGAAAGTAGATCCATATCTATCACCATGCACAAAAATCAAGTCCAAATGGATTAAAGACATCAACATTAATCCGTCCACTTTGAACCTGATAGAAGAGAAAGTGGGAAGTAGTCTACAAGATATAGGCACAGGAGCCCTCTTCCTAAGTAGGACCCCAGCAGCACAGACAATAAGAGAAACAATGAATAAATGGGATCTACTGAAACTGAGAAGCTTCTGTAAAGCAAAGGACACTGTCAGTAAGACAAAAAGGCTGCCTTCTGACTGGGAGAAGATCTTCGCCAGCCCCTCATCAGACAAAGGTCTGATCTCCAGAATATACAAAGAACTCAAGAAACTAGACACTAAAACTCTAATTAACCCAATTAAAAAATGGGGTACTGATCTGAACAGAGAATTCACAACAGATGAACTTCGAATGGCCAGAAGACACTTAAGGTCATGCTCAACCTCCTTAGCGATCAGGGAAATGCAAATCAAAACCACTTTGAGATACCATCTTACACCTGTCAGAATAGCTAAAGTTAAAAACACCAATGATAGCCTATGCTGGAGGGGATGTGGAATGAGGGGAACACTCATCCATTGTTGGTGGGAATGCAAACTTGTGCAGCCACTTTGGAAATCAGTGTGGCGGTTTCTCAGGAAACTGGGAGTCAACCTCCCTCAGGACCCAGCAATTCCTCTCTTGGGAATATACCCTAGAGATGCCCAAACATACTACAAAAGCGTTTGTTCAACTATGTTCATAGCAGCACTATTTGTAATAGCCAGAACCTGGAAACAGCCTAGGTGCCCCTCAATAGAAGAATGGTTAAAAAAGGTGTGGAACATATACACATTAGAGTTTTACTCAGCGGTAAAAAATAATGACATCTTGAATTTTGCATGCAAATGGATGGACATAGAAAACGCTTTACTGAGTGAGGTAAGCCAGACCCAAAAAGAGGAACACGGTATGTATTCACTCATAAGTGGATTCTAACCATAATTAAAGGTCTTTGAGCCTATTATTCGTGATCCTAGAGAAGCTAAATAAGAAGACGAACCTGATGAAGATTATTTACCTATCCGCCAGGAGGTAGGAAATAGTCAAGAGTCCCAGGTAATCTTGGGTGCATGGGGGGGGGGTGGGAGGGTTGTTGGAAGGGGAGAGGGTTAGAGAGAAGGGAGTAGGGGAGAAATGGAGAAAGCTCGGTTGACCGGGATGGGGGGAAGGGAGGAAGGATGAATGTGGGATCAGGGAAGAATATATTTCAACTAAGGGAGTCATATTAGAGTTTACAGGAAACTTGATTATATATGGGATCCCAGGTCCAAGGAGAGATCCCCAGATTGTTCTCTGGACAGAGGAGGGGGTGCCTGAACCGGCCTTGGCCCGTGACCATACTGATGAATATTTTGCTTATCACCATAGATCCCTCATCTGGCGTTGGATGACGAAACAGATGGAGGCCCGCGTTGGAGCACCGAACTGAGCCCCCCAAGATCCAAACGAGGAGCAAAAGGAGGAAGAAAATGACGACGGACTGCGAGGGATACTATCACCCACTGATACAAGGGGTCGGATCTAATGAGAGTTTACCAAGGCCAGATGGACCGTGACTGAACGAGCATGTGATCCAACCAGATTCTCTGAATGTGGCTGGTTTTTCTGAATGTGGCTGGCCTGCAGTCTTTCCGAGAAGCCATTGACAATGACACTGGGACTGGTTTCCTCTGCATATACTGGATTTTTGGGATCCAGTCTGTTTGGATGCTCACCTTCCTCGACCTGGAGTGAGGGGGGAGGAACTTGGACTTCCCACAGGGCAGGAGACCCTGACTTCCCTTGGGGACAAAGAGGGAGGAGGAGAGGGAGGGGGGAGTGGGAGGGCGTTGGGAGGAGGGGCGTAAATGGAAACTTTTTATAATTTAATAAAATTACAAAAAAAAAAAAAAAAGAAAAGAAAATAATTTCATGGTTGGGAGTCACCACAACATGAGAACTGTATTAAAGGGACTCAGTCTTAGGAAGGTTGAGGGCCACTGCTGTAGAGGAATTCATTTTTCGTGTGTCCATTCAGACTGCTGCACTAATGATTTCTGGACAGATCAAGTAACAATGAGTCAAAGGAGAAAGTACACAATACATTCATTTGTTGGGCTGTGAGACAATCAGTAGGCTGTACTTCACTTTGAAGGCCTCACACATTAGCAATAAGAAAAATACGGGTAAAGGAGTATGACAGGCCGGGCAGTGGTGGTGCATGCCTTTAACAGGCGGATCTCTGTGAGTTTGAGGCCAGCCTGGTCTACAGAGCGAGTTCCAGGACAGGCTTTTCTTTTTCCTTTTAAATTGATTTTATCAAGCTAGATAAACTCTAGCTCCCCTCCCTCCCTCTTTGCTCCCCTCCCTCCCCCTTTGCTCCCCTCCCTCCCTCTTCCCTCCCCTTCTACCCTCTCCCATGGTCCCCATGTTCCCAATTTACTCAGGAGATCTTGTCTTTTTCTACTTCCCATGTAGTTAAGATCTATGTATGTTTCTCTTAGGGTCCCTATTTTTCTCTGGGTTCTCTGGGATTGTGAATTGTAGGCTGGTTTTCTTTGTTTTATCTCTAAAAGCCACTTATGAGTGAGTACATATGATATTTGTCTTTCTGGGTATGAGTTACCTCACTCAATATGGTTTTCTAGATCGGTCCATTTGCCTGCAAATATCAAGATGTCATTTTTTCCACTGTGTAGTACTCCATTGTATACCACATTTTCCTTATCCATTCTTCGGTCAAGGGGCATTTAGATTATTTCCAGGGTCTGGCTACAACAAACAATGCTGCTATGAACATAGTTGAGCACATGTCCTGTGGTACAATTGAGCATCTTTTGGGTATATACTCAAATGTAGTATTGCTGGGTTTTGAGAAAGGCTGTTTCCTAATTTTCTGATAAATTGCCACACTGATATCCAAAGAGGTTGTACCAGTTTGCACTCCCACCAGCAATGCAGAAGTGTTCCCTTTTCCCCACAACCTCTCCAGCATAAGTTGTCATCAGTGTTTTTGATCTTGGCCATTCTTACAGGTGTAAGATGGAATCTCAGAGTTGTTTTGATTTGCATTTTTCTGATGGCTAAGGGTGCTGAACATTTTCTTAAGGGTCTTTCAGCCATTTTAGATCAGGACAGGCCTTTCAAAGCTACACAGAGAAATTCTGTCTCAAAAAAACTAAAAAAAAAGGAAGAAAAGAAAAAAGAAAGATAGGAAGGAAGGAAAGAAAGAAAGAAAACATGAAACACCCTTAGCCTCAACCTTGTCTGTATCACTAAGTGTGCTAATAAGCACATTGTGCAGGGCCTTCTTCCCTAGGCAAGTCTGCTCCTCCACTCCCTTCCAACACCCTATAGCAATGTGCACACATTCATACTCTTGCCTGCACCTCAGTCCTATACATACAGAAGAGCTTCCTCAGCTCAGGCTGGCAGAAGGAACTGCCATAGATGGGGTGGCTTCACCAATACACATTTATTTTCTCTTGGTTCTGGGAGCTGAAAAATCCAGTAAGTTTCCAGTGCACTTGATGACCTGTTTGCTAGCCTGTGGGTGGGCCCAGGCAACTTCCTCCTTTTTGTAAAGGCAAATCCTACTTTAGCTGAGAGCTACACTTAGAATCAAAAAGTACAGTCGCATTGGGATCTAAGACTTCAACATAGAAAATTTGCAACAGGAATAGAACATAATTCAGTCCAAAGCATTTGTTAGGGAGAAGCACAGTCATGGGGCTAGAAGGATGGCTCAAACAGTCAAGAGCACTGACTTCTCTTCTAAAGGATCCAAGACTGATTCCCAGAAACCACATAGGCATTCATGACCATCCATAACTGCAATCCCAGGAAATCTGAAGCCCTCTTCTGGCCTCCACATGTGCCAGGCATGCAAGTGGTGCACAGACATACATGCAGGCAAATACCCACATACATAAAGTAAAATGGTAGTAAAAGAATAGGGAGAGGCACAATCAAGGCTGGATGCTGTGGTGCGCACTATCATTTGAGAAGCGAAAGTTAGAGGATCAAGTGTGAGAGGCCATTTTCATGGCCTGGGCTCCATTAACCTTTGTCTTATAAAACAACCCCCATCCCAAAATAAAATTTAAAAATTAGAGAGAGAGAAGTAGAGCCAGACAGGAGAGTTTGAAACAGTTAAAGATGTTTATTTAGGAAGTACTAGAAAGGGGAAGGCTTTCAGTGCAGAACTGGGCTCACTTTGCTGTTTTGTTTAGTTGGAGACAGGGTCTCTTTATCCCAGGCTGACTCCAAACTCACACATAGCCAAAGATGACCTTGAACTCATGATCCTCCTCTCTCAGCCATCTGAGTGCAGAAATTAAAGACCTGTGCTACCATATCTAACTTCATTCTTGAAGTTAATATCTGTATTTATAGCTAATAAACAGCATGGAGGGGCCAATGGATCAGAAATTACCAGAAGAAAATATCAAAGGTAGGGAGAATTCTTGGTATTCCACTGTAGCAAAATTCCTACTAAAGACAGGTCAGGGAGATCAGAGACTATCATGGAATTTTTGTTGTTGTTGTTGTTCACACTCTGGCACTCCTGAGACTGCCAATAAAATTTATCTTGAATCAGAGGGAGGAGCTAGCTGCTAGTTGACCAAAATTAGTCAAAGACTAATTTGGAGGACCTAGGACATATAGAGAGACACGGTAAATAGTAGGGTGGGGCTTGAGAGATTCTTGACCCTATGGGGACAAGGAAGAAGAGAGACGAGGTCATTGGTCGCTTCTCCACCACTTCTCTGATCATTAAGTTTCTTACCCCAATATCTGACAGTCGAGTTTTTATTGATAAAGAATAAGTCGATAGGGGGCTGGAGAGATGGCTCAGTAGTTAAGAGTACTGATTGCTCTTCCAGAGGTCCTGAGTTCAATTTCCAGCAATCACATGGTGGCTCACAGCCATCTGTAATGAGATCTGGTGCCCTCTTCTGACCAGCAAGCAGACAGACAGAACACTGTATACATAATAAATAAATCTTAAAAAAAAAAAAAAGAATAAGTCGATAAATGTCTCAAGAGATCAAGACTGGGAGATTCTCCCTAAACTGACATCTGGTGATTCTGCTAAAATCGAACCCATCAATGATGGAGATGGGAAAATGACCCCTTCAGAAAGAGTGCTTAGAGGACCTGTCCAGTTCATTTAAGGAAAGCCTTAATCCCAGGGACCCATTCATCAGATTTGTGTTCTGCCCATACATAAAATACACGTTTGCTGGGCGGTGGTGGCACAAGCTTTTCATCCCAGCCCTCGGGAGGCAGAGGCAGGAGGATCTCTATGAGTTCAAGGCCAGCCTGGTCTACAAAGTGAGCTCCAGGACAGGCTCCAAAGCTACAGAGGAACCCTGTCTCGAAAAAAACAAAAGAAAAGAAAAAGACCCACATGTTCAACTCCAGCTGTACCAGTGCCAAAGCCTTCACTCACTGCTGCAGCAGCTCCGAAGGCTGCTCTAAAACTTCACTGCAAAATTCACTGACCCAGACAAAGCCGAGGCAGGAGTATGGTTTCATCTTCAGGCCAGATTCCTTGTAGCTGTAAACCTGTGAAGCTGGGCAGTTTATGCACTTCCAAAGGGCAAGTGAGGCAAGCAGAAAATAGACATTCCTACAGCAAGAGGGGCAAACCTGAAGGGAGAAAGAGAGTGATGGGCTTCAAATGACTCCTAAGTTGAGCAATGCAGTTGTCATTAGATCTTAGGGCATGGAATAAGCATCTTTGGTTCAACTTTGTGTCCTTCAGCCCTTCCCCCCAGTGATTAAAATCTCAATGAGAACCCTGCACTATTAGTTCCTTGCCAGAGTCCTACGTTCACAACTCACTTTAGGGGCTGCTTTGCCCTTGATGTGCTGGGTAAGGTCAGATGGGCCCTAGGACTAGAAATACTGTCCTTCTCGTTGAAGCTGAAGAGGAAATTGTCTTGCCTCTTGGGTCCTGTGTTAGGTAGGAGTCTGATCATCTCTGAATCGCTCTCCTGTAACACTAGAACATTCTGCTGATGATTAGCTCTATATAGCCTGGTCCTGAGACCAGTGCACTACAAAGCTTTCTTCATTTTATCCACTTTCTCTGTTACCTTTAGTTCAAACTGGCAGTAACCTGAGGGTATCACCCACCTCTAGTCCCGACTTTTGATGAAATGGCAGAATAAACCTGTGAATCCCACCCATAATCATTTGAGCAACTGGTTGTTCCACTAACGCCTTAGAATCTTCTCCATAATAAATTTTCAGGTCCCTGTCCCTCACTTTTGTCTTTTAGATTATGGAAAAACTATTAATTTTCCCCAAACTCTCCTTTGTTTCCCTTCCCGTTTACCTTTGCCCCCTTTCTTCCCCTCCTTCTGTGACCTTCCCTCCCTTCCTGTCTCCCAGCCTTTCAGTGCTCCTTTTCTTCTTCCCTTTCCAATTTTTGAGACAGTGTCTCACTGTATAGTCTTATCTGTCCTAGAACTCACTATGTAAACAAGATTGGCACTGAACTCGTAGTGAGAAGTAATTCCCCTACCTCTGCCTTCCAGGTTCTGACATTATAGGCATCTACCACTCTACCTGGGTACCTGGCTGCAATTCATTTATTTATTCTTGCATTTTCTCTGCATAGACAGGAGAAAGTAAGCCAGTCTTGCAATGCTTTGCTTAGAAATCTCCTCAACTAAATACCTGGCCAGTTTGATCACTTGCAAATTCCACCTTCTGCAAAAACATGAGGATATAGGTCAACCAACTCCTTTGCCTTCATTCCTCTAACTTCCAATAAAATGTTTCTTGTTTCTTTATAATTTTGTCCATGTTTGTGCTCAAGTCAGACCAAATCCTCGTTTGGAATGGAGAATTAAGCGCACAGTTCCACACCTAGCTATGGAGTGATTGCCAATGGTTAGTTGTTGGAGATGGAGGGGTCAGTTTTCTCTAAGAGTGCAGCCCCTTGTAAGTTGACCATATACTTGTAGACTGCACATCCAAGAATATTTTGGGTAGCACAAATTGATCTTGAAGGGCTAAAAAAAATGATGAACAGTTGGGTAGATAGAGAAAGGGGGTGCATCTGGAAAATATTGGGGGCGAATTTGATCAAAGCACATTGTATGAATCTCTCAATGAACTAATAAAAAGATTTTATTATATTATTTATATGGTTGTCATGTGTGTTAGGAGGTGTCTGTATGTAGGCGGAGGCTGCTTGTTCATTCCCGGCTGCCCAGACCCAAAATAATCACTCAGAAACTATATTATTTGCAATACTGTTTGGCCAATAGCTTGAACGTAATGCTAGCTAGCCCATGCATCCAGAATTAACCCATTTCCATTATTTTATATTTTACCATGAGGCTCGTGGCCTACGGCAAGGTTCCAGCTGGCAGCTCGCACTTTTCCCCTCTGGTGGCTGCTCCATGGCATCTCACTGACTTGGCCTTCTTTCTCCCAGCATTCAGTTTAGTTTTCCCACCTAGTTCTGTTCTGCTAAGCCACTGGCCAAAACAGATTCATTCATTAACCAATAAAAGCAACACATAGACAGAAGGACTTCACACACCATCTAAAGAGGCCAAAAGAGGTCATCAGATCCTTTGGAGCAGATCTTCTGATAGGCAGTTGTGAGTCACCTGACATGGGTATTAGGAATCAAATTGCAGTCCTCTGAAAGAGCAGCAAGTACTTTGAATGCCTGAATCCTCCATCCAGCCTGTGTGCGTCTTTTCTTGAAGAGTTTTTCGTTATTCTTTGACAACTGTATACATGTGTATGGTATATTATGATCATACCCTGACTATACTCTTTTAGGCATGCCTGCTGATCCCATTCTTCCCAAGAAGTTCTCCTTCTACTTTCCTCTCTCTCTTTTTTTAACCTACTCCATCTAATTGGGGTTGCTTTCAGGAACATGGGTGGGGAGTTATTTACTGCAACACAAACACCACAAAGAAAATGATTTCCTATACCCCAACAGTTATTAACTGCCTGCTCACCAGGGAGGGATAGGGACTAATGAGGCCCTCCCCATTTCACAACAGAATGTTTATGGTTCCAGTCCTGCACAGGTGTTATGTAGGTAACCACAGCCACTATGAGTTCATAAGTACAGCAGCCATGCCATATTCAGGAGAGAATTTCACAGCATTCATCCACATCCTGCAATTCTTATATTCTGTCTTTCCCCTCTTCTTAAATGTTCCCTGGGCCTTGGAGGTAGTGATATAGATGCCCCATCTGGGACTGACCACTCAGCATTCACATAGTCTCAACACTGTCACCAGTTAGGAGTATCTGCATTCAACACAACTCACTGCAAAGGAAGTTTCCAAAACCACTTTGAAGTGATCTCTGTTACCTATTCATCATCATGATTATGGGTAATGATGACCTCTAGCTCCATAAGAAGTAAGGAGCCTTGATTGAGTAAGAATGTAAGCAGAGTAGGTCATAGTCCTAATGAATAAAAAAGATAAGTGAAAGCAATAAGCTGCTATATAAAATATTCTATCTACTATTTTTGGCAAGTAAATTTTCATAAGAGCACAATCAGTAAATATGTGTAAAGTGATGGTTTAATACTATTCAAAATCAGCACAATATGAAAGATGACTGAATCTAATTATGACTGTGTGTGTCTGGGTGTTCTTTTGATAGGATGGAAATGTTTGCATGATGAATTACAGAAAGACATACATAATTCAGGAATTATTTTGCACACATATTGCAAAATCTCTTTGTGTTCTATAATCTATATTTTTCACGTAGCTTGTAGACATCTCAATTATGATCTAAAGCAGAGATCAGCAAACTTTGTTTAATGGTCAGAGAGCAAAAAACTTGAAAGTTTTGCAGTTCCTAGATCAGTTTCAACTATACAGTGTGTGAAAAACATGCTTATGCTTGGGCTTCAACAAAATTATATTTACAAAAATAGACAGTCCAACTGTAGGCCATAATTTGCCAACCCTTAACTCATATATTCTACTCCTAGACCTACAAATTCACAAATTTCAAAGTGATATGAATTATTTCACATTTCAAAATATTTCTTTGCCATTACTGGGGAAAAAAATTGACATTTGACACTAATCAGAAATAATTTTTCTTCAAAAATCTATTACCTTTCTGTTTCTAAAAATTATTTAATAAATTTCTTTGATTTTTGTAGTTGCTATCATTGCTGTGGGACAGACTATCACTATAGAGCCCAGGCTACCTTGCTGCTCTTCTCTTAGCCTCCTGTGGATTAGAATTACAGATATGGACCACCAATCCTGGCTTTTAAAACATCTTTTTAAAAATTCTTAGCACTGGGGCTGGAGAGATGGCTCAGTGGTTAAGAGTACTGGCTGCTCTTCCAGAGGTCCTGAGTTCAATTCCCAGCAACCACATGATGGCTCACAACCATCTGTAATGAGATTTGGCGCCCTCTCTGGCGTGTGGGCATACATGGAGGCAGAATGTTGTGTACATAATAAATAAATAAATCTTTAAAAAAAAATCTTAGCACTCAGATCCGTTTTGGATTACAAACTAATTCTGGCCATTTTTTCTACATCAGCAATCACAAAACTGAAACATCCCCTCGATATATTGGCATTGTCGCCGTTATTGCAGGAGTAGCAAACAAGAGTACATAATATTGAAGAAATTTCCCTTAAACATGACTTGTTATTCATAAAACCAAGCATGGTGGCAATGCCTTTAATGCCAGCACTCAAGTGGCAGAAACAGGCAGATCTCTGTGAGTTTGAGGCCAGCCTGGTCAACAAAGTGAGTTCTGGGACAGCCAGTGTTACATAGTGAGACCCTGTCTCAAAAAAACAAGGAAAAAATGTCTAGAATTATGATAGAAATAACCATGTGTTTGTTCATTAATTCATTTGGTGTTTGAGGTATAACACAATGGTTATATTAGAAGTGCCTTATACAAACCTGTGACAAGAAATTGGGACATTTCTTCTCCATGTGGTTTTTGTGATATCACATCAGTTACCTGAAACTGACTGTGGCGGGATTCTTTCCACCAGGGAATTCAGGAAATACTATAAATCAAGGCCTTTTTAAAAAGCACCACACCAGCAGACGGGGAGTCTTCTCAAAGGATAAAGCCCTCAGTAGAAGCTTTCCTTACCCAGACCTCAGGAGTAATCCTGACCTTATCATGCTGCCTAGATAATTTGTATCATACAAAAAAATGATTAAAAAAATTAGAATCCCTTATTTAAAATGTAAAGTATTTGTTTACATTAATTAATTCATCCTGGGTTAGAGGCATATGCCAAAACATGTATGTGAATATAGGAAAGCAACTTGTGGAAGTCAGTTCTCTCCATCCACAATGTGACATCCGGGGACCAAACTCAAGTCAGAAGGCTTGGCAGTTGCCTTTACCTGCTGAGCCATCTGGTGAGCCCAATTTTAAAGTATTTTAAGGTGGTGACGGTTGAGCATTAAAATAAAAAAGGCAGAGAGCTAGAAACTGAAACACCCAGGAGTTCAGCCCCAGGAAAGTGGAAAAACGTTCCAGGTTTCTACAGAGTAAAGCCACCTCTGAGCAAGTATGTTGTTTCTCACTTAAAAGGCCAAGGACTCCAGGGCAAATATGGGGAAAGGAAAAAGATTTATTCAGACAGTCTGCAAGGTGGGGGCAATGTTGCTTAGTTGGTAGAGTACTTGTTTACTATGCATGAAGTCCTGGGTTCAAGTCCCAGCACCGTATGAACTGGGCATGGTAGCTGACACATGTCGGTAATCACAGTACTCCAGAGATGGAAGCAGAGGTTGGGGAGCTGAGGCCAGCCTTGGATACATGAAACCCTTTCTCAGAATCAAAACAGAAAACCAGTGGACTAAAGATTATGACGTTATGACCAATAAAACCCATGTTGTTTTGCAGTTGCAGACATGAGGCTCATATAGGGAGCTGTAGAGAAGGAAAATCTCTATGCTGACTGCTGCTGTTTGCTGCCTGTACAACATCGGGAGGTCCATGGGCTGGAACATTTGGGCTCCAGTTAGCGGCACTATCTAGAGGCTATTATGCAACTTTAGGAGATGGGACCTTGCTGAAAAAAGGATGTCACTGGGGACAGGCTTTGAGAGTTTATAGCCCTGCAGTTATATCTCTCTGCTATTTCTTGCTCCACCCATATAGACTCTTCCTTGGAAACTATAAGCCCAAATGGTTTTTCTTCCTTGATTAACACATTTTATCACAGCAACAGAAAAGTAGCTAATACAGCTTAACTTCTCCTAATCTAAAGTTGCTGACTGTAACTATTTAATAATTTGTGCCTTTTGGGCTGCTTTCAGTTAACCATTAAGATACAAAAGCACCATTTCCCTTGAGAACAGAAGAAAAGAAGCCGGAAGGCTACTTTCCCCTGGAGGACAGGGAAGATAGAAAAATGTAATCCTTCCATCCCCAGCTTTGAAAACCCCCTTCCCACCCCAGGTCAGGGAGATCACTGAAAGGCAACAGTCATCAGACAAGGCAGTGAGATGCAACCTTTCACCTTAGAGGGCTTCGGTTAGAGGAATCATCTCCAGGAATGTCAGTGGGAGCCCAACATCACATGTTTGGCCTATGCAACCTCCCCAGATCAATGGCTTTTTAAGTCAAGTAAAGACAAGTAGAGCAGGATGGTTTACTCTGTCTTCCCGCAGTAGCATCCCTGTAGAAGAGTCCTGTACAACATTAACCACATAGTAGAGGGGAGCCTGGTAAACAGAGAAAGTTGCTACATTTATCTAAGTGTCTTTACCTTACCCCAGAAAAGAAATGTTTAGCCTTGCAAACTCTCAGGATGTAGCTACCCTTTCATTTGCCTAAAATAATTTGGGCATTGATTGGTCTTCAGTTCGGCGTTTTGTTTAATGCTTGTCATTAGCAGTTTTTCTTCTGAGACACTCTGAGAACTTTCAAGAATCTATACTGTTCAAAAAGAACGCAAGTTAGGAAAACAAACCTTCCAGGCCCTCCGGGGCACTTGACAGAGTGCTGAAGGAGAGCCAGCTGGGTTCCTCCCCTCCTGAGCCTCTCTGGCCAAAGCCTTCTGTGTGGTATGGTTGGAAGGAGATTCCTGAGCTCCTCTTGGGGATATCAGGGCACATGTTCAAGGCATCAGGGGCTTCTCAGATTGGCAGTGGGGGATGGGTGTGGAATTTGATGCTAAGGAAAATAAGTCCTCCGGAGAAGGGGAAGCATGATGAGAACTGTCTTCAACTGTCTGGAGAGCCATTCTGTGGAAGGCTGCACACCCCTGAACTCTGAGACTCCAGAGGATGGAATTGGGAGCAGCAGGCAGAAGTTGCACGGATAGTGATTCTGGCTCCATCTCAGAGAGGCATCGCTAATGACGAAAGTGATTCAGTAGGAAAGGGACTCTTTGCAGTAAACACCCAGTGGTTGTAATGCTCAAGTACAAGCCACGTGTGTGTCTAAGATGCTACCACAGATTGTGCTAGCCAGATAGACCGCTAGCATAGATGGCCTCTCTAAAGATCCTTCATATGTCTTAGTAATCTCCAGGAATACATGGGACATCATCGAATTTAAGAAGGCTCAACTTCATTAGGCTTCAACATGAAAAAGTCTGCTTACTGCAGAGCAAACCACTTTGGAATTCTGATTTTCCCTTCCTCCTTCAAGCTTGAAGCTTTGTGTATATGTCTTTTCTCTCGGGTGACATAGTAGGCAAGGCATGATTCTCCTCCACTGATTGGGAAACAAAGACTCCTACAATTTGTGACTTCCTGGAGGTCTTACTGAATTTATATAGGGCATTTGAAGCCAAACACCAGTTTCCATAGTCACAGCCCCACTCCATGACAGCCCATACAATACAAAGCATGCTCTATTGCTTTGGGATAGAAGCGGCACACTTGACCAATTTGGAAATCCTCTCACTGTGTTTAGATGAGGAGAAAATAGCATGTGAACTTTCCAAGTTCAAAGTCTATTTCCTACTGGGAAAATGAGACATCTGGTTCATAATTAAATAAGATGGGTCCTGAGGGATCTTTGACAATGAATTGCTGTTCTAAATCTGCCTTTTAGTAATTTAAACATGCATGCTTCAGAAACATATGGATTGAATGTACAAAAACCTGAGGATGTTGTTGGACTGGTGGGCAATGAGGAAATCTTAGAATAATGGGGACAAGGGACTCTGAAAAGGCCGACAGTCTGTTCTGTCTTGCCCTTCCTCTACTTAGTTTGCTTCCATCACACAAGAAGTATGTGGTTCTCAGTACCTGCTGTGTTCTCGGCGCCTGTTATGTTGATTGACAATTAACAAAGCAAAGCAGATAAAGGGCCAAAAAAAAAAATCAAGGGCCAAAAAATGTAAGATGGCTACATTATTTTGAAGAAGTCGCAATCCTATTGATCAAACATGGTCTGGTAATCCAAAACTATAAAGGATGTCCAGGGACCAGATTACTAACAGTGAACCCCATCACCTTCTGGAAAATGGAGCGAACTTCCTTCTACTGTGCACACTGATGATTACAATAGAGCATTGAAGTGAGAGAGAGGAGAGCAGGAGGTATATAAAATACTTAGACACAACCCAGCCAAATTATTTGCTATTAGCTGGATTTTATTATTGGTCTTCTGAGGATAATCTACTCTGCATTAAAGCTATCTGAAGCAAAGATGTGCCCACATCAAAAGCCTTAGAACTACCGATCCAGTCTCTCTGAGCATGCCTCTGTGTGGTGCATGTGTGGCTGTGTTCTTTGTGTGTTGGCTGAGTGCTTATCAATAGCAACGTATAAACACAGTCTTTCACTGCTCATAAGTCGGCAGCTTTGTAGCCAGACTGTCTGTCAGTCTTGGTGTCTGCCTACATGGAAAAAAGGGTCATGGTGACCCAAAACAAGGCTGTACCTAGTTGGCCTCAGAAATCAAATTCTTCTACAATTCTAAGGGGGCATAAAGTAGCCTGGTTGAAAGAAGAAACACTGGAAGATATTTCAGAACAAACGTTACACTAGAGGGCTGGGTCTGGTAGCACACACCTTTAATTTCAGCATTGGGGACACAGACAGATCTCGACAATTTCTAAACTAATCTGGTTTACATAGTGAGATCAAGGCCAGCCACAGCTATACAGTGAAACTCTGATTCAAAAGAAAGTATTGCCCTACAGTCACCGGATACAGTGGTTCACAACTATAATCCTGGCCTTCATGAGACGAAAGCAATAGGATCACTATGAGTTCAAAGCCAGCCTGGGCTACATAATGAATTTGAGATCAGTCTGTGAGAGCGGCTCAGAGGAAAGAAAGAAAAGAAAATTGTCCTAGAAATATAAGGACCTATAGCTATTTCTGAAAAATAATCTAGCAGTTTAGGAAGTATGAGCATATGTTTTTAAAAGGTGCTGCTAAAAATATAAACTCGAACTCTCTAAATAAAAAATATCGTCATTGTCTCCCCAGTGCCTGGTAGACGCACTTAAAAGACTCCACTTTAACTTCACACCCTCCGGAAGTCAGCAGACCAAATGAACCAATGTGCCTAGTCATAAACCACCTCTTTTTTTGGTTCCACACCTGAACTACACAGAGTGAATAGGTTTCTGCTGATAGAGCTCTATGCCTGATTTCATCACCCAAGCAAAGCCACTGTCCCTGGTACATCCTCCTAAGGAAGACATCCACCAGTGAGACAACTCCTTGGGCATGGGATCAGGGTACTGCACGTGTGTGAGGTCCCCAGTGGTGCAGGACAGAGCTGGGGTAAAAAGGAAGGAGATCGGGAGGTCGGATAGGGCCATGATGCCTTGGATGAATCTGTCTCTGCCTTCACATTTCTGAATCAAATTCAATCAAAAGTTTTGAATGTAGTGGGCCCATGGTGGTGTATGCCTTTAACCCCGGTACTAGGCATTTCAAGGACTAGGCATTTCAAGTCTTAACTGTTGTGGAATAATCTTTTTGTACATTGTGAAGATGTTTCTTTGCCAAGGTTCCTTCTGAATGGTTTAATAAAGAGCTGAATGGTCAATAGCTAGGCAGGAAGAGGTTAGGCAGGACCTCTGAGCAGAGAGAGAGGAGAGGAGATGAATCTAGGTGCATGGGAGAGAGATACCAGAGGAGACAGAGGAAACAAGACATGCAGGAGGAGAGGTAACAGCCATGAGCTACATGGCAGCACCCAGATTAATAGAAATGGGTTAAATTCAGTTATAAGAGCTAGTTAGAAACAAGCCTAAGATAAAGTCAAGCTTTCATAATTAATAAGAAGTCTCCATGTTGTTATTTGGGAGCTGGCAATACAAAGAAAGCCTGCTGCATTCAAGTACGTAATGAGTTCCAGGTCAGCCAGAGCTACATAGAAATACCCTATCTCAGAATATTTTGAATGTGACCCTGGACTTCCAAAGCATTTGAAGATATGTTTCACTTGTCCAGGTAGGAACAGACAACATACTTTTCCCTATTTGTTTGTTTTGTGTTTTTAAGATAAGGTCTCACTCTGTAACCCAGTTTAGCCTGGAGGCAATCCTTCTGCCTCCAGCCTCTTCAGTACAAGGATTACGCATATGGACCACCATGCCCAGCTCAAGAACAAAGCATTAAAATGTTAGCTTAATTGGTATCTTGTAAATCTTTAAGGACCTCCCTTCTCCCATTTATCCTGGTCCTCACATATGTTGGGGGCAGGTTTGCCTGTCATAGTAGCTGTGTAATATGGAATCTATTGGATGAAGGTGGTGGGATGCTGCTCCCATTCAGGTCTGCACTTCTCTTTGAGTCCAAATGTGATTATGTTAACTCCTACCCATGTCCCTGATGTGGTATAGTAAAGATTGCTGCAGTTGATAAGTTCATCATCCTACACTGCACGAGCTCCCTTCTACCTCCCAGAGGCACACACATTCCCGTGATGATACAAGGTGAGCTTTGATTGGTTTGGCCTGGGGGTGGGAACCTGGATTTCTTGTTCATACGTTCTTTTGTGTTAGGTGCTGCCGAACACCCTATCCAAGGTTTAATGTTCTCCACCACTGAGATATGTGCACAGCCTCCATCCCCACATTTTGATTATTATATCAATCGTCTTAGGTAAGGTCATTGTTATTTTCTAACTTCTTTCCCTGTCGTCCATGGGCTCCAAACAGATGACTCTGATGACAGCTCATCTTGCTTGCGAGCTAGCTAGGCAGTCCTGAGCCCTTCCCAGTCACCACTAACAGCTGGACACACACGAAAAGTCCATATTTTTTTTTAAAGATTTTCATTTCCCACACTACCACAAATTATGCTATCTGGTTGCTCACATTTGGGAAAATCCTGGGGGTCAGCACACCTGTGTGCACTGGATAAGTCTCTCTCTGAAAAAAAAAAAACCTTCCCAATCATATTATCTCACCTATCAGGTGGTTATCAGAGCTTTTAGAGACGATGAGAGGCACACATTGGCAGAGAGAAGGGAAGACATTTGCAACAGAGTACCAGAAGTGAGGACAGGCTCATGGGCAAAATAAGCAGGCACCAGGCATAGCCTGGTCATAGCCCAGTGCACGGCACATACTTCATGTAAAACAAATATGAATTAAGTGAAAAATGGTAGCAAAGTAATTAGTAAAAACAAAACAAAAACACTGATAAAGTCATCAGTAAAGTGTGGAGTCCAGCTACGAAAAGAGAGTGAAGGGTTTGGACCCAGGGCTAGGAGTAACTGGGAGCTATTGACAGTTCTTGAGCAGAAGAGTGGTTCAGTAAATAAAGAACTTCAGGGATTCATGGCTATGTAAGCGAGACAAAGAAGACCCTACCATTTCCTTCTGCTTTCCCCAGTTTCCTGTAACATGAGCCTAGCTGTTCCTGTTTTCCAACAAGGGAGATCTCAAAGCTAGAGGAAAAACGGTTATTGGAACTCCTCATTCAGCTTCCCAGTGAATTAGATGTTGTCTTTGCTCCACATTGCAGTGCCTGGACCTAGGGACAAGTGCCATATGTCACAGACAAGATTTTACAGGAATGGGTGAGCCACAGACTTTAAAACTGTTGGGGCTAGGAACTGTAAGTAGTAATGGCAGTTTTTATACGCAGAAACGTTTATGGCTCACGACGAGAGCTGTTTCTCTCCCTTGCAATCAGAATCACTGAAAGCACTGTCGTATCAACGGCTGGATTTCTAGAGCTATAGCAGTCCCATAGGGCCAATTTGTAAACACACAACTAATTCCAAGAGGACTCGTCTACCGGAGCCTTAAATCGTCAAGAGCTCCCTGCCCAATTGCCCCAAGCTAATAGAATTGGCATACCTTCCCGGATTTGCACTGGAACATTAGCACCGCGGGGCCAGAAGGAGATACAAACAGATGTGTACGCTGGCAGTGAAGTAAAACCTGCTCCATACAACATGGCTCCAGGTCTCCCAGCCCCAACTCACACTGATGAACTATTGGCAATAGTTACTGAAGGCTCTGGAAAAGGGACAGTCATTGTCTTCAGTTGGGTATCCACTGCTGAAGCCACCAGGCTGCAGTGGATAGCTCCAAGCTCATGGCCACACAGATGGTTCTGCTTAAATTCAGTGTGTCCTGGAACAAAACAAACAGACATGCATGTGGGAAAGGGATTCGCAAGGAAGCGCGGGGGCTGGCAGCGTGGGAGGAGAGAAAGGAAGGTGGTTGGAGAGCAATCAGAATGAATTTCATGCCTGCGAGACAAAGAACAAATTTAGTTCACGTCAAAAAAAGAATGGCTCTCCATTTGCCTGGGTGCCAGCTGTAGGTGCCGATGATCTTCCTATTCACAGCACCCCACCCCCCAGTCCTATTCACAGCACCCCACCCCCCCAGGAGATAGGGAGTTTCACCATGCCATTTTTGTTTTCAGAAAAGATGGGGGCAGGTGATGCTGTTCAAATCAGAAAGATTAGGACTAGGACCCAAGTCCCAGGTCAGAACAACCCCGAACACTGGTGTTTCCTAGTTACAGGGACTTGGCTAAGTCACTGAGCCTGTTTCCCCATGCACTGTATACTACATATGAACAAATGAATTAAAATAGTCAACCTCATTAAAATGTTCAATTAATACTAGCTATTGGGTCTTTTCATCTTTATTGAGTACATGACAGGATGAACGTGTATGTATTTAAGTTAAATGACTAGATATTTTGATGGATACATGCATAATGAAATAACTACAATTAACCTAATGAAAACATCTGTCACCTCACAATTTCTTTATTTGTTGTTGTTCCTTTTATTCTATTTTGCTTTTGCAGGTGCTCACACTTACAATGTTACTTCTTAGAAAGAGTCCACTACCCCTGGGTGCCCATGGCCCGAGGAGCTGGCAGCCGGTAGGGAGTGCTTTGGCAGATCAATACTGTTCCTTTTGTTGCCCAGATGTCGGGGCACACTGCAGGCAAAGTTGCGAATCAAGGCCTCTGCAGCCCCTCCTGAATCTCCCACTTCATAAGCGCTTTGGCGTTTACCATTTCGATGCTGGGGCTGACAGAGGTTAAAGCCGGGGTAAAGGCCTCACCAGCCCCTCCTGGCTATCAACTTATCTGGCCTCCTGGATCAACTGGTCCTACTTTTCAAGCTGGTCTGATCACTTCCTGTTTGGGCCGCGTGGAGCCTCGATGGCTAAACAAAGAAAGCCGGTGCCACAACATGGTAATCAAAAGGCTTCTTCTATTGGATTTGGGAGCTCCGTGGCCTAGGGAAATCGAAGTTTTGTTAGGGATGCCTGAGGACTATGAAGCTGCTGAGCTCAGCTCTGCCCTCCCTAGTCCAACCATCCAGAGCCATCCCTTTCGGCTGTTCCCTGGGTCTGTTTCGTGACTCTGTGCCTACCTTCAGCGTCTGGAACAGACCCCTTTGTCTCGTCACCGGTTCACAGCCCGTGCCTTAGCAGCAGCCCCTTGCCCCACCTACTGCCGCAGTCAATTGTCTCGGTTACCAGGCAACAGGGCCGGCTTTTGTGACGACAGATATCCCACAATTCCCAGCTCAAGAAAAAAAAAACCCTCCCCTTTCTCCTATCCCAGAAAGTTAATGGTCGCGGTGGGTGTTGAACTGTTTATTTAGAAAATGAGAAAGGATCTATCTTCAAGGGCTAGTGGGTCTAGATCGTTTTATTGTCCTTCTGGTTTGTAGAGCCCTTCGGGCGTGGTCCAGATCAAACAACTTCGCTTTAACAGCTGCTTTCAAAAGTGCCCAAAATTCATCAGTCTCTGTGACTCCAGGCTCTTGGAGGACCCTTGGAACTCTTGGCGATGTGTGAGAAAGGAACTCACTGGGCAAGAATGAAGAAGGAGGCACTAGTTGGAAAAAAATTTCCTCTGGGCAGCTCTGTCATTCTCTCCAAGAAATCACCGTCACCATGCTCCGGAGCACATGACCCCCGGTGAGGGGCCTGCTATTTCCTTAGGGAAAATGTCTAACACTGCCGAGAATGGACAGTCCCAAGGTTTGCAATAAAATAGACCTTCTTTGGACTGGAGTGGTTGTTAGTATCCAGGCACACCTTGGCCCCGTCCCCTTGGGCACAGTCACCCCTCGACTTATGGCAAGCAGTGCAAAGGTCCCTTTAAGAGACAAGCTCTGTCCACTCCTGCTCTCTCTCTTCTGGCTGTTCTGGCTGAGGCAAGCCAGTCTCAGCCTCTGCTTTCCCCTCCCTCTTCTCTGTCTCTCTCTTCTCTCTCTCTCTGTCTCTCAGTCCATCTGTCCCTCTCTCACTCTATCTTCCCTCCCTTTTAATAAAACTCCTTACTTGCCAGGCAGTGGTGTCACATGCCTTTAATACCAATACTCAGGAGGCAGAGACAGGCGGATCTCTGAGTTCGAGGCCGTCCTGGTCTACAGCATGAGTTCCAAGACAGTTTCTAAAGCTGCAGAGAAACTCTGTCTCCAAAAACAAAACAACAACAACAAACAAAACAAAACCCTCCATACTCAAGCTCTCTCTGCATGGTGTACTTTGTCACGACCATGATTTAGGCCTGACCCACTATGGGATGCAGTTCAAAAGTCCCTCTCACACCGTGTCTTACACTGGTGCTGCCTCAGACCAGCCCACCAAAAATGGTGATGCTTCAGCAGTTAAAGCACTTGTTCTTGCGGAAGTTCCATACAACCGCATGATGGTTCACAGCACTTGAGTTACAGGGATCTAATGCCTTCTGACCTCCAAGAGAACCAGGCACATAGGTGGTGCATGCATATACATTCAAGCAAAATACTCGTACACATAAACCATTTTAATGTGCCTTTCCAGCAAATGTCAACTGCTCAGCAGAATATTATTATCGGGAGGCCAGACTCCTACCGTGTCCAAACTGACAGAACTATTTCCCTACCTTGGCCCCTGGTAACCACTATTACCATCTCTGCTTCCATGACTTTGGCTATCTTAGAGTTCACAAGTAAGTCAGACTGCAAGAGACCATATCCCAACCACAAAACAAAATAGAGCACTATTCCCTCTCCTGGGCTGTGCGTAAATGCACGTCTTCTCATCTCCAAACTAGCTTTACCCATGACAGAGTCTTTTCTCTATCCCAGCCACCAAGATGGAGCTGCAGTATGTCTGGGTTACCTCATATTTAACTCCTTAGGAGGTGGACTAGATGGTCTCCTAGGTGGACATTTCTTGTTAGAAGGCATCTTACTTTCAGTTTAGTATGTTACAATTAACAGAATTAGAAGAAAAAAATAAGAAATAGAAGTAAAAATGTAAGAAAGGAAATCATGCCTTACATGTATGCTCTTCAAGGCTTAGGGGTACCAGTTAGCCTGCCCTCACTGACCCAGAGCTCTGTCCTTCCTCCTACCTGGTTATATTACAGACGACTACAGGTGTCTTTGTCTCTCATCCTTGTTACTCCGGGCTTCGCTGTTTTGACCCCAATGCCATCATTTTACTCTAACGTTCGTTCCCACTGGAACGTATTAAACAACTTTGGTTTCCACTGTGACCCTTTTTCCTTACTGCTTAGCGTGAGCTAGCGCGTGCTTCAAGATCATGCAGCTTGTGTGTTTATGCCTCTGGCTTATTTTGCTTTCGTGGTATCTATCAGATTCATCTGTTATCAAAAATGGCAAGATTGGCAAGGTCTTCTTCCTTTTAAAGACTGACTAATATCCCATTACACGCACGTTCTCGGATTTTTCTCTGGCCATTCATCCATCATTTGACTGAACCCTTCCCTACGAGACTTTATGGCTTACACTTTCTACAGTCACTAGACCTGGTTTCCTCCCTCAGGTTGGAGGGTTCCCAAGGAATGAGCATAAATACTTTCACTGACAATACAGATGTGTTTCCCTTATTTTCTGCACTTTCTAATGCTACGAATCATCCTTAGAACTTGGGTTTCCAAAAGGAACTTTTAGAGAACACACACACACACACACACACACACACACACACACACACACACACGAGAGAGAGAGAGAGAGAGAGAGAGAGAGAGAGAGAGAGAGAGAGAGAGAGAGGAGAGAGAGGGGAGGGAGGGAGAGGGAGAACAAGGAAGGAAATGAAAGGAATGGTTTGAGTTAACATAAGTAAAGAACAAAAGTCAGACTCCAACTGACTGTTCTCCGTGTGCCATTGTAATTCAAAGCAAAGATCTGGCTTAGTCCAAGAGAGGAGATTGCAGTGTTCTGAGCGGGCACACAGCCAGAGCTGAGCTCACCAGACCCAGATCTGAGCCACCACACCCACAGAACTTGGAAGCCCACAAGGAAAGCAACTGCATTGAGCCAGCTGCAACCATTTGGCCTAGGTGTGTGTTCGTGCCTTTACAGGTATTTTCTTAGCCTGAACTTGAAATTGATGTCCAAGTCACCTCTGCCTTCAGAGCCAATCCAGGGTGAGAAAAGCTGTCACCTCCCTCTGGAAATCTGGAATTATTTACATAAATTAGTAGCACACTCGGACTGAATTCAATTGGTGCCTTAGGCCCAGGGTCTTGGGAAATCTGGGAGACTGCTATTTTGTGAACAAGAGTTCACTTAGAACATGAAACACACAAACATTCATGCTGGCTCATTTTTATGTCAACTTGACCCAAGCTAGAGTCATCTGAGAGGAGAGAGGAGCAACTGAGAAAATGCCTCTGTAAGATCAGGCCAGAGGCAAGCCTGTAGGGTATTTTCTTAATTTGTGTTTGATGTGGGAGTCCTCAACTCACTGGGGTGGCATCGCTGCTCCCTGAGCTGGTGGTCCTTGGTTACGTCTGAAAGCAGGTTAAACAAGCTAGGAGTGGCAAGCCGGTCAACAGCACTCCTCCATGGCCTCTGCATCAGCTCCTGCCTCCAGGTTCGTGCCCTGCTTGAGTTCCTGCCCTGACTTCCCTCAGTGATAGTGTTGGAAGATGAAATAGACCCCTTCCTCCTCAGGTTGCATTTAGTTGTCATGTTTTATCACATCAACAGAAACCCCAAGACACAGAATGTAAAGGAGGATGTGTCGTCAAAGTGAAGAGAACTCCATGGATGGCGATCACAGAGAGGTGGAACTGGGTACAGCTCTGACTGGGCAGCCATTTTTCTCAGGTGTGATCATCTGGAAAGAGCTGGCATTAGCTCACCTACTCCCTCTTCCACAGATGGAGATCTGTGGGTTTCAAGGTTTGGTCGAGTTTCTCTGCTTCCGGTGTTGCTTCTGCCCCAGCCTTCCATAGTTGAGCAACTCATCTACAACATCATCACTCGCTACATTGTGCTGCATCTACTGAAGTGCCTATACCCAAGATCAACATCAATAACAGGCTGGGGCTGCCGCTCAGGAAGGAGAGTGCTTGCGTAGAGTCCATGGACATGGAGCCCTGGCTTTCAGCTCTGGTGCAGCCTAAACGGGGTATGGTAGTGCCTGCCTTTCCAGAGGCGGAGACATGAGAATTGAAAGTTCAATATCAGCCTTGGCTATGGTAAGTCTGAAAACAGCCTAGGTTACAAAAAGCCCTGTGTTTGTCAGGATTCTCTCAAGGAACAGAATGGATTGAAGGAATATATTCATTTATATATATTCTTATATATGGAGATTTATTAGAATGGCTTACAGGCTTATCCAACTGGTCCAACATCCCTATCAATAGAAAGTCGAATCCAGTTGTTGTTCAGTTCCCAAGGCTGGATGGTTCAGCTGGTCTTCAGTATATTCTGAAATCCTGAAGAAGTAGACTCTAACACTTCGTCTCAAAAATAAAGTACTATTGACTCTTCTTGACTGTGCACATAATACATGTTTTCTCACCCCATTTATTATTCAAGTCTACTAAAACATTATGATCCATTCAGTTTAATTTACATTAGGCTTCAAGATATCCAGGCTCATTGTTTTAGAATGGTTTTGATTGTTCACAGACTATCACATAGTTATACATAAAGAAAGTCATTGCCGCTTATTAAATGAAGAAATGAACAAAGGACTAACTCATTGACTAAAAGTTCAATCCATGGATTTATGCCTGTTGCTTTGTACTAAGAGGAAAATGTGAGCTTCTGCCTTTCCCTGCACACTCCAGACTAAAAAAATATATTAACTGTGCAAATAGGAGTCAATGTTCACTGCGCAGGAGCAGCAGGAAAGGTATCAGAGAATCCAAGAGGAATCCTAATTCTTCCCGGTTATCTTCTCTGTGACCCATCCTGTAAAATTTTTAAAAAATAACCATACAGATTCTTATACCCATGCATATATTTTATTTTGTGAAATTATAATATAATTACATCATGTCCCAGTTACGTTTCTTCTTTCAAATCCTCCCCTGTCCCATCCTCTCTTCTTTCCTTCAAATCACTGGCATCTTTGTCTTTGTTTTCTCTCTCTCTCTCTCTCTCTCTCTCTCTCTCTCTCTCTCTCTCTCTCACACACACACACACATACACTCCTAAATACATAAATACAACCTGATTAGTCTATATCAGCCTATATAATCTTACCTGTATATATGTTCTCAGGGCTGACCATTTGGTATTGGCTAACCAATTGATGCACTCTTCCCTGGGGAAGACAATTTCTCCTGCTCTCAGCAATCCTTAGCTGCCTATAGTTCTTTGTGTAGGTCTGAGTCCTCAGGAGCGTTCCCCGTTCCACATTACATGTCTGGTGAATTCCTCCTTGTTTAGCTCATGTTTGGACAGCCATATTGGTGAGACTTTATGGTGTAGCCTCTGAAATTTCTAGGAGACACAATTTCCTAGCAAACTCCATGCTCCTCTGGCGCATGCAGTCCTTTCAGCCTTTCCTCCTCAATGATCCTTGAGCCTTAGGTGCAGGAATTGTGGTGTCAATGTATCTGTTAGGATTGGCCTCCATAACTCTACATTGTATTGGTTGCGGCTTTCCATAATGGTCTCCATCAGCTGCAAAGACAAGTTTCCTTGATGAAAAGTGAGAACTACACTTACATGTGGGTGTGAAGATGAATACTTGGAAAACAAGGATTATGCTGGCTTTAGTAAAGTGGTGGCTTATGTTCTCCTCCAAGACCCCATCCCATGACTTCACTACTCCTGGGTAGCTGACTAGGTTTCCAGTCCCAGATATGATTTCTTTTGTTGAGTGTGTCTTAAGTCCACTCCCAAGGTATGTATGCTACTAATGCGCCTTTAAGGCTATTTTGCCTGTCAATCATTGTCATGGTTTAAAGACATTATCATAGGTAGCGCTATCGGCTGCTTCCATCCCTTGGAAGCTGCCATGGCTTCTCCTGGTATGATGAAAGCAGGTCCTCAGGGAGGAGGTTTTTAGGTTAAATCCAGAACAGGGTTCTCTGGGCTTTGTGTCCAAAGCACATGGTGTCTTCAACAATAGGACTTAGCTTCTACCAAGGGCAATGACAATCGCCTTTAATGTTTTGAGGGTCTCTTGCACAATCCTGACCAACAGCTCAAAGAGGGCTTCTCATGTCTGGTGTCAGGCTTTTGTTGGATAGACTATGGCTCTCAGCCTTTTGATGTGTGTCTATATACGGTCACAAGCATTTTATTGAGCACTTTTGATTCCATGTTCACCAGGGATATTGACCCACAGTTTTCTGGTTTCATTCTGTCTTTACCTTAACATTAGGAATCTTCCTTGATCAGTTTCTACCTGATACGGTGAAGAGAGAGGTCTCTCACTTTAACTCAGAAGTCACTGATTTGGCTAGCCTTAGCCAGCTTAGCTTAGTTAGCCAGCTTACTAGCCAGCTTGTTCCAGGGATCCTCTCTCTGTCTCTGCCTTCCATGTGCTAGAATGACAAGTGGGTTGCCATACCTGTCCAGCATTTACATGGATGCTAGGGGTCTGATTTCCAGGTCTTACACTTGCACAAGCAAGTACTAAACCTACTGAGCCATTTCCCCAGACCTACGGACTCCTTTTACAACCCGAATTTCACAAATAAGGAAACTGAGGCTCATAAAACTTAAGCAGCTAGCCCAAGATCCTAAGCTTATGAATCATTGTCTGGCCTATTTAACCACATATATTCATAGGATGAGAAGTCATGCGACTGTCACAGGCAGTTAAAACAGCAAAGGGATCTGCTGATAGCACCAAGTGGCTGCAGAATGGAATCTGCAGACAGAATGAACCTTGGAAATGGCCCAGTTAGGTTTGACACATTCCAGCCTGGCGGCTGTCTCTTCCTAGAATGCCTTTTCCCTCTTCAGTACCTGCCCCATGCCCTTTTCCGCTCCAAAAAGTGAAGTTATTTCCTCTTGCTGCTTGGAAAGGGATCCGAAAAATTTTGGGGCAGTAGGTCTCACTGATGTTGGTGGGCTGGCTGGCTGAGATGTGAAGGATCCAGATTTCTACTTGGAGGTTTACAGCTCTGGGGATGTAGACCGAATTCGGCAGAATTCAGGGCCAAAATCAGCAAGTGAACCATATCTGTGAACCTGTGATCAGTCCCAGCAGTTTAAAAGTAAGGTGATAGTTGAAATCCAGCTTGGGAAACAACAACAAGGTCACTCATAGCAGCCGCTTTGTGATTGGTCTCAGGAGCAATTGTAAGCAACATAGCAATCACCCTTTATTTCCAATCATCATTAGGAGATTTTTCCTTCCACCTCTTCTATAGTACTCATTTCTTCCTTTGAGCTCCCATCATTTTCTCCTCTCTGCAGCCTTCCCCCAATCTCATGCTCCTTCACTCCTAAAAGAGATGGGCAAGAGAGGTGGTCACATGAGATGGAGATCATGTAAAGATCATGCCATCCATTCATCCACTATTCTTTTTCTCCTCCCCTATGTGGGTATGTGTTTTATGTGTGTGTGGTGTATGTACAAATGTATATACATGGGTGGTACACATGCCTGGGCAGGTGTGTGCTCACACTTGTATGCAGAGGCCAGGGACACTGGATGTCTTACTCTGTCGTTCTGTCACTGAATCTGGACCTAGCCTGGCAGCCAGCAATCCTCCTATCTTTGTGGCAATGCTGGGGCAATAGGCACATGTGATGACCATAATTTTTATGTTGGAATCAGGTCCTTGGTCTGGCATAACAAGTGCTCTAATCCACTAAGCCATCTCCCCCGCCCCACACCATTCTTAAGCAGAGAAAGTTAGATTTGAATCCTAGTCTTACTACAAAAACCATGTTCTTGCCCAGGTAACAGCATGAAACTGACAACAAGGCCCATGCCTGCCACCTCTGTGGCAGGTGAGTTTCCACTGGCCAGTCAAGAAAGACAAATATCTAGTTACAGTGAGTTACTAGGACATTCACTAGAGCCCATCTCTCCACATTGATCCAAAATGATGGCCTTTCTCCACATTGTCCCTTGGGTTTGTCTTAACTTGGCAGTGTTCAGCAGGTTCTCCTGCGGCTCAACCAAAAATGGAAGCTGGGCAGAAAACAGAGTAGTGCAGCTCGGGGCAAGGTCCTTGGTGGCCTAGTTCCCTCTGGAGACACACCCAGGATCGTTTTCTGGGCTCATTTGGTGGGGTGCCAATGAGTCTCAGCTATGGCTGTCTAGGAGACTTACCTCTTAACGCCCACTCTGGAGTTCTTCAGAACCTGAAACCGGCCTCTTCCCACTCACGCCTGCTCTGTCGTCTCCACCCGTCCCTGACTCAGAGCCTCAGACCCGTTTGATCTAGTATTGCCTTGGTGTTTCTGAAGGCTGCAATGTCAAGTGTCTGAAATGTGTCAGCTGAATCTGTTCCCCAGAGAGCGTACTGCTGCCCCCTTAGGCAGTGACAGAAGTAGCTGCATGAGAAGAAACGATCACGATAAAATGAAACCATGAAAGGCTTGGCATACATCATAAGCACACGAAAGCACGCATACAAATCATCATTATCATTATCATCTACATACAGCCATACAATCCACACACAGCAGAGAAGTCCTGCATGTTTGAGTCCAGCCCTGTCCTCTGACCTTCACATAGATCAACTAATTTGACTTTTTTTTCAGATATGGTCTATATATATCAAAAAGTCAGAACAATTAATTAAATAAATAAAAGACAAGGGAAATGTGCAAGCTCCAGGGCAAAATTCTCTGGACAGGGATTCCCCAGATTTGACTCATAGACTACTGGTGTCAGAATTGTCTAGGGAGCCGTCCTAGTTAAGGTTTCTATTGCTGTGAAAAGGCACTATTCCCATGGCAACTCTTTTGAGGAAACTATTTCATTGAGGGGGCTTGATTACAGTTGCAGAGGGGTCAGTCCATTATCTTTATGGCAGGAAGCATAGTGGCATGCAGGCAAATGTGGTGCTGGAGGAATAGCTGAGAGTCCTACATCTTACAGACAACAGGAAGTCGACTGAGACACTGTATGGTCTCCTGAGCATAGGAAACCTCAAACCCACCCCCACAGTGACATACTTCCTCCAACAAGGCCATACCTACTCCAACAAAGCCACACCTCCTAGTAGTGCCACCCCTATGAGATTGCAGGGTCCAGTTATCTTCAAATTACCACAAGAGCCTTTAAAATACATGATCTTGTTGGGTATGGTGAGGCACAGCTTTAAGCACAGCAGCAGGATGATCTTTGTGAGTTCGAAGTCAGTCAGGGCTATATAGCTACATACAAGCCAGCTAGAGTCCCATAGTGAGGCACTGTCTCATAGTAAAATCTCACAACTCCAAACCTAGACTTGTTAATCTGCATTTTAATTTTTAGGCAGATTCTCATACACTGCAGGCTGGTCTGGAACTATAGCTGAAAATGGCTTTAGATTTTTAATACTTCTGCCTCCACCCACCTAGTACTTGGATTATAGGCACAAGGTACCATACATTAATGTGGGGCTGAAGATCAAGCTAAGGATTTCATGCATGTCAGATGAGCAATCACTTTACCAACTTTGAACCCTGAGCTTTCATTTCAACAACAGTCCCTAACTCTTACAGAGATGGAAAGGGGGAAAGAGGAGGGGAGAAAGAATTATAAGAAAGGTCATAATGAGATTGCATATGAACAAAGTACAGTGCATGCATGTATTGAAAGGTATGCCTCTTTAATCTACGACCCTGTGATATGCTAACAATAATCACCATATGATTACACTATGCCCTGATCTTAGAAGTCCACTACCTTTGTCAGTCTTAATTGTTTAAAGCAATGGGCACATCAGAATCACTTGGGGGAGTTAAAAAATATTACTTGCTTCAGAGTCCTAAGCATAACAGTTGTAATTCTAACTGCCTGGAGTATTTGAGATGTTTAAGGTTCCCAGGTCATTTTAATGGGCAATCACAGTCATGAACCACTGACCAAGAGCAAATACTTTCCCACCCTGAGATAGGAGCTCTTCCATCCAAAGGGTGTGTTTATATACAACTTCAAATTCTTAAACATCTGTACTGGGTCTCAAGTACAAAATACCACGGGTGAGTACACAATTCCTTTAGGAATGCCTGTGGCTACCCCTACTAAAGAGATATGGGGTAGGGACAACTATCCAATAATGGAAGTGATCTTGTCTCATCACCCTCAAATACTTGAGCCATGGCTACATTCCTATCACAGATGACCCGGCAATGCCTGCTCTTAGCTCTGTTTTGTTTTTCAATGGCAATATAAATCAATGACATTTGTTTCATTAAGTTTTATGCTTTCAGTTTGGATTCATTTGAAGTTTGTTTATTTATTGAAAGTTCTTACTGCATAGCCCTGGGTTGCCTGGAACTCACTATATAGCCTAGGCTAACCTTGAATTTACAGTCATCCTCCAGCTTTTGCCTGAGATTACAGGCAAGTGCTGCCCATACCCTGCCTTCTCATTTAACGTTCTCTTAAGACCTAATGAGCAACACAAAGTTAAGATCAAAAGTATTGGCTTTTGATGGGCATGGTGGCACACACCTTTAAACCTAACACTAGTACTTGGGAGGCAGATGCAATTGGATCTCTGTGAGTTTGAGGTCAGCGAGTTCCAGGACAGCTAGATCATGTTTAAAAAAAAAAAGAAAAACAATAAAGTGCTGACTTTGGTTTTGCTATTCGGTGCTCTCCCACCCCTATCCCACCACAAAGAAACAAGAGTTTCCCAGGGTAGTCCCTTCATTCATAGCCTGGCTACATTGAAAGGTTCAGACCCTTTTATGGGTTTCCTCTGTGATTGATGAATAGCTATCCATCCTCCAGTGACTGGAGGTGTTGCTTGTTGTTGTAGTAGGTAAGCAATTGTATAAATTACCTCTCATCCAAGTCACAAAATATGTTTGCCAAAATGATTTCTTCTGAAATTGCAAAAGTGGAAAGAGAGCACGCAGAGAGAAATTGAGTTTGCTCCAAGGGGCTGTGAATGCACCATTAAGACGCCATAGAAAGAGATTAGCAATCCATCTGGTGGGTTCGCACATCATTTCGTGCCATTCGGAGGCATTTCTGAGGCAGTGACAGTCACGGTGGAGAGGAAGAAGAGGCGGTTCCAGTAGCTATTAAGACGATATACCAAAAGGCTGTGCTTATCAGGGCATGCGGCTGAGGGACACTTCACACGCACTGACCTCAGTTCAGTGAAAACTCCAAAAGCTCCAAAGCGTAATAAAAATCAGCTCTTGTATTTCAATGCCAGGGGATTGATTAAAGCATCAAGAGCTGCCAGCCAGAGTCTTATAACAAAACCACTTTCTCCCCAGATTAAAACCCCTCTCAGGGTGGAGAGATGGCTCAATGGTACATTCAAGAGAATGTGCTGCTGTTGCAGAGGACCCAAGTTCAATTCCCAGCACCCATGTCTGGCTGCTCATAACTACCTGTTAACTACAACTCCGGGGGATTTGCTGCCCTCTTCTGACCCCCACAGGCACTACACTTACATGTAGAAACCCATACTCAGACACATGCACATACATACACGCATAACTGAAAATAAAAGTATAAAAGTGTTTTACCCCTCCCCCTCGCACTCACAGCAAAGAAAACTGGCAAATGGTTCAGTTCAGTTTTACCTCTGATATTCATCATTTGTAAAGCCAATCCAGGGAAAATCTTCACTAAATATGGGACACACCTCAGTTAAGTTTGACTGGAAACTCATTCGTTAGCTATAAATATAACCAGAACTTTACATATGAATCAGACTATTAAAAGTTACATTTTATATAAAAGAATTCTTTCGTCAAGAGTGCCTCTTTTTCAATGATATTCAGCTTTACTGTTACTAGAAACTTGTTCTCCCTATGTGTGGTTAACAAGAACACACTCTCCTTCATCTCACCATGAAAGTTAGGGAATATGCAGTTCTCTCTCAGAAATCTGAGAGCTTGGCCTTTGGGAAGATTTCACAAAATGACAGGATGGTCATAAATGGTGCAGACCAAATATTTGTGATGAAAATACATCCTTCCTAGAAGCAGCAACACACTCAATGAGGCAGGGAACCGAGATTAAAGAGAAGGGTCATATTCTTGAGAAATGAGGAACATATTCAGCCAGCAATCTCTCCAGACTCGTGTGCCTAGTCTTGTTCTGAGTGCTCAGAACTGGGAAGTTATCACGAGGTTTTAGAGAGGCTTCACAACAGAATATGAAGTCTATGAACCCAATATCCATATTATTTACTACTATACCTCCAGCACACAAGTGTCTGCTACATAAGCGTTCAACAGTTCTGTTCTTGTTAACTGCAAGATAATCTAAATCTATGTCATTGCTGTAAGCATGCCTTCAGCTATCCCTCAGGACAACAGAGAAAATAGTAAGGAAGTTTCCATCCTACTCTGTCTTTTGACCTTAGCCCCACTTTTTGCTCTACAGTGTTAGAAAGTTAGAAGTTGAGAGGTCACATGGATTGTGAGTCAGAGTTCTACATTCCAGTCCTGAGCTGGCCACCAAGACAACGTATCACGGAGGAGGAGGAGGCAAGGTCTAGAAAGGATAGTTACTCAGAGAACAGATAGGGAGAAAGGATCTGCCTGCTGGAGTACCCACAACCCCGAAGACCCCTTGATTCTAGCCTGACATAGTGAAAACCCAAATGCAGCCATGCTGAAGAGCAGAGACTCTGGTTCTTTCTGGCTCCCACGGCAAGAGCTTCTCACTTTCCAAAGTGGTGGAATGATTCAGAAATGCTGTGGAGGATCTTCATGGCACTGAGGACCAGGATTAAAGGAACTAGTAGCTGCTAGAATGAAGCCCATCAACAGAATGGTCAACATATGGTTTACTTTGTATATTCCGACAGTTCTAGATGCTGGAGAATATTCCCTTCTCGGAATCCTGTCTCTCAAGAACACACTACTTAATTATTGACCACAAGTGAATTTAACCTGCTAAAAAGCATACGCATGATTTAAAATATAATTTCCATAAGCTGAAGCTTTTGTTTTTAAAGATAGTAAAGCAATAACCACATAGTAAATTCAAGGGCTAAAGAAACCACTCATAATTCCATGGCCCTAAAATCATTTTCCCTCTACCTCCCAACTTCTATCTTTACCCAAATATCCTAGTTAGGGTTCCTATTGCTGTGACCAATAGCAACTTGGGGAGGAAAAAGTTTATTTCGTCTTACAACTTACAACAATGATGGTCATACTCCATCATTGAGGAAAGTCAGAGCAGGAACTCAAGGCAAGACCTGATGTAGAAGGGGGGCTGGAGAGATGGTTCAGTAGTTAAGAGCACTGCCTGCTCTTCCAAAGGTCCTGAGTTCAATTCCCAGCAACAACATGGTGGCTCACAACCATCTGTAATGAGGTCTGGTGACCTCTTCTGGCCTGCAGACATACACACAGACAGAAAACTATATAAGGAAGAAAGAAAGAAAGAAAGAGAGAAGAGGAAAGAAAGAAAGAGAAAGAAAGAAAGAAAGAAAGAAAGAAAGAAAGAAAGAAAGAAAGAAAGAAAGAAAGAACTGATGGAGAAGCCATGAAAGAGTAGTCCTTACTTGCTTGCTCTTCGTGTCTTACCTAGTCTGCTTTCTCATATTATCTAGGACCACCTGTCCAGAGATGGTACCACCCACAGTGAGCTTGCTCCTCAAACATCAATCAAGACTGTACCCCACAGACTTACCTACAGGCCAATCTTATGGAAGTGTTTTCTCAAGACACCTTCTCCCAAATATGTTCAGGTTTTTGACAAGTTCACAGAAACCAACCAGCATACCATAATTTCATTATATATTTCATCTTATTTTTATCACTAGAACTGGAAAAACAATACAGATAAGCAAGAAGAAAACAGAGATACCCTGTAATCTAAGCTGAGGAGATGATTCAGTGGCAGCATCATTTTGTGTGCAAGCATTAAAAGTTGAGTTCGGATTCTAGGACCACACATTAAAAAAGTGCCAGACTTGATCATGTGCACCTGTAACCCCAGCACTGGAGAAGGAACAACGGGGAGCAGAGTAATGAAGATCACTGGGGCTTCCTGGCTGCCAGCCTAGCCAAAAGACATTGATTGATAGGTTCAGTATGAGACTTGTCTCAAGGGGATAAGGCAGAGAGTGACAATGGAAGACACCCAATGTCCTTTGGTCTTTATATATGTGTATGGGCACATATACATCTGTATACACACATACACACACATATGTAGATGCATGCACCTGTCTGCAAACCTCTTTATCGGAGATAATCACTGTTAGATTTTGATGCATACTACCCAATTAATATCCCATGTATACACATATACATATACAAATGCATTCAAACTCTAACATTTTGTTTAAAAAAGTGCTTTGGGGGGATGGTTTCTTAAATACGATTGTGAACATAATTCACACACCAGTAAATACACCATAATAACATGGCTTCTTAAGTCCTCGTGCAGTCTAACTCCAGAATTAATATTTTCAACATGAAAACTTAAGTTCAACCACTCAGAACCCATGTTTTTTTTTTTAAAAAAAAAATAAAGCAGGAAGAAAACTGAGTGTGTGCTTAGAATCCCAGAGCTGGTGAAGCAGAGACAAGTGAATTTGGGGAGCTCACTGTCCAGCTAGCTTAGCCTACTCACAAACCTCCAGGCCAAGTGAGAGATCCTTTCTGAAAACGCAAGATTGGCGACACTGAAGGTAGATTACATGTGTGCACGTAGAACTCCCCTCTGTATGCTGTGAATATGTTTTATTACCATTGGTTAATAAAGAAGCTGCTTTGGCCTTTGGCAGGACAGAATATAGCCAGGCTGGAAGAGATATATAGAGAGTAGGTAGAGTCAAGGAAATGCCATGTAACTGCCAAAGGAGCAAGATGCCAGAACCTCACCAGTAAGCTACCACACACATACACACACACACACACACACACACAGAGAGAGAGAGAGAGAGAGAGAGAGAGAGAGAAAGGTGAGTGAGTGTAAATATTTTGTACTAGACTTTTTCTTTTTGGGTGCCACCCAGCTCCCAAATCAAGACACAGAAACTTATTCTTAGTTATAAATGCTCAGTCTTAATTTAGGCTCATTTCTTGCTAGCTCTTAGAATTTAACCTGTTTTTCTTTGTCTACATTTTGCCTCTGGGTTTTTACCTTTCTTTTCTTCTGTATGTCCTACTTTCCTGCTGTCTCCATATCTGACTGGGTGGTTGCCTTGCTTTTGGCCCCAGGTGTATCCCTCTCTTTCTCCCTCAATCTCTCCTCCTCCTCTTTTCTTTCTCCCTCTTCTTTGTCTAGATTTCTCCTGCTGCTTATTCTCTCTGCCCACCAGCCCTGCCTATCCCTCTCTTTCCTAGCTATTGGCTGTTCAACTTATTAGACCAATCAGGTGCCTTAGGCAGGCAAGATGAAACAGCAACACATCTTTTCATAATTAAACAAATATAACACATCCTTACATCATTAAACAAACACAGCAGAAACAAATGTAACATATCTTTGCACAGTTAAAGTAATATTTGTGGCATAAAAATATAACAACTCTTAACATAATTAAAATAGTATTCCACAACATATACCCATTAATCCATCCAGGATTTATTTTCCCACTATGTATCCTGAACTGTGCTATATTTTATAGAAAAGTACAAACATCTACCACTTACTACACCTGCCAGGCATTATATCATTGACATGTCATGGATGTTCTCTTGTGACAACCCAGTAAAACAGGCACCATTATTTTTATTAGATGAAAGAACTGAGGGAGACTTTAGAGGGATTTAAACCATCCCCATAAGGGGAAAATGAAGGCCTCCAAGTTGCTGCTACATCTGCCTTTCAAGCCCACTCTTGTCTCTGAGGGATCCGTGAAGAGGTTGAGCTGTTGCAACTCAACTGATTTCATGATTAGAGAATTGGCTGGAACATAGTGTATGGGGGACTGTGACACTAGCAGACTTTCAACTTGTGTGATGTAACTAAGTCCCATACGTTATGAGACATTGGAGGGATTCCTACGGCCTGGAGTAATCACAGAAAGCTTCATGGCATGGTAGAATCTGAGATGGGTCTTGAAGGAAAATGAAGGAGGAGACTATATGGGGAGGGGAGGTAACAAGGTCAAAGCCTTGGAGGGGGCAATCTTACCACTGGATGGGCTGGGCCTAGTATGGAGATGCAGTTTAGGAGAGGAAAGAGTTTGTCTTGGCCAAGAATGTGGCACATGAGGGTGACTGCCTGCACAGTGTCAGTGGGAGACAATCCACCCTGACGATACTCGAGAAGCCAAGATATGGAGAACATTCTGTTTCCATATGCTTACTCAGTTATGAGTTCCAGAACTTGGAAGCATTGCAAACTTTGGAAAGAACCAGACTACATATTAAAGGATTAAAGTTTCAAATGTCATTTTCCATTTCTGTCCAAATGAGATTGAGACATTTTTCAAGAGAAAAACAAATGAAGCTTCCCGTGAGTAGTTGTTTGCAAGATATCGGGATGATTTGGGTCACCCGTCTACTTCATGGTACTCATGAGGCACCAAGACTGAAATTATCTTCAATTGGAAGCATTTGGGCACCAAAGATAGAAATTGTGTTTTAAGGTTGAGCACTATATGTTAATCAAACTTTCTAACTCCATCCTCTTAAAAAGCAGTCTTTGTCTCTGGTTCCATCTATCATTTGTGTCTGACCCACCCCAAAGAAGAAATCTGATGAACCCTGTACATTCTCAAGTGAGCTTGCATCTTTCCATACAACCTGGTTTCCTGATTTCTGTGTGTATGTTCAGACTGCTTCATTATGGTTTTGTCTACATGACACCATATACATACTTTGGCTACATGCATACATATGTATATACAGATGGCATATATACAAAAAGAAACACGGGTATGCATTTAAGATATAGATGAAATAGAGATATACAGACTTAAGAAAAATTGACAAGTCATCCAAGTGTGATGAGACAGGGTCTCTGAAGGAACCTGGAGCTCGTTAATTGGCTAGACTGTTTGGCCTCTAAAACCTAGGGATGTTATTTCCCTCCCCAATATGGGATTACAGCGGGGAACCGCTTTATATGTGGGTGCTGGGGATTTGAACTTAAATTCTCATACTTTTACAACCAACAAGCACTTTACTGACTCAGCCAGCTCTTCATTGCCCAAAGTCCACATTTGAAATGTCAGTAAACACTAGGCCCTGTCTATACTGTTTGGCTTGAATGTAGGTGAAAGGGTTTTGGGAAACCAGTGTGCACTAACATCTTAAAAACAAACAAACAAACAAAACCTAGATTTGGGCACTTTCCCAGTTGGCTTTTAGCATTCAAATTCTGTTGCTGATCAGAGCTGGCACTCAGTAAAAAGGGGGAAAGATAGAATTTGAGCCCTTGGACTTGGTAAGAAGGATGGGGTATTGTTTTGAAATTTACAAGGTGACCCACATTGAGTGTTACTTTGGCCAAATGGCTTGGACTGCTATTAATCCTTGTTGTCTTCAGATGTGCAGTGGTGAGTCATCTGCTGGAATAGGATTAGTTCTATTTTGTAGGAGTGGACAGCCTGAAAGCTCCACCCAGATCTCATATAACTCTGTCCTTGGAGCTCAGCAAACTCTCTCTTCCTGTAATAATCCAGAGCTACAGAACATTCTGCCAAGTTGCAGTAATTATTTAAGTCTTCTGGAAGAAGATTGAAAGTGTCACCATCCAAAACCCAGTCTTGGGGACTGTATGCTAACTGATAACCCAAATCTGCCACCTCTTCCTATGGGCACCACACTAACTCAGAAACTAGTCCCTCTAACCAGATCAGTTAATGTGGTTCTGTAGCATTGGGGTAGAGGATCCAAACTGAACTTCTGATCTTCGTTGGCTGTTTGGAACGAACTGGGACAAGTCAGTTCAATCCTCTAGACATGCATTTCTTAATTTGCAGAATGGGGATTTACATACCTACCCCACCTATCTGCCTTCACTACTGTAAAATTCAATAAAACAATGCTCATAAGTAGCCTATGAAAAATATATTTTATAATGAGAGATTATCAGGATGATTTTGGTTTTGAAGGTCTATGTTATGGGTTTGTCAATGCATCCTAAGTCAAAATGTCTAATACAAACATTATGCTTTTTAAAAACTCAAACATTTGGTTTAGTGTGAAAATTCATTGATTTGCTTATTACCTTTGGATATAAGGTAATCTGTGTTCCCAATAACTCATTTGAGACCAATCATTTTTTAAAAAGAGGGATTATTTTTGGTTTGGGGTGGGGTTTTGTTGTTGTTGTTTTTGTTTGTATGTTTTTACTTTAGGAGATTCCAAATGCCCACCCCAACCAATGGGTCCCAGCTGTGACAATGGGACCCTTGAAGCATTGCCAAAAGCTTGCCACCCACATATTCTGTACATCTGTGCCACGTTTAGGAAACCTTTCAACTTTCAGAAACTACCTAAGACATTTAAAGACAGCGTTTTCTCCTGGTAAGGGCACAGAAAACAACCTCAAGTCAAAAGGAGAACTCTGCCTTCTGTGCGGGATGAAGGTCTGGAGGGAGGGCTGACAACTTCTCCAAAGAAAGACTACTAACTATATAACTAGTTAACATATAGCTAGTAATAATATCTAATAATAACTAGTATAATAATAATAATAATAATAACATGTAGCTAGTTCCTATTATAAACACATACCAGTGAATGGACTGGGGAGAGCGCAGGTCTGGAAGAAGCCTAGGTACACTGGAATAGACTCTAGGGTAATATGCTACTGTAAAGCAAGCTCGCTGGGGGCCTCCACTTGTAAAGCACAGCATCACATCTACTCAGCGCTCTACAATACGGTTCATGAGCTAGGAATTAGGATGGAGACTTAAAAACACAAACACACGGAGACAGATACATGGGGTTACAGGGCATCCTTGAAAGAAGAATGCCAAGAATACCAACTTTATTGTGCTCCAGGGAAGCTTATATAAGGATCCTTAACTGATAACCACACCCCAACTCTTGGAATTTCCAGCTGTAAAACCCACCAGAATTCATTCCCCTGCCATCAGGAACTCATGAGGGTCTCGTGCTCAGAGCACCTACAAACACAGGAATACAAGTTGTTTTGTTCAGTTCAGTCCAGTAGGCAAAGGATCTGAGGCAGGCAAAGAAAGTCAAGGGGCCAGGGGTCTGCAGCCCCCAACATCCTATATCTACTACCATTTCATTACTTGTGAACTAATACATTTTTCTTTTGGAAGGTATTCAATCTTTGTGAATATAATGGTCTATCAGCTACTCATATCTAACTGTGAATGTCTTCAGATAATCTTCACCAAAGTTCTATTTGAGATCTATTACACTAGGAGTTTTTTGAGACAGGGGTCTCGTGTATTCCACACTGGCCTCAAACTCACTGTATAGCTAAAGATGAGTTTAGACTGCTGATCCTCCTGCTTCTCTACCTTCAAGTACTGGGATTACTGGTGTGCACTAACACACCAGGTTTATGCGGTACTAAGGATCAAAGGCTAGGCCTTATGCGTGATAGACAAGCAAAATACTTGATCCTTTCACAGACAGCACAAACTTACCAGGGAAAATTAAGAGTTTCAGCCAATAAACATAAATTGTATTTTAATCAAATAGCAAATCAAGTAATGTCTTGCAGGAGTTTCTTTTCTTTTTATATATTTATTTTTTTTGGATTTTTCAGGACAAGGTTTCTCTGTATAGCCCTGGCTGTCCTGGAACCGGCTCTATAGACCAAACTGGCCTCAAATTTAGAGACTTGCCTGCCTCTGCCTCTCAAGTGCTTGAATTAAAAGTATGCATCACCACTGCCTGTCATTCTTGCAGGAGTTTCAGTGGATAGATATTATTAGGAACAATAATGCAACATCTTCATCTGTGTATTAAAGAATCTGATAGGGTTGTAGATGGTAATCATGAATGTCCCCATAAATAGACAATAAAACAAGTATAATCAAATATTTGTGATAAAATCTAGGGGATAATTAAACAATATTAGTAGCAAAATATTTCAAGATTGTTGTTCATAGCTTTTAATAGAATATTGGGGAGATGGAGATTTTGCTTAATAAAAATTCTCCATATTTGCAAAATTGATCATTTGGATTATGGCACTCTTATAAAAGGTGATTTTGTTTATTAATTTTTAAACAAGCTCATTGATTTTGAGGAACACAATACATTAATGAAGTGGATCACTGTGGCATTGTATTAGTAAACTTTTCTTATCCAGGGATCGAAGGAACATGAAAGCATAGAGATGTCCAAAATTTCCATGACAATGCAACCAGCTTATAGTGGTTTTTAATGCAGTGTTTCCCAAAACTCCAGGAAAGAAAATATTCTCTCAGCTTCAAATGTCATTAAATCCTGCTTCTGTGTGTGTGCATATCTGAAGTCCTGTTCCGGCAGACAGAGTTCTTTATCAAATATATACAGTTCCAAGTTGTTGTGAAAATGGGTTAAAATCATGTGTGCAGAATTTCCTGGAGGAAGAAACAAGAGCAAGGGATCAAAACCCATGCACAAGGGGGTAGAGGTGGCTTAATTAGTGTTTGCCTTGCAAGCATGAGGACCTGAGTGTGGATCTCCAAAACCACTAAAAAATAAATGAAATAAGAAACCTGTCGCTGTGGTCCACAGAAACATCCATTCCTGTGCACACAAATATGGACACCACCCCCAAAATACCAAAATGTACAAAATATTAAATGGGGAAACTTTTTCTCCCTATTGGGTGATTGGGGTGAGTAGGGGGCAATTTAGGTTAATAACTCTGAGCGGTAGGATAGCTTTCATCCCCACTTTGCAGATGCAAACATACAGACATGGGGAAGCATAAAGGGCAGGTGAAGTGATATTTCATTTGCATTTTAATAAACAAAACTTGCCTGAAGATCAGAAAGTAAAACTGCCCCACTGGTCAGTCTTACAGACCAGGCAGTGGCAACACTAGTTGCCATAGAAACCGGGTGGTAGTGGTGCACCCTTTAATCCCAGAACTAGAGAGGATTATAAAACGGGAGGAGACAGCTCTCAAACACAATCTCATTCTGAGATTCCTGGAGGCAGGATCGCCATTTTGGACTGAGATAGAGGTAAGAGCCAGTAGCTGGCTGTTTAGATTTTCTGACCTTCAGGTAGAACCCCAATATCTGTCTCTGGGCTTTTATTAATCGTGCTATGCAACACATCTGCAATGTCTGCCGACCCGACCTCTGTCTATATGGAGACTGGATCTGTATGTGTGACCCGTTTTTGATCATCTTGACTGGACAGGAGATGAAGAGATATTCCAGCATCAATTTCAGCTCCGTGAAGGTAGACTTCCTTAATGACAATGAGACCTTCCAGGGTAGAGTTTCCGTCTTGGCTCTTTCCACTATCGGAAGAGGGGGCATTCATATATTGTTTGTTGAGCATATGTCCCATCTCCCCTCCATTTCCTCACCCCATCCCCCTCATAGTCCCTTTGCCCCTCCAAACAATTTCACTTTTACTTTTATGGCATAGGTACATACATAATTTTCTATCTCTCCATAAAATCTAGAAATCAGGGGCTGGATAGATGACTCAGTGGTTCAGCACTGACTGCTTTTCCAGAGGACCCAGGGTTCAATTCCCGATACCCACATGGCAGCTCACAACTGTCTGTAACTCCAGTTCCAGGGGATCTGACACTCGTCACATAGACATGCAGGTAGGCAAAACACCAATGCATATAAATAAAAATAAATCGTTAAAAAATCTAGGACCCACAAATGAAAGAAAACATGACCGTTGTCTATTTATTTATTTATTTTTAGTTTCTTGAGACAGGGTTTCTCTGTGTAACTGCCATGCCTGTCCTGGAACCCACTCTGTAGACCAGGCTGTCCTCGAACTCACAGAGCTCTGCCTGCCTCTGCCTCCCAAGAGTGAGATTAAAGGTGTGCGCCACCACCGCCTGGTAGTCTGTCTGACTCTTATTTGAACCTCCATTTGGGCTGGACTCGGTAGTATATATTAGCAACCCCAGTACTTGCAAGGCTGTGAAAAGGAGACAGCCTCAGGTTGGAGGAGACTAGCCTGGGCTACAGCCTGAATTCCAAGCTATAGAGTGGGACCTTGTCCTCCCCACCAACACATAAGAAAAAAACTTAGAAAACTAGAAGATACAGTCTTGCCCTAGGTAACAGGTCCCTTGTCTCTGCTTTTCTAGCCTGTGACCAGTCTGGTATAGGCAGAGAAGGCCATGGCACTGCTATAGGGCTGGAGACTGTGTACTTATTGGGACTCTTCTCTGGGAGAAGGCGTGACGGCCCTTAAACATGCCTGGCTCTAATTATGAGCAAAGATGAAAGTGTCTTAGCAGCAGAGATTTGCTTGTCCTTCCAGGCTCGCTAAGCAAAGGAGAGGCTGCGGTATTGTCAGAAGGGATCTAAGCGTCCAGCTGGAGCAAGGACACCTGCGCACTTGCAGCACACACTCCTCTCCCCAGCACTAACCACTGAGAAGGGAACAGGTTGGGAATGTCAAAAGGCAGGAGGAAGCCTGCCTTTTAATCCAAAGGGATGCTTGCAGAGGAGTGATCTGAGTGTGCTGTGCCCTCCCCTCCCCCTCCCTGTTGGCTGATTTCATAAAGCCTGCCAGGACTGCTCAAATGAAAACCACGTCCACACTGACAGAAATAGGCTGTTTTCTATTAAGGAATCTAGTCATGGTAACAATTATATTTTGAATTTATCATCATGTTTATAAAATGATACTTCAGAAACGATTGTAAGGAGAGATGGGGCGGGGAGGGGGGCAGGGACTAAATTCTCTAGCTGGGTTTTCTTTGGAATGCTTCAGTGACTAACATTAGTTATGTTGTTGAAGTTTTCCATCGAACTTTGGCAGGGAGGTTTTACACAATTGCTTCAAATAGGACCAGAGGGTCATTCTCTATATTTCAATTTATGATAGTTAGCGTTTTCTATTTGTTAAGTTCTCCATGCCACCTAGTGTTTATCTGAAGAAATGCCAGATTCCGAGGACGTCCCCCCCCCCCCCAGTGCTGTGCCGTACCTCATCTTCCAGTAGTAACATACACAGGCTTTGTCTGACATCCCGCTGAAGTGAGAAGTTTCCAGTAATCTTCACAACTTCACGAGTGAACACTAACATTTATGACTAATTTCCTCTCCTTGAAGAAATCCTTGGCTTTTATCTTTTCTGGGATCCACTGGCATCAAAGGATTCGGGCCTGATTATGGGCAAAGGGACATTACAGGTCATTAGTACATACCCTAGCCCCCTGCTGGTCAGGAAATGCTCCTAGGAGCCTCCCTGGAACTTTGCTTTGTTTTACTTTTAATTTTTCTTTTGAAGTGTCCAAATGCATGGTAAGGAAGCCAAGAGGGGCTTTCAAGCGGTTCAGAACCTGTTTACCTCTGGGTGGCTGCAGTGTATACCAAGAAGCAGGCGGCAGAGAAAGAGCAAAACAGAATGGATCTCTTTGGCTGGGGCAGGTGTTGGCCCGGCAACAGAACCCAGGTCTTAAAGCTCCCAGAGAGCTAACTGGAAGGACTTCATTGCGTTCCTCCTCCTTCTTAGCCGCCTCCAAAAACAACAAACCCTCAGAAACAATGCCCACAATGTTAGCAACAACAAACCCTTCCATTGCAAAATCTGTCTTCTATCATTTGCCTTGGGCAATTAGCAAGGTCTTCGAACTGCTACCAAACGAGGGAGGACTGGAGAGCGCGTGTGGGGGCCAGGGACGGAGCTGGAGGGACTACATGCAGGTCACCAAAGGGATGCTGGCAGAAACTGCGCTCACCTGCTCAGAGCCAAAGTCTCGGAAAGTACACTACTGTTTCTGCCACCCTTTGACAAACATTGCCACTTGCTATTATAACTTGTCACGGGGCCTGAAGGGCCACATGTTGCTGAAAAGAGCAGTGTTTAGGAAGTTAACTGGAGCCGTGAAGAGCTGGCAGGGCAGAACTACATTTGGGATCTATAAAGCACATTTCACTTCGGACTAGTAAACAGAAAGTACATCTCCCCCCCTTCCCCCGTTCCCCGCCCCCTCCCCCCGCCCTGCCGCCTTGTGTCTGACAATCTGGGCAATCCACAAATCTTACTCAACGGACAAAATACCATTAGCATGACCTTAGTGAAACCCATGTGTGAAACAGGGGACCTACCATCGAAAGCATCTCCATGCAAGGCCCAAGAGGACAACACCAGGCGGGTGGGTGCATTTGAAAAACTACGAAAAGTTCTGGGTCCCTTGCCAGCTTTGCTGAGAAAGGCTTCCCATTCGTGCCCTGTCTTTATAACTGCAACTCTGCTTCCGGAACAGAGAGCGCCACCTCCCACCCACCACAAAAGAGGGGCCTCAGGACACTTAAAGGGGAGAAACCACTAGGAAAACGAGGAGGGGATGCAGAAGGAAGAGAACTAGGACTAGGAGGACTAGCGCAGAATCAGAGCCAAAGGAGGCAAAGGAGAGGGTACCTGTGCCAGAGCGCCGGGAGTGTGGAGTCTAAATCCCAATGGCAATGTCAGGGCCAGAGCTGACCAAAACAAGACAGGGCAAGATGCAAGTATGTGCTAGGCCTTCTGGACCATCAAAGTCCTCCCATCAACTACGCCGGGAACAACCTAAGGAGGAAATACAAACAGGTGTGCTCTAATGGGAACACTCCAACGCCCCTAAGCTGTGTTGCTGCCCTTTTCTGCCTCTCTCTCTTCCTTTGGCCCTGTGTGCATGCATTCCTTGCCCTCTGACACCCCCACGCATCAGAGGCATCTGTCCATCTCCTTGTCTGTCTAGCAGCTCCAGAGCATATTTTTAGGGTGAAGTTCTAAAGAGTCACTGCATGATGCCGGGGGTTAATTTCTCAGCTGAGTCTGCTTGGCATTACCTTACCCGTGACAACTAGGCCCCAGACAGCAGGGCCTTCCCCTCACAACAGATTCCTATCACAAGCACAGGCAGCTTCATCAGAACCCAACCTTTTGACTACTGGTGGTATCTGGAGGGGTAGGGAAAAGGGCCCAGGTCTCCCACTTTGGCAGGGGCAACTCATGCAATTGAGCCCAGGGCTTTTGGCACCATTTCGTGACCTATGGGAAATGGGAAACCTGAGGACACCTGCCATTAGCTGCCAGCTCTGGACATAATGCTATCAAAATTAAAAGCAGAACATTCTAAACTGCCATTCATTTTTAAATAGACGATAACAACAACAAAAAACTCACAGAATTCCCCATCCCCAACACACACACACACACACACACACACACACACACACACACACATTTTCAGTGACAAGGCAGGTTATAAATCCCTTTAGTTTCTCTGATTCATGACACTGAAAACATGCCTTTAACTAACAGTACCTTGGATGTGGGAAGGATACAACCATCTCTCGGTTTTCACAACAACACTGAGAGCAAGTAAGTCCAAAGTGGAAAATTTTGAAATATTCCAAATACTGACGACTAGAGCCACCGTCCCATTCTGTGGCAATCCGGCCTGAATGAACAAAGAAGCATTTAGATGAGAGGGTGGCCTGGGTGTGAGGATTCAGCTGGCTGTGCTCACAAAACGAAAATGGAGGGAAGAGCCATTAACCAGGGCCCGGCTCCCTGGCTTGCAGTCAGCCATCCCCACTCAGCTCCTGTCCCTAGCTCACAGGAGTGGCGGGAATCTTGACAGCTGCACGTTGGAACTAGGAATCAGAATCTAAGGCTTTGATCTTTTCTTCTTACCACTTCATATTTAATTGTGTTTGCCGAGTTTCCTACTTTGTTGCATACTTGACAAACTCAACTGCTTCTCAGTCTAGGCAGTCTTGTAAATAATATACTGTGTTTACTCCTCCCAGCTCAAGAGGACTGAGCCCATTTGACCTCTGTGGTTTGTATAAACAGGTCCCAGAGGACTCTCTATGTGTGTTAAAAGGGCCTGTAATCATTGACCCACAGTGAAGGAAGCCATTGAGATAACTTAATTTAGTGTCATCATTTTGCACATGAGGTAACTACCACTCAGAGAAGTTGGGAGGCACGCAAAATGTCACAATCTGCAACCCAAGATGCTCAAATCCCAATCCTGGTCATTTAAAGACGCTATAATTCAGACTCAAGTGGGTGAAAACCATGATTGATTATAAGCAAGTGTTTAAAGGGCTACCATTGTGAAATGGGCTTCAGCGGGGGCTGGGGCATTTAGACACCTACACACAGAGATCTATGTATGTGTAGCCTCTACTTAGGATCCAAAGAGAAAACCCCTGTGGGTTAGTGAGTCATTATACGTCAACCAGATCCCCCATGGGCACTGAGAGTTGTTCACAAAGACCTGGGAAAGAAGCTGTCAACCTTTGGACGACAGAGCCACAATATATTCTGGCCATTTATTCCTGGCAGCTATAGCTTCCTATGCTGCCAACCAAAAAAGGTCAAAGAGGAAGGGGCATGTCCAATCTTTGTCAGCCTCAGACATGCAGAGGGAGCCTGTAGACTCCAGCCGCAGCCTGTTCCGCGCAAGTCTGAGGCCTTTCCTGCTGTTCTTACTTTCTTTATGCCCTTCATCTCATCCCTCCTTCTCTGCTCAACCTTCCGTGCAGGGACACTTCCGTGACTCCCTATGCCAGGTAGCAGAGAGAGTGCAGATGAGTTTAGCCATAGTCAGCTCATGACACCTAATTCTCAAATTCTCCCCTTAGCACGGAGTATTCAAACCCTTAAGTTATTCAATACTATATAACTCCTGGCCTTCAATGTTGACTCACATATAAACCACTTCTTCTATTGCAGCACCATCTTCTCTTGAGATATCAGAGCTTATCCGTTCAGTGACCTATCATTGGTGGGCAGTTAGCCTTCTATAGAGAACTCTGGTCATGTAAAGTTATTGGTGTACAACATAGAGCCATAAACATGTGCTTAGGTGGGTACAGTGGTATATGCCTATACTCCTGGAACTTGGGAGATGGAGGTAAGATGATCCCCTCAGCTCCATGGGGAATTTGAGTCTACCCTGAGATTTATAAGACCCTGACTCAAGAAAAGGAGGGCTATTGAAGAGATGGCTCAAGGTTAAGAATCATCTTTTTCAGTTCCCAGACATCTGTATCTGTAACCCCAATTCCAAGGGATTCAATGCAGTCTTCTGACCTTCACAGGTACAGTGATTTGAAAGAAAATCACCCCCAAGGGGAGTGACACTATTAGGAGGTGTGGCTTTGTTGGAGTAGGTATGACCTTGTTGGAGAAAGTGTGTCACTGTGGAGGCAGGCTTTGAGGTCTCATATATGCTCAAGCCACACCCAGTGTCTCAGCCCACTTCCTGTTTCCTGCAAGTGCAAGTCAAGATGTTGGACTCTCAGTTCCATCTCCAGTACCATGTCTGCCTACATAACACCATGTTTTCTACCATAATGATAATGGGCTAAACCTCTGAAACTGTAAGCCACCCAATTAAATGTTTTCCTTTATAAGATTTTCTGTGGTCATAGTATCTCATCACAGCAATAAAAGTCCTTGCCAAGACAACAGATAACCAGGTACACATGTGGTACACATACACAGACAAGCAAAGCACTCATACACATAACATAAAAAATAAAACTTTTAAAATAGAAAAGAGGAAGGAGATGTTTATAACTAAGATCAATTTATTTTTGCAGATGAGTTCTGTTAATATTTATTAGTATATACATTAATTCATTGAACATTTACAAGCCCTATGGAGCTCTCCTTGAATATTCAACTTTAACCTGGCATGCTGTAGCATGCCTGTAGCCTCAAGACTTGAAAAGCAGGGGCAGGAGGATCAAGAGTTCAAAGTCATAGTTAGTTTGAGGCCTGCCTGAACTATATTACATCACCTCTCAGATAAACAAAACTCAGAAAACTGTCTCTTTAGAAGAACCTTCTCAGAATCCTCTACATAACTTGTCTGTCTTCATAGCTTATTATCACAAAACCCTTTAATATTCTTCAAACCATTTATTATGGTCAGAACCAAATTACCATCTTTCATATCCAGCTAGCATATAAGATCCCTGAGGTAGAAGCCTGGCCAGATTTGTAACATCTGTGTCCAGAGTCTGTATTTCCCATTCTGACACCTAGAGGCTAGATACACAGGACAAATAAAACTAAAGACTGTGTACCAGTTTAAAGACCGAGGGAAGGTTCAATATGTATGATTCTCCAAGCTATTCGATCACATGACTAAAAAAACCCCAGAAAACATTTGCATAATATGTTATCACTTAGGCTTTGAGAAAAGCCTCTAATCAAAACTCTATATTTCTGTAGATGTCTAAGCCAACATAAATGCATCAAAAGCCTATGAGTGAAAGGAGGGAAAACTTCCAAACTCATTCAATAAAGCCAACACTACTTACTCTGATATCAAAGCCAGACAGGAGGTAATAAAAAAAAGAAAACAACAAACCAATATCTTTTATAAAAAATGATGACAATCTTAATAAAATCCTAGGGAATGGAATTCACCAGCACATTAAAATCACATATGCAGTTTTGATTTTCATGGTTTCAGTCACCTATGGTCAAAGAGGATCTGATAATATTAAACAGAAAATTCCAGAAATAAACAGCTCATAAGTTTTAAATTGTGTATTGTTCTGAATTGTATGAGAAAGTTTTGTTCCACCCTGCTCTGTCCCACCCCTGGCATGAATCCTCTCTTGGTCCAATTGTGGTGGTTTGAAAGAAAATGGCCCCCAAAAGGAGTGGCACTATTAAGAAGTGTGGCCTTATTGGAGGAAGTGTGTCACCATTGGGGAGGGCTTTGAGGTCTCTTTTTTCAAGCTTCTCTCAGTGGGACAGTCAGTTGACTTCCTGTAGTCTCTGAGTCAAGATGTAAGACTCTCAGCACCAGCACCACATCTGCCTACATGCTGCTACACTCCCCCTTCATGATCAGAATTGACTGAACCTCTGAAACTGTGAGCCATTTCAATTAAATGTTTTTCTTTCTAAGAATTGCAGTGGCCATGGTGTCTCTTGACAGGAATAAAAAACCCTAACGACGATGCCAATGTATCCACACTGTATAGACAGCTAGCCTATAGTTATTTAATACCTATCTTAGCTGTGAGGTCAACTGTTTTGCTTCTACACAAGTAACTCTTTTTATTTTTATTTTCTCTTGATACAGGACCTCTCTACGAATTCTTGGCTGACCTCAAATTTGCTATGGAGGCCTTAAACTTATGACACTCATCCCATCTCTGTCTTGCGACTGCTAAGATTACAGGTGTGCACCCAGATCGTATACAAGTAACTCTGATTTTAATTGATAATAACCATCAAACAAAAAAGCACTGATCCTAGCAATTTTAATATGCCAAAGAGAAGCTAGAAAGTGTTCCCTTGAATGGAAGGGAAGTGAAGAAAAAAATTCTCAGGTTGCTAAGAGATACAGCAAGGATGAATCTTATAGCTATGCAATTATGAGAAAGGAAAAAGTTTGTGATCATTTTGACATTATACTTCCAAATGCAAAAGTTCCAGCTGCAGTGCAAGATAAGTGCTTAAAGCGGGAAACAGGCTGAATTATAGGGTTCAGGCACTGAGCTCAGTGAGTTCAGGCATTGCAGGGGAGCTTGAAATATACCCAGTGTCGATAAGGAGAGACTACTGAATATGCCATAATCGAGTTGGAATTATAACTTGTGTGGAAAGGTGGCTCAATAGACACAAGTTAACATAATGCACTATATAAATATAACAAAGAAAAATAACATGATTACTTCAATTGGTATAAAAGAAACATTTGGCAAAATTCAACTCTTTCATACTAAAAAACAACCAACTAGGAATAGAAAGGAACTACCTCAAAATAATAAACGCCAGAAAGAAAAGGCTCACAACTCATAATACACTCAATAGTGAAAGCTTTGGGGGGTTTTTTCCCCTTAAGATCAAGAAGAAAGATGATCATTCTTATCTCCACTGTTTATCTTATTCCTGGAAGTCCAAGCCAGATTAATTAGGCAAGAAAAAAGGAGTAAAATGTATCTTTATTTGTGAATGACATGTAGAAATAGCCCTAAAGATCCATACAAAAATCTGTTAAATTACTTCAGCAAGTTCTATCTTAAAAGTTAACATTATAAAACTAGTTGGTTTTATTTTGATAACCCCAGCCACAAAAGAAAAAATAGGCAAGTGGGACTATTTTTCCAAATAAAGAGCTCTTACACAGAAAAAAAACACAAAATAAAAAAGGCAATGTACAGAATGGGGCAAAGTATTTTTAAAATATGTATCTGACAAAGTGTTAATCTATTATATATGTATGTATATATATGTATTGCATATGGAATTTCTACAACTCTTAGGAGAGAAAATAATATTTAAATGCAAAAAGAACTTAGATACTCTACATACAAAGAGACAACAGAGATATGAAGAGCTGTTCATCATCTCTAATTATCAGGGAAATGTCAACTTCTACCATAGTAGGCTATTACTTCACATCTGTTATAACAGACACTATTTTTAAAAAGCAAAAGGTAACCTGTCAGCAAGAATATGGAGAAAATGGAAGTGCTGTGTATTATTGGTAGCAATGCAAAGTTGTACAGTTACTATGAAAAATAGTGTGAAAGTTGCTCCAAAAATTAAAAGTGTTACTAATATGTGAACTAATAATCTCTCTAATGGGTCCATAAATGAAAGGCAGACATAGATATAGGAAATATAATGAATCATTACTCAGGTTTTTAGAGAGAAGGGAATTCTGACATATTTAACAACATGAATGAACCTGGAGGACATTACACAAAAAAAATAAGCTGGTCACAAAAACACAAATAATATTTGGTTCCAATTATATGAGACACATGAAATAGTCAAATCCACAGAAACGGAAAGTACAATTGCTGTTGCCAAGGTTGGGAGTACTGATAGGGTGTGGTGTTTAATGGACATAAAGTTTCAGTTTTACAGGATGAAAAAAAACCCAGGGATTATAGGGCCAGCACGGTAATGCCTGCTGTCATGGTCACCCACATTCACATGCACATACCTACAAACAGACACGCATCACACTCATAAAAAGAACACAAATACTTGTCTTAAAAGTAAATCTAGGAATAGAGAGATGGTTCAGAGGTTAGGAGCACTTAGATTTTTACAGAAGATTCAGGTTCAATTCCCAGCACCCACATGGTGGCTCACAACCACCTGTACCTCCAGTTCCAAGGACTCTGACACTCTATTCTAGCCTCTCTGGGTACCAGGTGCCAGGCATACGCAGTGTGTACATACATACGTGCAGGCAAAACACACACATAAAATAAAAATAAACCACACATGGTGGTGTACGCCTTTAATTCCAGCACTTGGGAGACAGAGACCATCAGATCTCTGTGAGTTTGAGACCAACCTGGTCTCCATAGTGAGTTCTAGGCCAGTTAGGGCTACATAGGAAGACCTTGTTTCAAAACTAACAAACAGAAACAACTTCTTCAAATTATGAAATAAAAATAAACAGATCATTAAAAAGAAGATTATCAGGGAGGCAGAGGCAGGCAGATTTCTGAATCTGAGGCCAGCCTAGTCTACAGAGAAAATTCCAGGACAACTAGGACTGCAGAGAGAAACCCTGTCTCAAACAACAACAAAAAAAAAAAGAAAGAGGAGGAAGGAGGAGAAGAAAAGGAAGAGCAAGAGGACGAGGAAGAGGAAGAAGGAGGAGGAGGAGGAGGAAGAAGAGAAGCAGCAGTTACAGCATCAGGGTGGGTGCTGGAAATATGTCTGCCCCAGGTTCAGAAGGCTTACAGGACTAGGCTGCCTCATTCTTCAGGGCCACTAGAAAATGGCTCATGGAAGAAGTGGCACCTGAGTAGCAGACTGGAGAGCCCAGTAGGGGGACAGAGAAATGGCTCAGCAATTAAGAGCATTTGTTGCTCCTGCAGTGGATCTAGGTTCAGTTCCCAGGACCCAAATAGTGATTCACATCCATCTGTAACTCCAGTTCTAGGTGATCCAGTGTCCTCTTCCACTCTCTATGTGTACCAGACACATGCATAGCACACAGACATACATGCATGCAAAACACTCCTACACATAAAAAAAAATCAACCTAAGGGAAAAATATTGAAAGCAGATAGCTCATCATCAGAGGGAAGTTAGACTAGGCCCTGGAGACCACACCATTCAAAATCTACTTTCTTTCCAGAGATTCAGCTGCTCAGTATTCAAAACGCGTCTATCTCAAATAATAGCATGAAATATGAGGCGAGGAAGTCTTTGAAAGACTCCTTTGAAAAACAGTTGATAAAATAACTAAACTGAACGTCAACGAGCACTAACGCCCTAAAACTTATTATATGCATATACAAAGTGATCTAAGACAGAGGTGAGGTTCGGCCAGACCCCACAAGCTGGTGCCAAGGTTATTCCATACAGTTCTTAGATCCAACTGAACCAAATGACTGCGCAAAACTCTATGAGGCATTCGCAGGGGAAGTCAGAATGACCTTTAATCGGCCTGTTTTTTTATGTCAGCATCTACAATCTGAAGTGCTCGAGGGGGTGCTGAGACATTGGTTCTCTCTAATTCTCCCAGGCATTTGCGTTAACCCTATTAATTTGCTCCACAAACCACTCATTCTGAGCTAGAGCAGTAGCAGTTTTAGTCTGAGATTCAGATGGGTGGGGTTCAAATGAGCGAGTCCACTATGCAGGCAAGAGGTTTTCTCTAAATCAGCTCTTTGTTAACTCCCTGGATGGAGGCAGAGCATTCACAGTGCCCAGAGCAATGCACTTTGTTTCAGGGAAGCATCAATCAATTTTTACTTTCATCACCCTATTTGCTTTCATGCCCCCCCCAAACACACACACTTTCGATAAAATAAGAAAAGCAGTTTGTACATCAGAGAGCCTCCTGGGCTGTGATAAGAGATGAAAACAGCTGGGTTCTAAGCCCTGTCATTCCCAAGGGACTACTATGCAGCCAGCAACTGTTTACAGGAACCTTCTGAGCTCTTTGCTGCCCCCAAACCTTTCCAGTGCTGGCAAAAGAATGGCAAATCACAAGCTACAGCTCAAGGTCAATTTTAAGAACAAATCATTCAGAGTCTGAAGTCAGGACCAGCTAGGGAACCCACCAGCCCAGGCCCAGAATTTTCATTTAGGAAGTGTTTAACATCAGGTTGAAAAGCATGGACTTTCAAGTCCTTCAGCTAGGATTTGGATCCCAATTCTGCCACTTGCCAGTTGGATGGCTTTGGACAAGTCACTTAACTTCTCTGTGCCTGTTTTCTGTAACAAGGAGAAGTGGGCCCTTTGTTCCAGCCACCCTGCTAACTTACACCTGAAATAATCACACAGAAACTGTATTCATTTAAACACTGCCTGACCCATTATCTCTAGCCTCTTATTGGCTAACTCTCACATCTTGATTTAACCCATTTTTAATAATCTGTATGTCACCACAAGGTCGTGGCTTACCGGGAAAGATTCAGTATGTCTGATTCTGGCAGCTACATGGCAGTTCTTTCTCTGCCCTTTTTCCCAGCATTCAGTTCTGTCTTCTGGACTACCTAAATTCTGCCCTATCACTAGACCCAAAGCAGTTTCTTTATTGATTAACCAATGAAAGCAACACACAAACAGAAGGACCTCCTACAGTAGCTTTCTCGTCTATAAAATGGGTATAGTGATACTCATTGGGATGATTAAATGAGCTCATGAATGCAAAATGCTTATATTATGTACTGGTTTGAATAAGATGTTCCCCATAGCATTGGGAATTTGAATTCTTGGTCCCCAACTGGTAGTACTACTTGGGGATGCTTAGGATGTGTGGCCTTGTTGGAAAAGATATATTAATGGAGGTAAGATTTGAGAGATTAAAGACTCATGCCATTTACAGTTTGCTCTCTTTGCTTCCTGCCTACCACTGAAGATGTGAGTTCTTAGTTTGTTACTCTGGTTGCCATGCCTACCACTTTCCCTGCCATGATGGACTCTTATTCCTTTGGAACTGTAAGCCCCCTAAAAACCTCTTCCTTCTTTAAATGGCCTTGGTGATAGTGTTTTATCCCAGCAATATAGGAGAAGGGTAGTTTGTTGGTTCCGGTCACCTGGGTAGCTTAGACCCAAAATGACCACACAGAAACCATATTAATTAAATCACTGCTTGGCCTATTGGCTCTAGCTTCTTATTGGCTAACTCTTAACATCTTAATTTAACCCATTTCTATTAATCTGTATATCACCACAAGGTTGTGGCCTACCAGCAAAATTTTGGCATGTCTGACTCTGGCAGCAGCTCCATAGCGTCTCTCTCTGCCTTCTTTCTCCCAGCATTCAGTTTAGTTTTCCCCACCTAGCTCTGTTCCCTTACAGCTCTGCTATAGGCCCAAAGCAGTTCCGTTATTAACCAATGAAAGCAACACATAGACAGAAGGACCTCCTACACCACAGCAACAGAAAAGTAACTAATGCCTATTCTAACTGTATAGATGCTCACTGAGTAGCACAGAATTTGAGTCTGGTTAGGGCTGGTGTGAGGTATTTTTATTTTAGAGGTATTTTTAATAATAGAGTTTATAAAATAAAACAAATTAAGAATCAAGCAAACTAACTAATACACACTAATTTTAAAGTTTTCAATATGTTAGCTCTTGGTTCTGCCTTTCATTAGATTTCCTTAGCACCTCTTGGCCTCCCACAAGGACAGAAGCTGCTTTTCATTCATGGGGACATTAACACATGGTACTGCGAGTTCCCCTTGCATTGTTCATCTCTCTGTCTTCCTCAGATTATGAGGAAGCATCTGGAAGGCAGGGCCAAGTCATCTGAAGCTCAGTGAAATCTTTTCAATTAAGTTATTTGAGGTTCTCCTTAGTTCTGAGCTCAGCAGAAGCCCAATGGCTGACCTCAGAGATCAATGACTATGCTTGTGCCCAGGATTGCCTGGGTGGCTGGGCATGGTCTTCAAGTACTTCTCGTACCCAGAAGAATATCTATGAGCTATAGCTGATAAGCACTGCTTTCATTATTTTTTTCATTCTGAGAAATATCTGACAGAAGCATATTGAGGAAGAAAGGACTTTCAATATGGAATGGTCCTTCTGCATGTGTTGCTTTTATTGGTTAATGAATAAAGCTGTTTCGGCCAATGTCTTAGCAGAGTAAAAACCAGGCAGGAAATCTGAACAGAGATAGAGAGTAGGCGGAGTCAAACAGACACCATGTAGCTTCTGGTAAGCCACAACCTTGTGGTGTTACACTGAATAATAGAAATGAGTTAATTTAAGATGAACAAATTACTTAAAAAGAAGCCTGAACTAATAGGCCTAACAGTGTTATAACTGATATAGTTTCTGTGTGATTATTTGGGTCTGGGCAGCCAGGAAACAAACTGAGCAGTCCCCATTCACAGACTTCCTCTGACATTGTGGCAGGGGCATGAAGTAGTTGGTCACATTACATCTGCAGTCAGGTAGCAGACAGAAAGACAAATGTTGGTGCTCAGCTCACTGTCTCTACTCCCTGGTTCTATTCAGCCTGAAGATCTACTCCAGCCTGTGGAATAGTGCTACGAGCATCCAAGGTCAGCCTTCCCTCCTCAGTTATACTCTCCTGGAAAATATTTCAGACACAGTAGAGGTGTGTCTCCTAAGAGATTTTAAAGCAAGATCATCGTGGACAACCATTTTGCTTTAAGGTGGTTAAGAAACGAAGGGAGTTAAAGAATACATCTGGCAGGATAAACGATGCTCTGAAGATGCCCACGTCCTAATTCCCAGAACATTAACATGCCACAAAATTGGTCCTTATCACCTACAGGTAAAAAAGGAAATTCTTTTTTGTTGTTGTTTTGGTTTGGTTTTTGTTTGTTTTTTTTTTTTATTGATTTTATTGAGCTCCCCTTCCTGCCTCTCCCCTCCCCTTCAACCCTCTCCTATGGTCCCCATGCTCCCAATTTACTCAGGAGAGCTTGTCTAAAATAGGAAATTCTTAAATATTTATTCAAACATGCGACCCTAAATGTTTTCCTGGCTTCATGTTCACTGTTTCAAGGCTCTCCAGGGCCTATGTGCTATTCACGCCAGGCTTTGGCTTCTGCAGTCCTTCTCTGCTTGGACAAGAGTCCCATTACTGCTTAGGCTGTTGTCATGAGGGAGGCTTTCTTTGTCCCCTCCCTCTTTTTTGTTTGTTTTTCGAGACAAGGTTTCTCTGTAGCTTTGGAGTCTATCCTGGCACTAGCTCTTGTAGACCAGGCTGGACTCGAACTCACAAAGATCCGCCTGCCTCTGCCTCCCAATTGCTGGGATTAAAGGCGTGCTCCACCACTGCCCAGCTTGACTCCCTCTCTTTTTGTATTAGGTTGAGGTTCTGAATCCCCCATAGTTTACAGCACCTCCCCTGGGTCCTTTAGCCATTGTGCTTTATTAAGTATTTACACATTTGTCTATCACGACAAAATATAAGTAAATACTATGAGGGCAGGAATAGGATGGTCACATTTAAGTCTCTTTCATCTTAAACCCCACCATCTCACACATGCTCACACACACCACCACCACCAAATAAATGTCTTAAAGAATTAACATGGAATGTGACTGAAGTCTGTGGGAACCAGTGTCTGATTTCACGAGTATGTTTTTTCATTGTTCCAAGGGGTAA